>NC_091980.1:196925361-197271611 GCF_044704955.1 Pristiophorus japonicus | reverse complement strand
TCTCTCTCCCCAAGCTCTCGCTCCCTCTCGCTCCCCGCAAGCTCTCCCTACCCCCAGGCTCTCTCTTGCCTAGCTCTCCTTCTCTCTCCCCGCAGGCGCTCTCTACCCCACAGGCTCTATCCCTCTCTCTCTCTTTTTGTCTCTCTCTCTCGCACCCCCCCCCCCCGCGCCATTCCAGGCTCTCTCTCGCTCCCCAGGCTCTCCCCCTAAGCGCTCTCTCTCCCTACCCCCAGGCTCTCTCTCTCTCACCCTCGCCCAGGCACTCTCTCTCTCTCTCTCTCCCCCCAGGCTCTCTCTATCTGTCTCTCCCCCCAGGCTCTCTCTCTCTCTCGCTCTCCCTCTCCCTCTCTTCCCACCCCACCTCCCACAGGCTCTCTCGCTCTCTGTCTCCCCCCCCCCCCCAGGCTCTCTCTCTCTCTCTCCCTCTCTCCCTCCCAGGTTCTCTCTCTCTCTCTCTCTCTCCCTCCCTCCCAGGCTTTCTCTCTCTCTCTTTCTCCCTCTCTCCCAGGCTTTCTCTCTCTCTCTCTCTCTTTATCTCTATCTCTGTCTCTGTTTTGCTCTCTCCCCCCTGCCCCAGGCTCTCTCTCCCCCCCCACCCACCCCAGGCTCTCTCTCTCTCCCCACCCACCCCCCCAGGCTCTCTCTCTCTCCCTCTCCCTCTCTCCCCAGGCTCTCTCTCTCTCTCTCTCTCTCTCTCTCTCCCCAAGCTCTCGCGCTCTCTCGCTCCCCGCAAGCTCTCCCTACCCTCAGGCTCTCTCTCTCTCTCTCTCTCCCCCCGCAGGCGCTCTCTCCCCCCAGGCTCTATCCCTCTCTCTCTCTCTTTGTCTTTCTCTCTCGCACCCCCCCTCCCCCCCACCCGCCATTCCAGGCTTTTTCTCGCTCCCCAGGCTCTCCCCCAAAGCGCTCTCTCTCCCTCTCCCTACCCCCAGGCTCTCTCTCTCGCCAAACTCTCTCTCTCTCTCTCAATCTTCCCCCCCACCCCTCCTCCAGGCTCTCTCTCTCTCTCTCTTTCGTCCCCCCCGCCCCCCACCCCCAGGCACTCTCTCTCTCTCTCTCTCTCTCTCTCTCTCTCTCTCTCCCCCCCCAGACTCGATCTCTCTCCCCAAGCTCTCTCTCTCGCTCCCCGCAAGCTTTTCCTACCCCCAGGCTCTCTCTCTCTCGCCCCTCCCCGCACCCCCCAGGCTCTCTCTCCCCCAAGCGCACTCTTTCTCTCTCTCTCCCCACAAGCTCTCTCTCTCTCTCCCCCCCCCCCCAGGCTCTCTCTCTCTCTGTCTCTCTCTCTCGCCCCCCCCCCCCTCCAGGCTCTCCCCCTAAGCGCTCTCTCTCCATCTCCCTACCCCCAGGCTCTCTCCCTCGCCAAACTCTCTCTCTCCCTCTCAATCTTTCCCCCCTCCCACAGGCTCTCTCTCTCCCCCCCAGGCTCTCTCTCTCTCCCCCAAAATGCTCTCTCTTTCTCTCTCTCGCACCCCAGGCTCTCTCACATTTCTCTCTCGCCCCCTCTAACTCTCTCTCTCTCTCTCTCTCTCTCTCTCTCTCCCCTCTCCCAGGCTTTCTCTCCTCGCAAGCTCTCTCTCTCTACCCCCAGGCTCTCTCACTCTCTCTTCCCGCAAGCTCGCTCTCTATCAGTCTGTCTGTCTGTCTCTCTCTCTCTCTCTCTCGTCCCCTCTCCCTCCCCCCCCCCTCCTCCCAGGCTCTCTCTCACTCCCCAGGCTCTTCCCCCAAGCGTTCTCTCTCTCTCTCCCTCCCTCCCTCCCCCCAGGGTCTCTCTCCCCCTCTCCCCCCCCACATGCTCTCTCTCCCCCCCACCCCAGCCCCCCCCTCTCTCCGGCTGGGTCTCTCTCCCTCTCTCTGTCCCCAAGCTCTCTCTCTCTCCCCCCCCCCAAGTGCTCTCTCTTTCTCTCTCTCCCCCCAAGCTCTCTCTCTCTTTCCTCAAGTGCTCACTCTTTCTCTCTCTCCCCCCGCCCCTCCCAGGCTCTCTCTCTCTCTCTCTCCCCAGGCTCTCGCGCTCTCTCTCTCTCCCCAGGCTCACTCCCTCCTCCCAGGCTCTCTCTCTCTCTCCATCTCTTACCCTCCCCCGCAAGACTCTCTCTCTCTCTCACCCACCCTCCCCCAGGCTCTCACTCTCCCTCTCGCCCCCCCCCCCCCCACCTCCCAGGCTCTCTCCCCCCAAGCGCTCTCTCTCTCTCTCTCCCTCCCCTACCAGGCTCTATCCCTCTCGCTCTCTTCTTCCCCCCACCCCCCACAAGGTTCTCTCTCTCTCTCTCTCTCTCCCCCCCCCCTCCCCCCAGCGCCTCTCTCTCTCTCCCCCCAGGCTTTCTCTCTCTCTCCCTCCCACCAGGCTCTCTCTCTCTCTCCCCCACCCCCAGGCTCTCTCTCTGCGCCCCCCCCCCCCATGCTCTCTCTCGCCAAACTCTTGCCCCCCCCCAGGGCTCCTTCACTCCCCAGGCTCTCTCGCTCTCTCTCTCGCCCACCCCCCCCTTCTTCCAGGCTCTCTCCCCCCCAAGCTCTCTCTCTCTCGCCCCAAGCTCTCTCGCTCGCTCGCTCCCTCCATCTCTCTCTCTCTCTCCCTCTCCCCCTCCCGCCCCGCCACCAAGCTCTCTTTCTCTCTCTCTCCCCTTCTTACTTTCTCTCTCTCTTTCTCTCTCCCCTCAAGCTCTCTCTCTCTCTCCCCCCAAGCGCTCTCTCTCTCTCTTCCCCCTGGCTCTCTCGCTCTCCAGGGGCTCTCTCTCTCCCCAAAACGCTCTCCTCTCTCACACCCCAGGCTCTCTCTCCCTCTTGCCCCCTCCAATCTCTCTCGCTCTCTCTCTCTCTCCCCTCTCCCTCTCTCTCTCTCTCCCCTCTCCCAGGCTTTCTCTCCTCACAAGCTCTCTCTCTCTACCCCCAGGCTCTCTCTCTCACTCTCCCCGCAAGCTCTCTCTCTCACTCCCCCCAGGCTCTCTCTCTCTCCATCTATCTGTCTCTCTCTCTCGTCCCCCCTCCCCCTCCTTCCAGGCTCTCGCTCACTCCCCAGGCTCTTCGCCCAAGCGCGCTCTCTCTCCCCCTTCCCCCAGGGTCTCTCTTCCCCCCCCCCCCCCCCAAGGCTCTCTCTCCCCCACCCCCAGCCCGGGCCGGGTCTCTCTCCCTCTCTCTGTCCCCAAGTTTTCTCTCTCTTCCCCCAAGTGCTCCCTCTTTCTCTCTCTTCCCCCAAGTGCTCCCTCTTTCACACTCTCTCTCTCCCCCCAGTCTCTCTCTCTCTCTCGCACCCCCCCCCCTTTTCAGGCTCTCTCTCTCCCCTCCCCAAGCTCTCTCTCTCTCCACCAAGCTCTCTCTCTCTCTCCCTCTCTCTCTCTCTCTCCCCCCAAGCTCGTGCTTTCTCTCTCTCTCTGTTGACCCCCAGGATCTCTCTTCCTCCCCCCCCCCCCCACCCCCAGCTCTCTCTTCCTCTCCCCGCCGCCTTGCTTCTCACCCCCCCCCCCCAAGCAGATGCTCGCAGCGCTGCGGGTAGCTCGGGGCTCGGTGCTGTGGGTGGCTTGGAGGCTCAACGGATGCGTTCGACTGCTGCTGGGTGGATCGGAGGCAATGTGGTGTTGGACGCATGCGCAGAAAAGGGTTAGTGAAAATTGTGCTGGGGGGGGGCGGAGTCGATGATTTTTGTCTTAACTCTTTGTTTCTGTGCTTGCATCGGGAGGCACATGCGCAGACGGGAGACTTGGTACAAATAGTTACTCAATTGTTTTAATGTAGGAAACGAGGCAGCCAATTTGCGCACAGCAAACTTTCACAAACAGCAATGTGATAATGATCAGCTTTTTTTTGTTAATTTGTTTGAGGGGTAAATATTGGCTAAGACACCAAGGATAATTCCTCCTCTGCTCTTCTTCAAAATAGTGTCATGGGGAAGAGAGAGAGCTTGGGTTTGGCGGGGACGGGGGGGGTGGGCGGGTAGGAGAACGAGAGAGAGAGAGAGCTTGGTGGGGGGGGTTGCAGGGTGAGAAATGAGAGAGAGGGCAAAGGACTTCAGCTAGGGTAAGGGACTTTGGTTGGCACTTGGTGGCTTCTGGGGAGATCTATCCTCTATGGCTTCTGGAAGTCAAAGTGGATCGAGTTACAATTTGTGAAGTCAGTGAGAACTTGGGCTGGACGATTCCAGTTACTCATTCCAGAGAAACTTCAGGGTGTGGCTTATCCACCAATCAGAGACAAAGATGGCCGTTTTTACAGTACAAATAAACGCGTCCGTGTTTTAATAAGGTTTAAAATAAACTTACTTTAGAGGACAGGGTTTTTAACATCAAAATGTGTTTTTAAATTTTATTTTTATATGTTTTAAAACTCTTATGCTGGCAAGAGTTTGAAGGACATCTGTTGGGCAAGAGATGGGCAAATAGCTCAATCTCACCTGCACGAATGTCCTTCCTGCGGGGATGCGGAAGATCTGACGAGAGATATCTTGACAGATCGGAAAAGCCAGTTTTCGGTTTTCGGCGCATGCGCATTGTGTGCCTAAAACCTGCTTTTGTGAGGCCTCGCTGGGTCCGTACATATTCCCTACGGACCCGGCGAGGCCGGGATTTCAGGACCATTGAATTACAATGAGCATTTTCGGAACATGCCAATGAATCGGCAATGAATATTTCTTGGTGCCATTGGTGCCATTGGTTGAGAGAGTAACTTCCTACTTATCTTTGAATAGTGCTGCGGAATGATCACCAGAACCGGCAGAACTCTAGGGGTAGCCAAGGAACAATCCCAGATATGCCCCCTTGATATGTGTGGGGAGTGGTTGGTGGGGGTAGACAGAAGATCCATCCATGAACCACTACTTGAAAATGACTGCACGTAACTAACGGGCAGATTCTTGGCAGAACTGGTCTATTGAACAGCCAGAGTTAAGTGATGAACGTCTTAATTGACACAGCACCAAATGATGGGCACTGTGGTCATGATTGAGGGTAAGCACATCAATGTCACTGACCACAAATACATTTATTTCAAAAAGACTATCCTGTATTATATCTTTTGTTGCAATAATAGAATGGCTGTTAAAACTGAGGAGGCTAACATTAGTGATTATATACAACAAAGTATGTGTTCCAGGTATTTAATTACGGTGAGTGAGAACAGACATATAGACAGATAGGTTTACATTTTCTATTAAGGCAGAATTTATAATTGGCAAAGCTCATGCTTGAAAGCTTAAACACACTCAAGTTACATTAATGTGTGCGCTATTTTTACCCAGGCGTTAACCAGGTTAATGCTTGTGTAAAAATAATGCACGTAGGAATTTAATCTAAATGTATTAAACATTCATTGGTGTGAAGTTCTACACTACTACATACTTAACACTTATTTTTGCGCAAATTTTTTAAGTGGCTTTGGGATACTGATTTATTTTATGTGATTTATTTTAAGTCTGAATTTATACTGTAGCTGTTCGTTTAAGATGGGTATTTGTGAAGTGAAATAGCCAGTGTGTATACAGAAATTACACTGCTGGATGTATCTTGTTGCAACTTACAGTAAGGTCACCGGAAGCTCTGCACATGCATGCTTGGATCTCTGCACAGAGCTTCACTTCCATGTACTTTTCATCGTGAAGACCCTTTCCTTCCCTTCTGCAATATTGCCTAACCCTGCGCTTACCTCACCACCAGAGCCTCTTTGCCACCCTCCTGCACTCCACCCCACACACACTACAACACATCCAGGGCAGGATATTAGAGCAGAAAGAGTTATGTTTTAAGGAGCATCTTAAAGGAAAAAAGCGAGGTCGAGAGGTTTAGGGAGGGAATTCCAGAGCTTAGGATTTAGGTAGCTGAAGGCACAGCTGCCAACGGTGGAGTGATATAAATTGGGGATTTGCAAGAGGCCAGAATTGGAGGACTGATGAGATCACAGAGAGTTGTAGGCCTGAAGGAGGTTACAGAGATAGGGAGATTGAGATTGTTGTTGTTGGCTGTCTCACATCATTTGGCTTTAAAATAGTTGGATAAGAAACTTGCTTCCATTTTATATTAACACTGTCATGTTGACACTCACATTACATTGACACACCATTGGTAGTGTAACTGCATCCTAATCTACAAGTAGGAATGTGTGTCCCATGGCAAAGTGGTAATGTTGGGATCTGCATTAAAGGGTTAACAGACTTGATTCACACAGTTACCTTGAAAATCTACGTGTGGACATCTCCACGTCTGTGCCAATATGCAACTGCTAGACATTCCAGGGTCAGGGAGAGGTTTGCTAATTTGCCAGACTTTAGCGGGTGACACTGCCACTAAAGACACATCTGGTGTGCCCATCATACCAAGAGTTCCAGAAAGTCCAATGGAGGTTGCCAGTTCTGGGGGACAGGGATGGCATCGGGAGCCTCTTGGAAAGAATCTACAACTGCCCCCAACAACTTCTCTTTGTAAAGGGGTGCATTTAAAATATCTTTTAAATATCAACCCCTTTTCTTCAGGGGTCCAGGTTGTGATCGTGGCCTGGAAACCCAAGTGTCCACTCCTAGACTGCAAGGTATGCCTGTTCTGACCATTACTAACTTATTCCCAGCACAATGCAACCATCATCAGCCAGAGTGCAGAATGGATAATTCTTCGAGATCTCTTTCTGAGGTTGCCACCATCACAGATGCCATTCTTCAGTCACTTCGATTCACTCCATGTGACATCAAGAAACAGCTGACTGCACTGGATACAGCAAAGGCTACAGGTCCTGGTAGCACCCCAGCTGAAGGCCTGTGCTCCAAAGTAGCCACGCCCATTGCCAAGCTGTTCCAGTACAGCCACAACACTGGCACCTACCCAACAACATGGAACATTGCCCAGGTATGTCCTGTCCACAAAGACCAGGACAAATCGAACACTGCCTATTCCCAATCATCAGCAAAGTGATGCCAGGAGTTGCCAATAGCCCTATCAAGCAGCATCGACTCACCAATAATTTGCTCGCCGATGCTAGTTTGGGTTCCACAGGAATACTGAGCTCCAAATCTCATTGCAACCTTAGTCCAAACATGTACATGAGCTGAATTTCAGAGGTGAGGTGAGAGTGATGACTGCCGTTGACATCAAGGTAGCATTTGACCGAGTGTGGCACCAAGGAACCCCAGTAAAACTAATGTCAATGGGGATCAGGGGAAAATGCTCCAGTGGCTGGAATCGTACCCGGCTCAAAGAAAGATGGTTGCGGTGGAACCTTGAGAACTCCTTCACCATATGGACGGCAGCGGTTAAAGAAAGCAGTCTACCACCACCTTCTAAGGGCAACTGGGGATGGGTAATAAATATTGGGCTTGCCAGCGATGCCAAAACATCCCAAGAATGAATTGGAAGAAAAATGGCAAACAAATTGCTTCAGCAGGGTATGACTCTTTTGAATGTTCATAATTGTATAATTTTGTATGGCTCCTTAATGTGTAAAAATGTTAATTGCCTGAAAGAAGCATGTTATAGGAATGTTACAAAAACACAAAACCCTCTCTCTAATTGCTATGAACTTTAGTGATATGCCAACATTCATTTTACATAACATATTTGATATTGCACTTTAGAGAGTATAGTAACTTGGTATAATTTCCTTCTCATTTTAATGAACAAAAAGTGATCAATTCTTAAAAACGAAGAAGTAATTGAGAAAAGAAAACTTAAAAATTAGTTGATTTTGAAACCATTTCAACATATTTTACAATTATAAACTCAAAGATTAAGGTTGATGATGAAACTATAACCTTGGATCTTTTTATGCAGTCATATATAAAGATCAAAGATTTTTGTAACTCACAGTTAAGGCTCAAGTATGAATAATGAAGGCTTATGCTATGTACTGGAGGTCCCTAGTACCACTGGAACTGTACCTCAGCAAGGAAACAGTGAGGCCGAAATTGCCCCTCTCCTTAAGGCCTGATATCACCGCAAATCGGTGGCCATGCTACGGAGTGGGGTGGCTGCCGACTTTTCATGGCATGGCCGCTGCTAGCCCAATTGTCCTCCCGAGTTTTCCCGGCGGTGCCCCGATCCCTCCCACCACTCCACTACTGCCGATCCATGGTAAGCGCGTCATCCCTACGGTGACATTCCCCGCCGAAAATCTTCGGCCGCCTGGCAGTGCCAAAACAAACTTTTTCCCGGTGGTCCAGTGAGGCTGTGGCCTTCTGCAATGGCAGCGTAGCTTCCCTTAAAGGGGAGGACTTACTGCCACTGCTGCCATGTTTCTTTTTGTCAGCCGTCTGCCATGTCGGCCCGACAATTATGCCCCCGGATTCGGCTGGGCCGCCAACAGGCAGTCTGGCACCCCCTCTTGGGTGCCAGGCCGCTGGCCTAGCCAAAACCCTCCCTGTTGGCCCAGTGGGCCGAAGTTTTAAAATCATGGAGGCTTTCCCTTTTAAGTGAAAGGGAGAACCATGGTGACGTGGCGCCGTGATGATGTCATCGCGGCGGTCACTCCGCGCTCCCCCCACCCCACAACTTCCGCCCCTCAGGTGTTGCTTATCGCCCTGTATCTGCCCCTCAAGTATTGTCACCGCCCCATTAAGAGTGACTTCTGGAGCCAAGGAAAAAAAAAACAACAAAGAGCCAAATGTCGCTCAAAAGGCGACCTGAACTGTAGTTGTGTTTCAGGTGGGGGGTGGGGGGGGGCGCAAATATCTACCCCAGTATCTTTTAAACAGATGGGGATAGGGAAAAATACTTTTACATAGTTCACAATTATTCAAATAAGAAGGTTTTGTAATAGCTTTATTGTAAACTTACATTTAATCTTTCAGGAACCCCCAAACTTTGTTTTTTCATATTAAAATATATAGGAATAAATCATATTATTTGTATAAATAATATTCAATGTTTGCATTTTATTCTTAAGCTTTGAATGAAATTTATCTAGTGATAAAGTTTACAACTTGTGCATTAGAATTATATAACTAGAAAGAAAGTTAATTTTTAGTGTATAGAACTTATTCCAATTCCAAATATGGCTTAATTTGGTGTTACAGCATAAACGTTAATACAAAAGATCAATATTTGGGGGAGTCCTTAGAAACTAAAGGTAATTATGTTACACGCTGATTGTAAAACCTTCTTATTCCTGTAAAACAAAATATTGCAAGACTTTCACAGCAAGTTTTATTGCTGTAATTGATTTTATTTCTGCATATAGCTAATAATTAAATAGAAATTTAAACAATGATAAGTAAGTAATAAAACATAATTTCCTTTCCCAAGCAGCTGCTGAATGTACCTGATACAAATACTCTTTGGCATTTTGAGTGCTGCAATTAAATCTTATTGAACAAGCGACTCCACTGACAACTGTGATACACTTGCTTAATGTCATATTGTGATCTTAAGTGAACTTTTACAAGGAACTTCAGACAAATGTAGGTTTGCAATAATCACAATAAGAACTTTTGACATCTCTGATTAATTAAAATAAGTAGCTATTTCAGAAATAGATATCTTTTTCTTAAGTCTTCATAAGCAACGGTCACTACACGTTAAAAAAATCCATGCACAGGCATCTTCCCCTCAATTGGAGTTCAGGACTGGAACATTGGGTCCTTCATTGAAACATTTGTGAACTCATGTGGAAGCAAGTCATCGTTCGAGGGACCGTCTTTGATGATGATAAGTAAAAATTCAATACCAGAGTACTTATGTTCTCTGTTATTTAGCATCAAGGCTCAATGCTTTTAACAATTACCATCAGAAACAATAGGGAAAGGGAAATCGACTCAGGTTCCTGCTTCTGATCGCCATACAATGGGCTCAATTTTCCCCAGTGATTTGCGATTATTTTGGCGCACGCCGCTTTTTTTGCCGTAAGTTAAAAAAAGATTAAAGTTTCCCCAATGAATGTGCGCCAGTGTAACTCAGTTAGTTACGATTTTTTTTAGGTTTGTTTTTTTTTGCGTCATAACCTGACGTCTGCCTGTTTTTCTCAATTATGAAGTTTGCCCCCAAAAATTTCTCCTTGGTCGGCGTATGTGAGCACTCCCGAAAAACCTTCTGGTGAGTTAAGAAAAACCAGCGCGCATTGAAAAATCGGCGCAGAAAGGCACCATTGTTTTTCAGCAGAGTTTTGGAGGGAGAAAAGAACACTTAAATATGCATAACAAAGATTACATTTTTTTTTACCTTAAAATGCAGTAAATGGAAATTTGATGGAATTCTGTAAATTTTAATTTTTTTTAAATTGACACGCCACCACCGAACGTCTGCAAATAGTGCTCGAGGGTCAGAGCGTCGGCCAGCAGAATCTAATACTCGCCCGGACACACAGGCTTGGGGTTCGGCTTCAAAATAAGCCCAGGGGGCGGGGGGAGGGTGGGCTATGGAAGATAAACAGAAGGCATCAGAAGCCTGCACTACCCATCAAATCAAGCCCGGGAGGTGGGGGCTGTGGAAGACATAAGGAAGCCATCAGAAGCTTGCACTATGCATCAAATATAGCCCGGGGGGTTGGAGGGAGGGGGGGTGGGTGGTTCCCGATCACTGCACCTGCTCAGACCTGGGTGTGGTCCATACAGACCTTGTGGGGAGAGAGAACAAAGAGCCTTGTCATCCCTGCCTGCCATTTTGGGCTTCTTGCAAAGGTAAAATTGAATCATGGGGGCAATACAGACAATGCCATACCTTGTGCAAGCCTTCTGCATAATGGTGCTGCGGAGGAGACAATTGATTCAATGTCATCGCATGAGGAGCCTCAGAGCCCATCGGGTGATGAGCAGGAGGCCTTACCACCTCGGGTATATCGAGGCAGGTGTTCGTACCTGAACCTGAGTGATCCAGACCGTGTCAGAAGGCTGTGTTTCCGCAAAGAAGTTGTAACAGATCCATGAGTGAGTAAAAGCAGGCCTACAACCTAGAAGCGTCAGGAGGACTGCTTTGTCAGTTGAAATGAAGGTTACAGCTGCACTTTCATTCTATGCATCTGGATCGTTCAAAGCTACAACTGGGGATGTGTGCGCCATTTCTCAACATGCAACACATGTTTGCAATCGGCAAGTGACTGCTGCATTATATGCCCTGAGGAATGTCTACATAAAGTTCCCCATGACTGCCCAGGTATTGCGTGAAAGGGCTGTGGGCTTCTCCAGGATTGCTGGCTGCCCAAAGGTACAGGGCTGCATTGATTCTACCCACATCACCTTGCGAGCACCTTTGGAGGATTCTGAGATGTACAGGAACAGAAAAGGCTTCTATTCCATTAATGTGCAGCTCGTGTGTGATGACATGCATCATATCATGTCAGTTGATGCAAGGTACCCTGGGTGCACCCATGATGAGTTCATCCTACGTGAGAGCGTTATATCTGCCATGTTTCAGCAGCAGCCAGAAGAACAGAGCTGGCTACTGGGGGACAAAGGGTACGGCCTTGCCACCTGGCTTATGACGGAAGCTGACCGGGAATGCAACATGTCGCACATTGCGACGCGCAGCATAATAGAGAGAACCATTGGCATCTTGAAACAGTGTTTCCGATGCCTGGACCATTCCAGAGACTACATGCAATACTCCTCTGAGATCATCGGTCAGTTCGCTGTTGTGTGCTGCATGCTGCATAATTTAGCCATCATGAGGCAGCAGCAGCTGATAGTAGAAGACCCACCTGAGGTGAGAGTGGCTGATGAAAATGATGAGGAAGATGCAGATGATGAGGAGGAGGATGAGGAAGCCATGCAACTACCTGAACCCAGAGCATGACGGCGGAGAAGGGTGGGCCATCGTGCCCCTTTAACGATTGCTCGAGCCTTGCGCCAGCAGTTCATCCATGAACGCTTTGCTGCCTGAAGGCTCAGCGGCAACTATTCCACATGGACCATGTTAACTATTTGGACCTGTTCCGTAATGTTGTGTTGAGTTAATGGAACAAATGATGGAAATGATTCTTTTTTACTTCAAAAAGTTGTATTAATAATCAAACAAATAATGGAAATGATTCTTGTTAAGTTCCAAAAGTTGTTAATAATGGAACAAATAATGTAAATGATTTAGTTATAATTTAAAATATATTTTATTCAAAAGTTTAACAAACATTTGTTTGTACTTAACTTAACTTTAATAAACATATTCTAATATCAAACTTTAAAGTTTTCACTTTAGATCACTTACAAACTTGAAGATTTCTTACAAACTCTAAGATCACTTACTAACATTTAAACATGGCACAGTGTTCCTTGGGTTGGTACCAAGCTTATTCTTTTGAACATTCACGTAATGCGCACTTCTTCTTGATGGTGGGGTGGGGGGGGGGGGCAGCTGGTACTGTGGAAGACACGGCTTGGGTCTCTTCAGAGGCTGATCTGGGGATTGGAGTAGGAGTGGCAGTTGATTCTGTCAATGGACGCGGGGTCTGTGTGTGTTCCCTTATTGCAGCAGCTAACGCCGACAATCCCTCCCTCATGTTCACCAACAATGTCTCAGCTACTAGTGACATGCCCTCCCTCATGTTGAGCAAAAGTGTGTCAACTACCTGCAACATTCCCTCCCTCATGTTCACTAACAGCGCGTCAGCTACCTGCAACATTCCCTCCCTCATGTTCACTAACAGCGCGTCAGCTACCTGCAACATTCCCTCCCTCATGTGCACCGATATTGTTTCACTTCCTCATGTTCCCGGTCAGTGTTCTAATTTCTCGTAAGAGTGCTGTTCTCCCGACAGTCCCGATACCTCATCACCCACCCCACTGATGGTGTCCTGGAATGATCAGGTAAGGTCAATGCTCTCCCCACTCATTGCCATTATGTGAACCACATCTATTAGATCTTGCACCTCAGGAGAGTGCTGTCGAGCTCTCCTTCCCCTCCTCATCCCTAGGTATGGCTCGCAGCATCCCAGTGGGACCTGCAGCCTCAGATGGTGGGGCCCTGGGTGTGGCTTGCTGCATCCCATTAGGACCCGCAGCCTGGGACGGAGGTGCCCTGGGTGTGCCTTGCTGCACCCCACAGGGACCCGCAGCCTGGGACAGTGGGGCCCTGGGTGTGCCTTGCTGCATCCCATTGGGACCCGCAGCCTGGGACAGTGGGGCCCTGGGTGTGCCTCGCTGCACTCCACTGGAATCTCCAGCCTTGGACGGTGGGAAACTATAGAATGTCCCACCAACACTCAAACCACTCAGGGAAGGAGCTGGCACCTCAATGGGCGGCACCTGCACCTCCTCCAAAGTGAGTACAACAATGTGGACTTCATCCATCCACTCACCCTCCTCCACCCCCTCACCCCCATGCTCTTGGTCTGGAAAGTGGGATTGGAAGATGTTCTCCTCTTCAGGCTCGTCCTCGTCTGAATCTCCTTCTGCATCATCAGGGTTCGCCTCAAGTTCTGCAAAATATAACAGAACAGACAAATGGTTAGCAGCAAAGGAGTGGGCAGGGTGGGTGGTATGAGTAGGCTCACACAGCGCAGTCAGCAGGCTGATTTGAAGGACCACGATGAATGAAAGCACATTGCATCAACCTAAGCTGACGGAGACATCCCCAGGAACTGAAGCATGGCTAGCCCGCACAGTATTTAACATTTAGGAAAGCCAGACTGTGAAATTTGCAGGACTTACCCTCTCCCTTGAGCGTGGGCCCAGCTTGTACAGTGGTGGTTTCTTTTCTCCAGACAGGACCCATCAAAGCAGCGACCCTCTCTTCCTAGGGTGTCATTGGCCGCCTCCTGTTCGAGTTCTTTCTCGCTTCTCGCTGTTACTTGTTCATGAAAATATAAGTTTTTAGAGAGGGTGCCTTTCTGCCGGGCGGGACATATACAGATGGTCACATTTACAATTCCATTGAAAAATTTAAATATTACTTACACTAACTACTTGACCAAGGTCCTGCCACTTCTTTTTGCACTGGCCTCCAGACCTCAGGGTGGTCACCATTGCACAGTAATCTTCTGCAAGTTTGATTCCAGCACTTCTTCATTTCTTTGGGTGGAACTTTTATGTGACCTCTGCTCATTTCCAGCTCCTGCCATCTGCCCTCAATCACAGTAACTAGTGCCTTCACTTCATCTTGTAAGAAACTTTTGGTCCTTGTGCTGCATTGCTTCTTGTATTGCAGCTCCAATTTTTCCAATGATAATTAAAGTTCTCTCACACACAACTGGCTCTTTAAAAATGGCTAATTGCAGATTGGGGGCTGTACTGGGCATGCGCACCGGTAAGAATCACGTCAAAATGTCCCTTTTTTTCGCGCATGTGCAGAAGGTGCACATCATTTTTTCGGCGCAGACATTAGGCTCAACCCCCTGAGGCTACAGGACAGCTGCGCGGCGCCAAATAAAAAAAAAAACAGAATGGGGAAACTTGGCACATTTATCTTTGGAGCAGTTGTGGCCTAGAAAAACGGGCATAACTCTGGCAATATGCCAAAAAACGGTTTTGGGGAAAATTGAGTCCAATGGGTTCTGCTTCAAGTATATAAATGTCAGGTGAGAACACGATTGAAACAAAAGCAAAATACTGCAGATGCTGGATCTGAAATAAAAGCAGAACATGCTGGAACTATTCATCAGGTTATGCAGCATCTGTTTCAGGTCGATGACTTTTTGTCAAAACTGGAAAAAGTTACAGATGTAACAGATTTTAAGCAAGTGCAGGGGCAGAGATAGGGAGGAGGGGAGGAAAGGACAAAGGGGAAGGACTGTGATAGGGTAGAAGGCAGGATTAAATAACAAAATGTATGATTGCACAAACAAAAGGAAATGGTAATGATTGAACTCAGCACTCACTGCTAAGGCTCACGTGTGAATAACAGCCAACTGATGCTTGTCAAGCTATACCTTAAAAAGAAAGTTAATGGCACAGAAATCCCGGTCTCTCCTTCCCGCGGGCGTTCGACTGGATTCTAGAAAAAAGAAGCGCACCTACCTGAAGCTGCTGCACCCACGCGATATCCCGGTCCGGAGGCCTCTCCTGCCTGTGCATCGCAGCGCGTGCATGTTGGGACGTGCGCAGGCCTGGAGCTGGAGTCACATGGCTCTGGGCAGCCAATCAGGTGCAGTATATTCTCATTCATAGTAATAGGAGTTTCGTAAGTCTGAAACTCCTATTACTATGAATGAGAAACACCCCCAAACACACAAACACTACATAAAACATTTTAAAAAGCACCTCACATAAATACGCTATAGAAATTGAAGTTGATAGAAATGTTTTTGAAAAAGAAAAATATTTGCCGATGTTTTAAAAAAGTTTTAATTATGCTTTAAAATAAAATTACCTGAGTCGGCAGGGTTTTTAACATAAATATGTACTTTTAAATGTTATTTTAATATGTTTTTAAACTCTTACGCTGGTAAAAGTGGGCAATGTGCCTGCTTTTACCAGGCGCAGGAGTTTTAAGGACATTCACAGGGCAAGAGATGGGCAAATAGCCCAATTTCTGCCGTGGGAATGTCCTTGCTCCCGAGATGCGGCCATCTGTCAAGCCAGGAACTTGACAGATTGGAAAAGCCCGTTTTCAGCGCATGCGCATTGCACGCCGAAAACCGGCTTTTCTGATGCCTTCCCGGGTCCGTACACACTCCATACAGACCCGGGGAGGCCGTGATTTCTGGGCCAATGATTTCGGAAAAGAACCAGAAAATGGAGAAAAAAATGAATAGTGAAAATGCTACATTTTCTTGAAGAAATATGATCGGTGGTGATCGACACAACCAATACCACTTAATAGTATTTCTTAACTGACCCCTTTTAGAAGTACTCTCAGCCAAGTAACTGATGTAACGTATGTGACTGAACTAGGTTAGTAGCCCTATTAGACTAATAGATGCTTAGTTGTTGAAACATTATACAATCTTCAATTTTCACTCCAGGCATGCCTCTTCTTGCTTGCTAGACACATCTCCTGTCATAAATCTTGCCTGGTTATCACATTCTGCCTGTGTGTTCAGTACATTCATTGAAACTATAAATTGAGCCAGATAGCTGTCCAGGGGCTAACTGTATCTGCAGTATCAACATCTAAGTGGCTATAATTCATTTTCAGTGCCTGCTCTATATTTTTGTAGAGATTGAAACGTTGCAAAACAAATTTTTTTGGTCATAATGACAAAATCACTGTGTTACTTGTTCATGAAAATGTAATTGAAATTAGTTTTTATTTCTCACCAGCCGTCAAATTGCTTCACAAACTTTGCCGAACCAGTGTACTCTTTTAGTACTGTACTGCAGTTAGATCGATCAATGTACCAGATCATAGGCTGCAATCACACATCTGTTGCTAATAAGTTGTAGGGAAATTCGATCTTCATGGACCAAGCTGAATCTAGAGTGAATTAGAATGAGAGTTCTTCCACCAAGGAGTCTCACTCCACTTCACTCCGGAACCACATTGATTCCAAATTTTCATTATATATTTAGCATTGGCACAAAGTGAAACTGTATCAGTTGTAGTGTAAATGCATGCTCAGACTAAGTCATTAATACATACTAAATTGTGGCATTAGAAATGATATAATTCTCAGCCCGGTTCCTCATGAGTGTGAGTCCACAGCACTGACTGTGTGGAATTTGGAATTAAATTGACAATCTTACTCAGAGAGGTCATATGAATGACTGGTGCAGGTAATGAAAAAAGTCATCCAGGTGCAGTGGAAGATGCTATTCGAAGGTTGGACAGAGTAGCGGGAACATTATTTTGTGTTTGGCCCTACCATTCTTGACCTGGAAGTGCTTGATTCAAAAAAAAACTTGTGGAATAATATCCATCAAGAAAAAATTTAATTTTGAAAAACATAGTGATCTTGATGGATATTATTCCACCTCAGAATTTACTATCAGGATACTAGAATCAGCTTAGAAGTGGTGTATAATCACGTAAATATGAAAATCCAAACATGTATTTTATATTAGGACAAGGCTTTAGTAGCGGAAATTGGAGAATCAATGTAAATTTATTCAAAGCTCTGCCAGTTTCCCTCAAACTGTATGACCATCAACACAGTGGTTAAAGGCATTTGGGTAATCTGTGGTTTAAAGGGCTGAAAGCTATGGTATCAGGCCTCAAAAAACGAAGTGGCTTGGTAAGTAAAAGTTCAGCATTTACCGCAAATAGTGCTACATTTATCTGCTGTAAGGGGTTCTCGGGGAGTGTTGTTGTGCCTTGGGTGTCTCTCTCTGGGCTTCTGCCCTCACAGCTTATGCCTGGCCTGTGAGTACCCTGAGTGCTGCAAAAGCACCCTGGAGAGACTGTGTCCACAGCTTATGAAGGGGGTTTTGAGACTCGTGCGTCCCCACAGCTTATGCCTAGCCTGTGAGGCACCTGTGAGTGTCAAACACTCCTAACTGTAAGGGGTTTTCACAGGGTTGTTGTGCCTTGGGTGTCTCTCTCTGGGCTTCTGCCCTCACAGCTTATGCCTGGCCTGTGAGGTACCCTGAGTGCTGCAAGAGCACCCCTGGAGAGACTGTGTCCACAGCTTATGAAGGGGGTTTTGAGACTCGTGCGTCCCCACAGCTTATGCCTAGCCTGTGAGGCACCTGTGAGTGTCAAACACTCCTAACCCCTTCTTCCCTAGCCTGTGACACACAGTTGAGCATTTTCGAGGTGCTCCTAGCTTCCCTTACACAGTTCTGACATAAGACTCAAGATCAGGAGATGTAATACAATAGAACTGAGACAAGGTGATTCCAAGAGGAACTTTAGGCTTCCAATTTATTTGACAAGGTGTAACTCAACAAACAGCAATACACCAACAAAACAATCTCCCTAAATCCCACTAAAACGGACCCAACGAAAATCTTTACACAAGTATAGCAGTACAATGCCCAACCTCCCACCTTTCCTGGCCTAACCGAGTTGGGAGTTCTGGGGACCAGAGGTTATACTCACTACTGTGCCTTCCGCAGTCTGGTGGTTTGTTTCTTCTATCTTCGGTGTCTTCGGACACTGGTTTTCCTTCAGTGTCGAGAGGCTTGCTGGTTGTGGTTGTTGGATGACGAGGGCAGGGGAAATCATCACTCCTCTTCACTACGTCAGAAACCCCTTTTTTATAGCCAGTTTATCCAGTCCGCCTCTCCTGCTGAAGTCGATTCTTCTCATTGGTGGACTTTTGATTTTGAAAAATGCAGCAGTTTTAGATTATTTGGGGTTTTTTCCACTGATGTTAACCTACTCAAGGTTTGAGTGGGTGTTGATTGCATTGGCCTCCTGTAGCCATTGTGCTAGTCTGGCCTGAGCCAGATATTTCTATGTCTGTTGAAAAAGGTGTTGGAATATGTATGTGGCATTGTTTAAATGCTAATGTTTTCAAGGGGCAAGTTTCGAGGGTATACAGTTCCCAGACAATTTGATTAGTTCCAATGTCCAAACTGGCCCTTTAGATATTGACCCCACCCCTTTTCTTGCAGACCCAACATACACCTTTTAAAAATTCCAAATTCGATTAAAGTTCGTAGTTTCTTCCATGTGCACTTTAGGATTTCAAACTTTCTGGTAGATAGTTCCAAATTAAATTCCCTTTCCTATGAGTCCAAACACTGGAGGGGGGGGTCTCCATGAATGCACCCCCTTTTATCCCCTGCATGCCTCGTCTGCCCTTTTAAAATTCATTTGTGTCCCAAAGTTTTCCTTCCATCGGTTTCAATTCACAGCCCAGACTGATCCCACAGCCCTTTTCCTTCTGGGTAAAATGAGGGGGTTTTCATCCTCCCCTACATAACCCCTTCTTCCCTAGCCTGTGACACACAGTTGAGCATTTTCGAGGCGCTCCTAGCTTCCCTTACACTGTTCTGACATAAGACTCATGATCAGGAGATGTAATACAATAGAACTGAGACAAGGTGATTCCAAGAGGAACTTAGGCTTCCAATTTATTTGACAAGGTGGATCTCAACAAAACAAGACACCAACAAAACAATCCCCCTAAATCCCACTAAACTGACACAGCGAAAATTTTTACACAAGTTTAGCAGTACAATGCCCAACCTCCCACCTTTCCTGGCCTAACTGAGTTGGGAGTTCTGGGGACCAGAGGTTATACTCACTACTGTGCCTTTTGCAGTCTGGTGATTTGTTTCTTCTATCTTCGGTGTCTTCGGACACTGGTTTTCCTTCAGTGTCGAGAGGCTTGCTGGTTGTTGGATCACGAGAGCAGAACACACACACACACTGGGTCAGAAACCCCCTTTTTATAACCAGATATCCAGTCCGCCTCTCGTGCTGAAATCGAACCTTCCCATTGGTGGGCTTTGTGATTTTGAAAAATGCAGCAGTTTTAGATTATTGCGGGTTTTTTTCCACTGATGTTCACCTACTCAAGGTTTGAGTAGGTGTTGATTACGTTGGCCTCCTGTAGCCATTGTGTAGGCCCTTGGGTTGTTTTGGGTTCCCTAGTTTTCTGAAGGTCTGCATAATTTCCTTCCATAGTGTAAACATGGGGAAGACAATAGCCGATAATGGCGATGAGTTAGTCCCACAGTTTTCGAGCAAGTGCTTTCCCATTGGCTTGAAAACCCCATGCTTTGGGCTGACTCTGAACCACCATTGGCCCTCCGGTGTCCTCCCCCGTCCAATCACTGCTCTACCAAGGTCAAACCGTCTCGGTTTCAATTCACATTGCAGCACAGACAGATCCCACAGCTCTTTTCCTTCTGGGCAAAATGAGGGGGTTTCCGTCCTCCCCAACACTGCACATTCATTCAGGGACATATGGGTCATTTGGGAAATTGGGAGATTTCGCCTCTATCTATTTTGTTGTGTATTGTCTATGTAATGTCCAGTTATAACAAATTGGATTTGCCTTTTCTGCCATTATCTAATGTGGATTTGTATGATGTCTTAAGAAAGTTCAGTTCAATTTAATGGAGAAGGAAAGTTTAGGAAAATGTATTCTTCCCAATACAGATACTTAGCATTAAAAATGCAATAGTAATTATCTTAACTTCCAGGTTTGATTCCTGGTCTGTGCTGATCTCAACCAGGAGTTCTAAGAGTACTACATTTGGCCTCAGTCCCTTTTAGCCAGGGGAAAATCAGCCAGGTTCTTCCTTCTGATCGATATAGAGGAACCACTGCTAGAAATGCAAGTGTGTTTGAGATTAGGATATGGTTTGGTTGTGATACCCTCACTAATTGAACAGTTTGCTGATGTTCATTATCCAGGCATAAATATGAATAATGGCCATACGGGCAGAGCACTGAAGAGCATCCAGAACCCAGAGAAAATTGGCAAAAGAACAAAAAATGTGCCACTTAGTAGGAGATAGTAGGCTTCTCTGCTGTTCATATAATTTCCCCATGGGGTTCATCATTTCAAGTCTCCCTTATCTATAGGGAGCCCAATATTCTCCATAGTGCCATATTTCAGATGGAACCAAGATCTGGCCAAAGATTTACCTTTGAACAGTGTATATATTATCAATTCACATAGAGTTTGTTTTAATGCCAATATGACAGCAACTTCTACAATGTTTCTAGGGTTTGTACACATTTTTATCATAACTGGACAAGCAGCATATTTCCTGTCCTACTGGTACCAATTTAAATACATGCCAGTGTAACTTGCCAATGGACTTGATGTCAGATAAACAAAATAGGCAATAATACAATTTCCTATTAAACCAGTCACATCATCTCTCTTTCCCTGAACTATCTGCGTTTGCCACATTTAAAATTCTTCTTTATGGGAAAGAATAACAATTTTGACAACATAACAGAAAGTAATCACTTTGACACGTAATTTTTCTTTTTGTTCACAGTATGTTCCACCCGACCTTTCCATCTGCGTATTTGTGTTGGAGCAGTCACTATCTGTCCGTGCTTTGCAGGAGATGTTGACCAGTACAAGTGGAAAGAACACTGAAGGGGTAAGTATCAAATGGCCTGTTCCGTGCTGTAAATTCTACATAATTCTATGTAAATTGGCTTCTTTGTTGTAAGCAGTCATTATTCCAGAGTCAAGTAGATTCCATGTTTGTTAGCAGTTCTAATTTTCTCTTTATTTTTTTAATTCATCTCAATTCTTTTCTTCAATGCAACGTAATAGTAACAAAACTAATTGCGAGAGTTATGTACTATGACTGCTGTGTTAACTCTGGAAGTGCTATTCATTATATGTGGTGCTTGGACTTTCTCCTTATTCAGAATGGTAAAGATTAACTCAAAAAACTGCTATATTGTTTGAACAACCCCTTGCCTTGCCAGATATATTTTAAGTAATAAATGTCATTGACGTTTGTTGTTATTTTGGACTAGCAATGACCCGCAAAACATTTGCGGCCAAATTAGTATCTTTATTGCAACAGTATTTGTTTAGGGGGCATTTTTCACAACCATTGGGTGCCGGTTTTTTTTGCGCCCGGCGATTTTTTTGGAGTAATCGGTAATTTGCAAGTTTCCACAAAGTTTTGATACCGCCGCTGACTGTCAACGGCAGATTTTTTGGCGCAGGTCTAAGTTAAAAATTGATTCCGTGCCGTTTTTGGCCATTTATGCTAGCTTCCCCGCAACAATTTTTTTCAGAACGGCGCAGAGTGAACTTAAGTAACATTCAGAAAATCCCTACCTTAACTTAAGGAAACCGCCGCTCAGGCCCGCTGCAATCCCGAGCCGAATGGCCTCCCCCCGCTCCCGGCCCACTGCAATCCTGGGCTAAAAGGAATGGACAGAGTTTAATCAATTTTTGCATCCATCAATGTGAACGATATTTGTTCCCTTTTGTTCTTATTTCTCTCCCTAAGACTACTTTACTTCATAATTACCTTTTTTATTATCAACAGGGTAGGTACATGCACATAATGCTGAGACATAACCTAGAAAGATTTTCGAGTGCTGAGTGACCTTAAGTACTGTTCAGAATTTTTGCACTCATCGATGTGAACAATATAATTAATGAAGGACCTTTTATTTTGGACACCAGTTCTTAACATTTCATTCTCATGTTGGTATAGAAAGGATCAGAAGGAGATTAAACCTACTCTCCTCTGGCTCAAATATGTGCTTAGCCCCAACCTCAGAAAAGCTTCCCCTGTTGCACCATTGTGAATTTTTCCACTTCTCACACCAGCCATCCTATCCACGTTCTCAGTGAAATCATTTTATTTGGTGGCCATTTATAGCTCTTATGGGCAGTCTCACTCTCCCTCCCTTATCCTCTCACCCATTCCCTCTCTCCCCTCCCTCCCTCTCCCTCCTCCTCTCCCCCTCAGGCACACACGTCATGTGTAGAAAGTGATTTTTTTTTTCCCAGCACATGCGCAGAGACTTTTTGCCGAACGCTACAAGCTCTGCCCCCAGAATTAACTTTGGGTAGCGCGGCACCTAGAATAACTTTTACTTTGGGGAAACTACCATTTTTTTATTTGTCGCCAACGGGGAAAATAAACGTGCATTTTGTACGTGGGCGCCAAAAATCGGGAAGGTGGAAAATAGGGGCCTGAGACTGTTATCATCATCATTTATAGAAACAACAATGATGTTTCTCTCCCTCCCTCTCTCCTTCCCTCCCTCCCTCTCTTTCTCTCCCACACCCCTTCTCTCCCATCCTCCCTCTCTCCCACCCCCCCTCCCTCCCTCTCTCCCGCCCCCTGCCTCCTTCTCTCCCCTCCCTCTCCCTCCCTCCCTCTCCTTCCCATTCCCCCTTCCCTCCCCTCCCCTCTCTGCCTCTCCCTCCCTCCCCTTCTCCTCTCTCTTTCACCTCTCCTCCACCTCCGTCCCTCCCTCTCTCCTCCTCCCTCTGATTGGTTGCGAGGCCGGGCGGACTCTGATACCCCATTGGTCGGTGCAACAGACACTCAATCTGACCACGTGCTCCCTGCTCCCGGCCCCGCCCCCGGCCCCAGGACAGTCAAAAACTGACTATTATTATTACAGATTGATATGTTGTCACCTCTATGAATTGTTTTCCTCACATTAATAATACATATACATGTAAACTTGATTTTGAAAATAATCTAGCCGTTGGATTTGTTTCCAGCTCCCCAAAGTTTTTCACAGCATGTGCTAATACTGGATGGCTATTTTAAGATCCCATTATTAAGAAATTTTTAATTGTGTTTTTTTGTCAGTAACTTATGACCAAACTAGGAATGCACTCTCAATCAATTCTCCAGTAGTTTGTTTTATATTAATCTCTTTGCAGCAGCTCCACAGTGTTAAATCATAAGATATATCTGGAAGAAATGTGAGAAATGCGCAATGATATTATTGTAATTTATTCTCTGTGTGCTGTTTCTTTTGTTCTAACATGCTAGCCAATTGATTTCACCAAATGGGTATGTTTATTATTGGTTTTTTTTCCACCCCTGCATGCCTGTGGTCAGAATGTTGGACTCAGAATGATCTCATAGGACAATGGTCACTGTTGTTCCTTTTGCTAATGTATAAAATTGTTTACATTTACTTGCTTTTATGATAGGAATATAAGTAGCTTATTCAATAGATTCCACACCAAAAAAGGCGAGAATTGCTTTTTGCTGGATCACATTTGAATTCTTTACTGATTAAATTGTCCTTTATTATTCTTTAATGTATTTTATTGGAAAATAATGGTCAACTGCAGTAAATTCAGCAAGCAAAGCAGGTACAGTATGTGATAAAGCGCAGGAATGGAGTGACAGCAGTTTATAAGCATCGCATGAACTGCATTTACTGTTATTTATTATAATATATGCAGCACAATCAGTAGGCAGAGTTACTTTTTAGTTTTAGTCATTGGCAGTGCATACTGTGGCATTTTATGATCAACAGGAGGCTGTATTCAACTGATATACAACATTGAAGTTTTAAGGATTCTAATGTAATAACCAAGATTATCAAATGATAATCTGCAGTAGACTACAGGAAAATCACAGTCAGTATGTATTATTTATATATTTGTTTGCATTATATATTGAACAGTGCTATAGTCAATGTTGCATTCCTTTTTGGATAATGTTATAGTGCTGTGCATTGTAGCATGAATGTACATCACACGTTGCCACAGCAATATCGTGCGGTGGAATGGCAGATATGGGTTGGGTTTCTCACTCTGCTGAGTTTCTAATCTGAGATGCAGTTGGGGGTGCACTGAATAGAGGCTGGGGCCTGAATTTTCCTCCAGGGCGGGTTCACTGCCGCCAGAGGTGGGTTGATGCAGGACTTCTGGATGCTGCCCTGACTCCACTGTGACCCCGAACCATTTCCTGCCTATGGGCTAATTGAAAATGCAACGAGGGAGCCCCAGTGCTGACTGACAGAAAAACGCCGACATTTCTGTAGTGCCGTGAGGGGTACAAGCCACCATTTAAGGGGGTGGAAGCACTCTGACATTGTTAATCAAAATTTATAATTAAAGCTCTTCAGGAAAAGGTAAGGACCTGAAAGAGAAAGATAAGTGCCCACAAATAGGCTTTCACCTCCAATATTGCCAATTCTGGGCTTTACGTTGCTGCCCAGGGTGCATTGCCTCCCCTCTCCTGGCAGTCCCTGGGGTGAGCAATACTTCAGATGGGAGGCACGGCAATCAGACGGTTTTGCTGGACCCACATCCCAGCCCTAAATTAAATGAATGGAGTGGTTAAGGGGAGACCACGTTCCTTGCTGGGGGGAGAAAAATTACCATTTTGCTGATTAGTTATGTTTTAAGCAATTCATCCCTGACTAGATTTCTGTTATAGGAATAAGAAAATATCTTGTTTGATTTTAGTCCGCAATTGAATTCCTAACCTACTGACTGAGTATATTTACCAATAATTTAAATCATTAGAACCAAGTTTGGTGTGACTTTTTAGCAAATAATTTATAAACAAGTTTTTTCCTGGACCTACCACTTAATGGAAGTGGTCAAAAGGTTCATCGTTAAGTACCTGTGGAAGCCTTAGTACCTGTCAGTAAGTGAATAAATTGAATATTTCCTAAAATCTTTAAATTTGAATTAGTTAATAAATCGGACAGGTAAGTAATGATTCTTTTCTCTTTGTGCCTCATGTTTAAAAATATGGTCTTCCAGATTAAGTATTGTATGAGCTCTACTGGATTGGGCCAAACTTCCTCTGTTCCCCCTGCCCCAGCCCCGACCTCATATCTTTCTCCAGTTTCTCTCCGAACTCCCCTCATGCCCTCGCCGCAATCATCCTGTCCATGAGACCCACTTCCTACTCCCTCGACCCTATTCCCACCAAACTTCTGGCTCCCATGTTAGCTCACATTGTTGACGGTTCTCTCCCAGATACTGTCCCCCTCTTCCTCAAATCTGCCATCATCACCCTTCTCAAAAGAACAACCCTTGATCCCTCTATCCTTGTAAACTACCACCCCATCTTCAACCTCCCATTCCTCTCCAAAATCCTTGAACGTGTTGTCACTTCCCAAATCCATGCCCAAATTTCATGCAACTCCATGTTTGAATCCCTCCAATCAGGTATCCGCCCCTCCACAGTACTGAAACGGCTCTCATCAAAGTCACAAATGACATTCTTTGTGACTGTAATAAAGGTATACTATCCCTCCTCGTCCTTCTCAACTTGTCTGCAGCCTTTGACACAGTTGACCACTCCATCCTCCTGCAACGCCTCACCACCGTCATCCAGTTGGGTGGGACTGCACTTGCCCGATTCCATTCTTATCTATCTAATCGTAGCCAGAGAATCACCTGCAATCGCTTCTCCTCCCGCTTTGTTACCTCTGGTGTCCCCCAAGGATCTATCCTTGGCTCCCTGCTATTGTAATCTACATGCTGCCCCTTGGCAACATCATTCAAAAACACGGCTACAGTTTCCACATGTACACTGACGACACCGAGCTCTACCTCACCACCACTTCTCTCGACCCCTCCACGTTCTCTAGATTGTCAGACTGCTTCCCTCTACCCAACTTCTGCCTGAGGTTGAACCACATTATTCATAACCTTGATGTCACATTTGACCCTAAAATGAACTTCCGACCGCACACCCGTGGAATAACCAAGACCACCTATTTTTCCCTCCATAACATCGCCCGTCTCCGCCCTTGCCTCAGCTCATCCACTTCTGAAACCCTCATCCATGCCTTTGTTACCTCTAGACTTGACTATTCCAACGCATTCCTGGCTGGCCTCCCATGTTCTACCCTACTTAAACTTGAGGTCATCCAAAACTCGGCTGTCCATGTCCTAACTCGCACCAAGGTCCATTCACCCATCGCCCCTGTGCTCACTGACCTACATTGGCTCCCAGTTAAGCAACGCCTTGATTTTAAAATTCTCATCCTTGTTTTCAAATCCCTCCAAGGCCTCACCCCTCCCTATCTCTAATCTCCTCCAGCCTCACAACCCCCGCCCCCAAGTTATCTGCGCTCCTCTAATTCTGCCCTCTTGAGTATCCCTGATTATAATCGCTCAACCATTGCTGGCTGTGCCTTCACCTGCCTCGGCCCTAAGCTCTGGAATTCCCTCCCTGAACCTTTTCACCTCTCTACCTCTCTCTTCTCGTTTAAGACGCTCCTTAAAACCTAATGCTTTGATCGAGATTCTGGTTATCTGCTCTAATTTCTCCTTATGTGGCTTGGTGTCAAATTTCTGTCTTCTAATACTCCTGTGAAGCACCTAGGGATATTTTACTATGTTAAAGGCACTATATAAATACAAGTTGTTGTTGATGTTGTTCTTGGTTACCCTGGAATTTCTTCGACATTGCACCTTAATCTGAAATTGAAAACTGAAAGTTTTGTGCACGTGGTTATAGGTGCTAGTTGTTATGTCTTTACTACTCTTATGAATGACTCCTGAGCTGTTGTGATCTTAGTCCCATTTATTGTAACTCCAGAGTGAGGCACAAGCATGGTGGGCAGCCTTTTATACTGGGCTCTGCACACCTATGCAGATGACCCTCAGGTCTCCCATCACAGTACACTCTGGTGGCATAGCTTATGTGACTATACAGTTAGTATACATGGTCTACACACATGACACTAGTAGTCGTCTTGTTTATTATCAAATCCTGTCAACATTTATAAAAAATTGAAAAATAAAATTAATTTGTGCTGAGAGCATTTTAGTGCCATGCTCTTCTGCCTGTTGTCAGAATATAGGGTCCAAGTTTCGACTCGAGTTGCTCCTATTTTTTTTGAGCAACTAGTTTAGCATGGAGTACCATAGAAATCACAATTATCGGCATTTGGTTTGCTCCAGTTTTAGTTAGAATAGTTTTGTTTTAGTACAGTTTTTTTTTTCAAAAGGGGGCGTTACCAGCCACTTACGCCTGTTTTTCAAGTTTAGGCAGCGAAAAGTTACTCCAAACTAACTTAGAATGGAGTGTTGATTTTTGTACTCTCAGAAAAACCTTGCCTACACTTTATAAATTAGGCGCAGGTAGCGAGAGATGGGGGTGGGGAGGGAAGTTAGGGGATTTTACAAAGAATTAAACACTTCACTTTTACCAATAAAGAACCATCATCAATAATAAATGATAAATCAATAAATCAACCAATAAATCAATCAATCAAAAATAAAAAATAAAAAAAATAAAAAATAAAAAATCAATCAATAAATAAAAAAGTAAAAGCTTCTACTCACTTACTGCAGCACCGGGAGCCCTCCAATAGCCTGCCGAAGAGCTGGTCGGGCGGGTCCCACCGCTGAAGAGGTGCTTGGGCGGGCCCTCCACCGAAGAGGTGCTGGTCGGGCGGGGTCCACCACCGAAGAGATGCTGGTCGGGCGGGCCCCGCCGCTGAAGAGGTGCTTGGGCGGGCCCTCCACCGAAGAGGTGCTTGGGCGGGGCCTGCCACCGAAGAGCTGTTGGTTGGGCGGGCCCCGCTGCTGAGGTGGTAAGGGCAGGCAGGCCACTCGGCCTGGGATAGGGGCGACGTCCCTTCGGCCAGGGATAGGGTCGCCCGGAAACAGGACGCGCTGGGAGGGTCAGGAGCTACTGCACACTCGCACAGTTGCCGGCACTCTTTTTGGCGCAGAGCTGTAGCTCCGCCCCCAGCAGCTCCTGCTGCGCCGCGCTGAGCTGCAAACGGGCCTACAGATATCGGAGAATCGCGAGGTAAGTATTTCAGTCCTAGAAATTAGGCGGGCCTCTCCGAGGTGCGCCATTCTATCTGGGATCCGAAACTTGGGCCCATAATTTCTGATGCTGTTCATAATTATCTGTTATGGGGTTATTTATACTAAATTGTTATTTAGATAAGCATTACTATTTCAGTCAGGATCACGGCTTGCATGTCGTCGTGGAGCAGGCGGAGAATGGTGATGAACTTTTGTTTGCATGCCTGACACGAGACTCCCAAAGCAAGCGCTCTACTTAGAACTCTTACACGGCAGGCGAGCCCAAGGTGGGCAGAGGAAATGTTTCAAGGACACCCTCAAAGACTCCTTGATAAAGTGCAACATCCCCACTGACACCTGAGAGTCCCTGGCCAAAGACCACCCTAAGAGGAGGAAGTGCATCCGGGAGGACGCTGAGCACCTTGAGTCTCATCGCCGAGAGCGTGCAGAAACCTGCGCAGGCAGCGGAAGGAGCGTGCGGCAAACCAGTCCCACCCACCCTTTCCTTCAATGACTATCTGTTCCACCTGTGACAGAGACTGTAATTCCCATATTGGACTGTTCAGTCACCTAAGAACTCATTTTTAGAGTGGAAGCAAGTCTTCCTCGATTTTGAGGGACTGCCTATGATGATGACTATTTCAGCGAAGAGTACATATTAGTTTGAGTGCAGCTTTCTGCTATGCAGTATAGGGGTGGATTACATTAGATCGGTGTTTTAAGGCAAACTCAGCAATCTTGCCTTTCTCTTTATTTTTATTGTGCAAAGCTTGTGATATTACAGTCTAATGTTACATTAATTTTTTAATGCATATTGATTTTTTTAATACATTTGTGTACCGGACTTGAATTTTTTTTTTTTCATTTTTTTACATTCTTAGTGTTTGCCCCCAAATTTACACAGACCACGATACCGGCAGTTACACCAGGATCCTGTATAATAATGCGTCCTGGCACTAACAACACGAGAATATGTGCAGTCAGTGGGAGGGAACTCATTTGCATGAGGCCAGTGTGCAAACTCCCTTTGTAGGGGGGGAATGATAATACAAATTTAAATTAAAACATTTTTCAGGAGTTTGTGCCATTTCCCTAGCCTGGAGCTCTGCTCTCTGCTCCCCGCACCCCAACCCCCACCACTGGTGGGGTCCACATGTGTCCCTATACCTCATCTCATTAGATGGATCAGTCTCCAACCTTATACTGGGTACTATTGAAGTCAGGATGCGGGAACTCCCAGCATTCGCCCTGCCCCTCTTTCTCTTAGCCCTACTGTATCAACCTTCCAGATATAAAAGGGGTCAGAGGGTCGAGTAAGGAGGAGGAACTGAGGGAAATCTTTATTAGTCGGGAAATTGTGTTGGGGAAATTGATGGGATTGAAGGCCGATAAATCCCCAGGGCCTGATGGACTGCATCCCTAAGTACTTAAGGAGGTGGCCTTGGAAATAGCGGATGCATTGACAGTCATTTTCCAACATTCCATTGACTCTGGATCAGTTCCTATCGAGTGGAGGGTAGCCAATGTAACCCCACTTTTTAAAAAAGGAGGGAGAGAAAACAGGGAATTATAGACCGGTCAGCCTGACCTCAGTAGTGGGTAAAATGATGGAATCAATTATTAAGGATGTCATAGCAGCGCATTTGGAAAATGGTGACATGATAGGTCCAAGTCAGCATGGATTTGTGAAAGGGAAATCATGCTTGACAAATCTTCTGGAATTTTTTGAGGATGTTTCCAGTAAAGTGGATAAAGGAGAACCAGTTGATGTGGTATATTTGGACTTTCAGAAGGCTTTCGACAAGGTCCCACACAAGAGATTAATGTGCAAAGTTAAAGCACATGGGATTGGGGGTAGTGTGCTGACGTGGATTGAGAACTGGTTGGCAGACAGGAAGCAAAGAGTAGGAGTAAATGGGGACTTTTCAGAATGGTAGGCAGTGACTAGTGGGGTACCGCAAGGTTCTGTGCTGGGGCCCCAGCTGTTAACATTGTACATTAATGATTTAGACGAGGGGATTAAATGTAGTATCTCCAAATTTGCGGATGACACTAAGTTGGGTGGCAGTGTGAGCTGCGAGGAGGATGCTATGAGGCTGCAGAGTGACTTGGATAGGTTAGGTGAGTGGGCAAATGAATGGCAGATGAAGTATAATGTGGATAAATGTGAGGTTATCCACTTTGATGGTAAAAACAGAGAGACAGACTATTATCTGAATGGTGACAGATTAGGAAAAGGGAAGGTGCAACGAGACCTGGGTGTCATGGTACATCAGTCATTGAAGATTGGCATGCAGGTACAGCAGGCGGTTCAGAAAGCAAATGGCATGTTAGTCTTTATAGCGAGGGGATTTGAGTACAGGGGCAGGGAGGTTTTGCTACAGTTGTACAGGGCCTTGGTGAGGCCACACCTGGAGTATTGTGTACAGTTTTGGTCTCCTAACTTGAGGAAGGACATTCTTGCTATTGAGGGAGTGCAGCGAAGATTCACCAGACCGATTCCCGGGATGGTGGGACTGACCTATCAAGAAAGACTGGATCAACTGGGCTTGTATTCACTGGAGTTCAGAAGAATGAGAGGGGATCTCATAGAAACGTTTAAAATTCTGACGGGTTTAGACAGGTTAGATGCAGGAAGAATGTTCCCAATGTTGGGGAAGTCCAGAACCAGGGGTCACAGTCTGAGGATAAGGGGTAAGCCATTTAGGACCGAGATGAGGAGAAACTTCTTCACCCAGAGAGTGGTGAACCTGTGGAATTCTCTACCACAGAAAGTAGTTGAGGCCAATTCACTAAATATATTCAAAAGGGAGATGGATGAAGTCCTTACTACTCGGGGGATCAAGGGGTATGGCGAGAAAGCAGGAAGGGGGTACTGAAGTTTCATGTTCAGCCATGAACTCATTGAATGGCGGTGCAGGCTAGAAGGGCTGAATGGCCTGCTCCTGCACCTATTTTCTATGTTTTCTATGTATCAGTAACCTTGTAAGAGGTGTACAGAGATTCCGCCTGCTCCACTCAGTGCTGATCAATTTCCCAGAGGGGTTATTAAACATGCATTCGGCCCCTCATTACTATATGCAAGAGGTTTAATGCCTGTTTCAAGCAGCCGTTAATAACGCCTAAATATTTCCTAAGCCAATATTTAAACATATTTCAGGCACCCTTGGGGTGCAGGACGTGACCCTGCAACGTTTAAATGTTTTGCCCCTCTTTTGCACCAAGGATGACCACTAATGTGGTGAATCCAGAATTTCAGTATACTTTGTGCAATTGAACTGCATAAACTGCATTATATCAAACTAGCTCAATGGTTCCAAATTGGAACTACTTTCTGGGTCACAGAAAATAGATTATTAAAGTTATTTACACCTTGGTCCAGATTTTGCAGTCAGCAGCGAAAGAGTGGTGCTTGCTGTTCATCACGCTTACACCTGCACACAGACTTTTTAATCACCTTTTGAATGGCAACTGTTACTGGAGATTTTTTTCAGTATGGCACCCTCTACAGAGGACCGTTGGAGTGTGTGAGCAGGTCAAGCAACAGCGTGTCTCTTCAACCTATTATATTGAAGAATCCTCACTGAACCAACAGAATCTAAACCAGGAAAGTATTGAATAGAATGTTTAATTCAATGTAAGATCATGTACAGAATGCAAAATAAAGGTGAGGGAAAGAAAGATGGGATTGAGAGAAAGATAAAAGAGACAAAGAAAAAATAAAAAAACAATGTTTATTTTAACTTTAAAAAATATCTCCAACAATAATTAAATTCTGAAGGAATGAGATTCCACACTTGTAAAAATTAAATTTTCAGTGCCAGAAAGGAGGATTGGCAGTAATTAAGACTTATCACATCATTAAAAATTCACCTACTCCTGAATGGAATGCACCAGCTCTAACTTTTTCTGGCATGTTTAGTGGGTAAGTACCACAACTCCATGCCCTTCATGTATTTTATTGCTGAGTCTATCGGCGAGGTACCAGTGTACTGAAGCTTGTGGAAGAGCAAGGCAAATCGGATAGTGAATTCCTGATTTCTGTGTTTAACTGCGCATGTACAGATGCCACAAGTTGCTGACCAATCAGCCCAAACTGATCACATTTTACTCAACCAATTAATCTGCTCAGTAAGTCCCCAAGTTACAAATAAAATTATGATTTATGTCTCCATATTTTATCAAAACATACTGAGGCAACCAAACCAAAACCATGACATAAAGAGAAAAGAAAACAGAAAACCGAGTGACCTCTGACTAATTACAGTCTTTTAGATGCATATAATTATCTATTTTATTGTGTTGAGTAGCTGCCATAATATTTGAAGTGGTGCAGCATGGTGATAAGATAAGGTGCTGTCGTAGAAGGTGCCATGCAGAAGCTTTTCCCAACAGAATGCATGGAGGGGAAATTTTAACGTAAGCCACCTTAAACATATCTCTTGGCCCTCCTACATGAGATAATAACAATGGCAAAGGATTGGGAATATATTATCTTTGCCTACCATCTTGACCAGAAATAGTACCAAAAGAGAGCTGGAAGAAGTACGTAAAAATTCCATTAGTTCAACGACATGAATTTTGTCAAATATTAGATTTTGGGGCGGATGCAGAAGCAAAAACAGAAAAATGAGGAAATGACCAGGAGTAAAAGCAGCGAGTTGAAAAGGCACATACAAGGGCTTAGGCAAGATCTCGGAAAAGGTGAGAGTTCCACTTCTCTGAAAGGCATATCAGAGGATAGAAAGAAAGAAAAGAAAGACTTGGATTTATATAGTGCTTTTCATGACCACCGGACATCTCAAAGCGCTTTACAGCCAATGAAGTACTTTTTGGAGTGTAGTCACTGCAAAATGATTTGCACCCAACAAACTCCCACAAACAGCAATGTGACGATGACCAGATAATCTGTTTTTTCTTATGTTGATTGAGGGATAGATATTGGCCAGGACATCGGGGATAACTCCCCTGCGAAGCCATGGGATCTTTTACGTCCACTTGAGAGAGCAGATGAGACCTCAGTTTAACGTCTCATCTGAAAGACGAATAATTATATTGAACAATCTTATGCACACTTCAGCAGTGAAACAGTTGTGCCTTTTCCTTTGATCGTTTGGGAAGTATAAGTCAGGAGATTTTGAAATGATTTTTGCACAATTATTAAGAATCTTTAATAAAATTCTGTAATTTAAATTTTGCAAATCAACTCAACATTGCTACCCATTATCTTATATTTATGTTATATGAATTTTTGCAATAATATATAAATATATCACTTGTTTGATTTCGTGGTGGCATCTACTGTGAAAAAAACATACTTTGGAAATATTCTGCTTTTTTTTTCTCTTTTTATAACCAAACGCTATCACACAACTAGTATGCATAGCTTAACCATATTTTACATCAGAAACAAAACAGTAAAATTCTCCTCGCAGCATATAAAAATACATCATCATTTAACAGCACAGAGTACACTAACATTGGAAGGATCGTTGACATAATTCTCAACATCAACTGGACGTCCTTGGTAAAAACATTGCTGGTTTTGACCAGCAAAACACAGCTAAAGAGTTTTTAATTTTTTTGTTTTTATTATATTAAGGGCTCTGTCAACAGAAGTTCCATCAATGCCAAGAAGAAAAAATCTCTGAGGGTAACTATCGTTACACTGATATTTCTATGAAGAGGAAAATTACATGTGGTTAGCCATTAAGTGGCACTAGCTACAAATAAAAAGCACTAAAATGATATTTATTGTGTGTGTGCGCAATCATTTGCCAATTAACAGAAAAGAAGTTCACTGTATTTAACTAAAGAATTCCAGTGAACCACTGTGTGACATTGCACGATGGCCATTTCTGAGTCAATAGTGTGTGACTGACTAGTGGATGAACCAAACTGTTTTGTGCACCAAACACTATTAATGATGGAAAGGAGCAAGAAGACTATGACATCTAGCAGAGAGCAAGGGAGAGGGTAGGAACAAATTACATTAGTTAGAAGCAAGAAGTAATAACATTGAACATTATAAATGCTAATTATTATTAATGGGTTATTAGATTATTTTTCAAAATGTATTTAGTTATACCCAGGTTTGTTTGGTAAAGTTCCAGTACCAGTAATTATTCCACTTATGGAAAGAGGAAGGAACTTGTATTTATATCATGTCTCATCATGTTCTCAGGCCATCTCAAAGCACTAACATCCATTGAATTACTTTTTGAAGTGCCGTCACTGTTGCTATGTAAGCAGAGACAGCAGACAATTTGCACACACTATGTGAAATAAATCACCAGTTTATCTTTTTTTGGTGATGATGGTTGAATGAAGAAGTTGACCAGGAAAACTCCCTGCTGGTCCTTGAATAGAGTACTGGGATCTTTTACATCAGCCTTAATAGGCAGGCTGTTTAACTTCTCATCTGAAGCACAGTGCATCTGACAACTCAGTTTAAATGTGTATCTCTTGTGTAAATGTTTGCAAGTGAAAACACCATTTAAATAGCTATTTAAGCAGTTGACATACATACTCTTGTGTTATTCCCTGATGTAAAAAGTGTTCAGCAAATATAAGATTTTATAAAACTCACCAAACTTTATACATTAAAATACAAAGTCAGAACCATCTATATAATAAGATACTTAACATTTTGGCCCGGAAATTCCATGGGTGTTCTCCTGCTCTCCAACTGGTGGAGCCCCAATGAAACCGTGTAAATGGCCAAAAATGGGCACTTGCACTGTTTCCCTGGGAGTTCTGCTGGTATCCTGCCCAAATTACAGCAGGAATCCTGGCGAACCCCTTTGGAATTTCAGGGCCCTAATGTCTGTGTGCAGTTCCTGTCTAAAAAACCTTACTTCCTGTTATATTTCATTTAGAATGAAAACTGCCTCTGTAAACTTATCATGCTGTTATTATATTCTCCCACCAGTGGTTTTGCAATAGTGCCTTAGTTTTGTGTCACCCAGCTCTTTAAACTGCACTACAGAGAAACTCCTATGCTCCATCCAACCCTACGTCTCTGCTTCCCAAATTGTCATAAGTTTTGCTATTTAACGATAAATAATAGAAAATTAAGATATTGTATAAAAAGAACAATGTCTGACTTTCAAAAGGAGACTGAATTAGATTTGTGTGCTTTGGTCTTGACTCCACATGTGCAACACCAAAGGAATTCGATTAGTCTTGGGACAATTGTGCAATATTTGTTCTCTGCAATCCTCACAGAAATATTAGAAGATCAAAAGTGGCATTAATATGTTCCCACAAGGATTTTTTAAAGTTTTCTCATGAAGTCTCAATATGACTTAATTTTAAGCTTAAACTCCTGCTTCCAGAAAGCTGATTATATATGTGACATAAGGTGCACAAATTGGTTTGACTCATAATAAGTGATATTTTGATTTATGAATTAAAGTTGGAGGGCAGAATCCAAAATCAAAATTATATCCTTCCACAGTTACTATTGCAACTTTTATGCACAAGTAAGCTGATTTTTTGAAGATTATATACTTTGGTGTGAAAATCTTTACTCAATCGTGACTGAAATGGGCGAGCGGTTTGAAACGACAACCCATTTTTTGCACTGTCAACTTGATGCAATGTGCAAAAATGACATGTTAACGTTAATCCATTTTATTTGCTTTCATCTTTCCTGCTTTCTAGAAGTTCATGATAAAGGTAAGTCAATCTGTCATTTTCAACTTATGATCCATTTTGAAAACAAACCAGTTATCTGATGGCTCAGTTTCAAAATCCTGTTGATCCGCAAAAAATGGTGGAAGTAACCCTGCCTGCAAACCATTAATGTCACGCTAGCAATAGTAGGTTGTGATTTATTGTATGTAAAAATACAAGTTCAAATCCTACCTCTCTCTCTGTTCAAAGAATGTTCTATTGATAGTTTGATAGGTATTGTGACTTGTGCAGATTGTAATCCGAAAACTAAAAGCTTCAGTTCAAACCTGTAATAAATGTAGATAGGTCTCCTTTGGCACTATACCAATGAAGTAGGACAAAGGAGTTGTAAGTAGAAACTTAACTCTTCTGATCATGAAGAAGAAATAAATACAAACTCTATTTAAATTTAAGTTTAATTCAGCCTGAAATTTAAACAAAAATGTCTAAACTAGAAAATGACTGATATGGGGGAAGAGATACATAAAGCAGTAACTATCAGCTGAAGGTAAATCTTGCATTCTGGCAATGGGCAGCGTGCACTGTTTTCTTGGATGTGTTAGCAGCATGGTAAAATCTAACAAAATCTGTTTGTTTTTTTACCTCAAATTATTAGCAAAAAAGCTAAAGGATGAATTTCAGAAACTCTAGTCAGGTGTCCTAGGCCGAACCATCTTCAGCTGCTTCATCAATGACCTTCCCTCCATCTTAAGATCAGAAGTGGGGATGTTCGATGATGATTGCAGTGTTCAATTCCACTCGCAACTCCTCAGATAATGATGCAGCCCTTGCCCGCATGCAGCAATATCTGAACTATGTTCAGATTTGGGCTAATAAGTGGCAAGATTTGGGCTAATAAGTGGCAAGTCACATTCGCACCACACAAGTGCCAGACAATGATCATCTCCAACAAGTGAGAGTCTTGCCACCTCCCCATGACATTCAGTGGGATTACCATCGCCAAATCTCCCACTATCAAAATTTTGGGGAGGCTCACCATTGATCAGAAACCTAACTAGATGAGACACATAAATATTGTGGCTATAAAAGCAGGTCAGAGGCTGGGTATTCTGCAGTGAGTGTCTCACCTCCTAACTCCCCAAAGCCTTTCCACTGTCTACAAGGCACATGTCAGGAGTATGATGGAATACTCTCCACTTGCCTGGATGAGTGCAGCTCCAACATCACTTGCACAAGGGCAGCATGCACATGGGAATACTACCACCTGCAAGTTCCCCGCTAAGTCACACACCATCCTGACTTGGAAATATATTGTCATTCCTTCATCGTCACTGGGTCAAATCGTGGAAGTCCCTCGCTAACAGCACTGTGGGAGTGCCTTCACCTCATGGACTGCAGCAGTTCAAGGCAACTCACCACCACCTTATCAAGGGCAATTTAGGGATGGGCAATAAAAGCTGGCCTTGCCAGTGACACCTACATCCCATGAATTAATTTAAAATAAATTTAATTGTGTGTTTTTTGAAACCGAAGATGTGCATGTGCGTGTGAAAGAGAGAGAAAGCACAGCATGGGAGACTACATTGATAATAGAATTGTTCAAATTACATTCTATAAAGTTCAGAAATCATATTGAGCTCAGTGAGTGAGAGAGACAAAGAGGGAATGTCTATCCTCACTCTAATTTGAGTAACTTTTGTTAAAGAAAATTTAATTTGCAAAGCCTCTAATTAACATTCGATCACCTCCTGTTGTTAAAAGGTAGGCAATGTCAACATTCTAATGACTGACACCTGTAAGACACAGTGACATAGAGAGAGGAAGAAATAGATAGACACACAAAGAAGAAATACAGAGTGAGACAGACAGGCATGGAGAAACATTTCTAGGGCATAATCCCCAAATCCAAAATTTAGTGTCTGTAGCAATCTCTGAAGTTACGAACCAGTGCTGACTGCCCTGGGGTATCACCATCCCTACATAGTGGTGCTCGGCCCACGCTTTGCCACTCCCCTCCTTCATTATCCCCCACTTATGACAGACACCAGAGGGTCAATTTTAACATGGTGGGAGGTTGGTGGAGGTGGATGGCAGTCCGGCACAGACTTAGTAGAGTTTAATTTCCGGGCCTCATTTGAAACCCACCAGCCGACTGCTCGACTGTTTCCAAAGTAAAGCAGCACCTAGCCAGCAAGGGACGATGGCCTGGAGGCTGGCTGCTGGCAGCAAGGTGAATCCAGGAGGGGGTATTTTGAGGATTCTCATAGATGAGCGCAGGGAAGAACCTAGGGCAGCAAAGAGACCAGATTTAGTTTTTATTTTTACATACTTACCTCAGCAGGCCTCATTGGCTTCCTGACATGTTCACCTGGAATAGCACTGCGCTGAGTGTCCCGCTCAGGAGCTGGTTAAATTTCCATGGGCATCCATACCATTAGCCCTTGGGTGTCCATCTGCCAGAAATTGCAGATCGGCAGGAATGGAGTGGGAAATGGAGACACTCCGGGGCTGAAATTCAGGGTCCGGATAAGGCCCATTACCGCCGTTTTGTGGCAGCCGTGCGGCGGAATCGAGTGGTCGCCGCATTGCAGTCGATTGGCCACCACGATCCAAATTCACCTCGGGGATTTTTCGGGCGGTCCCCACTTCCGCACCGCCACTGTCGACCGCCCCAAGTGCATCATCAAAATGCACACCGCTGCTCTCCCACACCTCCATCCCACTCCGCACGAAATTTACCTCAAAAAATCTTTGATCCACCGCGCGGTACCCCCAACAGTTTTTTCTGTCGATGCACCTTGTTCTGTGTGTGTGAGCCATGGCTGCGCGGCGGCCTTTTAAGGGGAGGGCGCACTGCTGTGACCCGCCATGTGTTTTTTTTGCCGGCCGACTTCCCGATTGGCCGGACAATTATGGCCCCGGGTTTGGCCAGGCAGCCTAGCACTCCCTCCTAGTTGCCAGGCCGCTGGCCGAGCCGAAACCCTCCCTGGTGGCCCAGTGGCCGAACCTAAAAAATTGCTGCTTCTCTCCCCTTTAAATGAGGGGAGAGACGTGGTGATGCACACGCGCACTGATGTCACCACCGCTCCGTCACTGACTGACAGAGGCGGAGACTTGGTCCCGGCCCAATTTCCACCCCTCACCAGCACTTACCGCTGCACTTCCGCCCCCATAATGACCGACTTCCGGTCTGCTCGGAAAAAAAAACCAAAGACCTGAATATTGATCAAGAGTCGACCTGTTCTGAGACAGCAGTAAAAACACTTAAAAAAATCGTAAGTGCCACAGCTTTCTGGCAGACCTGAATTTCAGCCCCTCCATTTTTACTGTCCCCACCCTGCTCCTTTACTGCTGATCAGGGAGAGTTAAAATAGCCACCACTGAGCAAAATCCACCTTCAGGCCCTCTCCCCACAAACAATTCTATGACCCCAATTCTAGAACTCAGTTCTAGAAGGGATAGAAATGAAACATACGTAAAGGAATTTATAGTGAATAAATGAAGCTTCTTTATGGTTTCTACAGAATAATGAACATAATTTTCAAATGTGTTCCCCAAAGCATAAGTAAAAATCCCAGAATACTGTTTAATAAAATGGATTTTGACACAGCCACTATAAATTAATGGATCTGATGTTACTTCTACATGATACAAACACCTATATTGTTAAATGACAGTGATATGCACCTCTCTGACTATTTACTACAGAGAAATTATTTACCTTTTGAGCATGTATTATATTTCTATATTTGGTGTATTTGTACAGAAATTAATTCTTAATTGAAAAAATATACTGATTTTGGCTCATCCAATATGATTTAGTAATATAGTTGAGTTTCAATCTTGAGAACTGGTATTTTTTTCTGGATTACTAGTTGGAAATTAATAATTGTGAGCATTAATACTTTGTGATTTTAACATTGATTTCTATCACTGTTGTTTTATTCTACTGCAGTTCCATCCAGTTCTTGTAGTTTTGATTTTAATAACTCTGTCTAATTTGTTGCAGTATTTTAATGGGTTCCATTTAACACTACTGGTTGCAGCAGATTATCTCACTATAGACCATACCTGGATCGGTTGCTCTTTATGCATTATCACTGTCGCAATTGTTTTTGCAGAATACGGGAGAAATTTTATAGCACAAGAGTTTCTCACTTTATGGCTGAAATCTCTGGCAATTAGCATATTGCTTGGAAAGTAATATTCTATTTTTATTTATAGGCAGCTCAGGGAGGTGGCCACAGAACCCTTCTTTATGGTCATGCTATTCTCCTTCGGCATGCGTACAGTGCAATGGTAAGTATAGGGACAAAAACAACGCAAATGAGGCCAACTGAAATATTGTCATTGAAACATACTTCTGTCACCCAAGGTGTCCTATCAGTGTATGTGTTATAATGCCTACAGGAAGAGCAGAGCCGCTTTCATCTTCCTTCCCCCTCAACCCTCCACTCCAGAAGAATAATTGTTATGGGGCTTATTATAGTTTTACGGTTTCAACAACTTACACTTGCATAATGTAAATATAGCAAAATATCCCAAGATGGTTTACAAAAGGTAACTGAGACCCAAGCAAGAACTGGGTGCAATTATGGGGAGGTGGCCAAATGCACGGTAGGAGAGGATAAACACCAAGGTGAGAGGAAGTGTAATCCAGAATGCAGGGTCACAATGCCTGAAGTAGAGGGCAACACACAGAAGTCCAGACACTGAAGTAAGTAAGGAGTGTGCTAAGACATAGGGCTGGAGGAGGTTACAGAGATAGAATGAAGTGAGTCCTTACTAAATATAATCAAGGTTTTTAAATCAATGTGCTTGGGATGGGAGCCAGAGAAGGCTGGCACAGACTACAGTGATGACAATGATAGATTTAACTCTATGTATATTACAGTTGCCTAAATGTTTGTGAAACTTGCTAAAGATATAAATATGTACGCAATCAAGTGATTCAGATTTGGAATATAGTAGCACACATTAGATTTGCAAAGACCTGGTAAACCAGCTGCCTAAACATGTTCACTAGTATCATGGGTAGTTCCTGTATCCAAATTCATTAGAAACTGTTAAGTATATCACAGTGCCCATAGTGTGACTAGTAAATGTTTATTCTCTTCATCCAGTATTGCTGTTGATAATTCTATTACTCTTTCCTCTGGCGGGGGAGTCCAGAACAAGGGGGCACAACCTTAAAGCTGAGTTAGACAGTTTAGGGGTGATGTCAGGAAGCATTTCTTCACGCAAAGGGTAGTGGAAATATTGAATTCTCCTAAAAAGCTAGGTCAATTGAAGATTTCAAAACTGAAATAGATCGGTAGATTTTTGTTGGGCAAGGGTATTAAGAGATAGGTAACCAATGAGTGTAAATGGAGTTAAGGTACAGATCTGCCATGTTCTAATTGAATGGCAGAACAGGCTTGAGGGGTTGAACAGCCTACTCCTTCCTGTTCCTATGTCCTCAGCATTCTGAAAAAGATTGTGCTCTGCTGGATTATGATTCACACTAGAGTGAACAGCACTGCTGAGAATATTACACCAGATTATTTCTTTGTGTTATCCTTTTCTGTTAGGCTGAAATGTTATATATATCCAAGTAACGTCGAAAAAAAAATGAATATTTTGTTCACTTTTTTTAATCAGTAAAAACATCTATCATCCAGCTTCGTAAATTAAACTCCAGTTTCTGCTTTGAGCTTTTAATGGTGTACACATTAATTAAAAAAAATATTTTAAATGTTTCTTCCTAGTATTTGACTTGTTTGACTACATCAAGATCTTTAACAGACAAACTAGCTTTTGATGTTGGGCTGCAAGAAGGTTCAACAGGTAAAAGAATATGCTGACTGTATCTTACATTTGTCATGATAAAAATGCTTTGGATTAAAAAAAAATCTGAAATAAAAAGCAAGTATCAGTAATGGCGACCATGAAACTATCGGATTGTCATAAAAGCCCATCAAGTTCACTAATGTCCTTTAGGGATGGAAATCTGCCGTTCTTGCCTGGTCTGACCTAGATGTGACTCTAGACCCACAGCAATATGGTTGACTCTTAACTGCCCTCTTAAATGGCCAAGCAAGCCAATCAGTTGTAAAAACCGTTACAAGACCGGCATCGACCTCGGCACAGGCTACGGACACAACGGCACACCCTGCCCAGTCGAGTCCTCCTCACCAATATCTGGGGACCTGTGCCAAATTTTGGAGAGCTGTCCCACAGACTAGTCAAGCAGCAGCCTGACATACTCATACTCACAGAATCATGCCTTTCACCCAAAGTCCCAGACTCCTCCATCACCATCCCTGTGTACGTCCTGTCCCACTGGCAGGATAAACCCACCAGGGATGCCGGTACAGTGGTATATCGTTGGGAGGGAGTGGCCTTGGGAATCCTCAACATTGACTCCGGGCCCCATGAACTCTCTTGGATTCAGGTCAAGCATACGCAAGGAAACCTCCTGCTGATTACCATCTACCGCCCTCCCTCAGCTGATGAATCAGTACTCCTCCATGTTGAACACCACTTGGAAGAAGCACTGAGAGTAGCAAGGGCACAGAATGTACTCTGGGTGGGGGACTTCAATGTCCATCACCAAGAGTGGTTCGGTAACACCACTACTGACCGAGCTGGCCGAGTCCTGAAGGATATAGCTGCCAGATTGAGCTTGCAACAGGAGGTGAGAGACCCAACACGAGAGGAAAACCTACTTGACTTCATCCTCACCAATCTACTTCTTGTAGATGCATCTGTCCATGACAGCATTAGTAGCAGTGACTACCGCACAGTCATTGTGGAGACGAAGTCCCGTCTTCACACTGAGGACACCCTCCATCTTGTTGTGTGGCACTGCCACTGTGCTACATGGGATAGATTCAGAACAGATCTAGCAGCTCAAAACTGGGCATCCATGAGGCGTTGGAGGTCATTAGCAGCAGCAGAATTGTATTCCACCACAATCTGTAATCTCATGGCCCAGCATATCCATCACTCTACCATTACCATCAAGCCAGGGGACCAACCCTGGTTCAATGAGGAGTGCAGAAGAACATGCCAGGAGCAGCATCAGGTGTACCTAAAAATGAGGTGCCAACCTGGGGAAGCTGCAACACAAGACTATATGCATGCTAAAAAGCGGAAGCAGCATGCTATAGACAGGGCTAAATGATCCTACAATAAACGGATCAGATCAAAGCTCTGCAGTCCTGCCACATCGAGTCGTGAATGGTGGTGACTATATTAAACAGCTAATGGGAGGAGGAGGCTTCCATGAATATCCCCATCCTCAATGATGGAAGAGCTCAGCACTTGAGTGTAAAAGACAAGGCTGAAGCATTTGCAACCATCTTCAGCCAGAAGTGCCGAGTGGATGGTCCATATTGGCCTCCTCCTGAGGTCCCTACCATCACAGAAGTCAGTCTTCAGCCAATTTGAATGACTCCATCTGATATCAAAAAATGGCTGAGCGCACTGGATACAGCAAAAGCTATGCCCCGATAATATCCCATCTGTTGTGCTGAAGCCTTATGCTCAAGAACTAGCCGTGCCTCTAGCCAAGTTTTTCCAGTACAGCTGCAACATTGGCATCTATCCGACAATGTGGAAAACTGCTCAGGTATGTCCTGTCTACAAACAGCAGGATAATTCCAACCCGACCAATTACCGCCCATCAGTCTATTCTCAAACATCAGCAAAGTGATGGAAGCTGTCATCAATAGTGCTATCAAGCGGCACTTGCTCACCAATAACCTGCTCACCGATGCCCAGTTTGGGTTCTGCCAGGACCACTCTGCTCCAGACCTCATTACAGACTTGGTCCAAACATGGACAAAAGAGCTCAATTCCAGAAGTGAGGTGAGAGTCACTGCCCTTGGCATCAAGGCAGAATTTGACTGAGTGTGATATCAAGGAGCCCTAGTAAAACTAAAGTCAATGGGAATCAGGGGAAAACTCTCCACTGGCTGGAGTTATACCTAGCACAAAGGAAGATGGTTGTGGTGGTTGGAGGTCAATCGTCTCAGCCCTAGGAGATCGCTGCAGGAGTTCTTTAAGGCAGTGTCCTAGGCCCAATCATCTTCAGCTGCTTCATCTATGACCTTCCCTCCATCATAAGGTCAGAGTTGGAGATGTTCACTGATGACTGCAGTGTTCAGTGCCATTCGCAACTCCTCAGATAATGAAGCATGCCCGCATGCAGCAAAACCTTGTCGACAGTCAGGCTTGGGTTGATAAGTGGCAAGTAACATTCACACCACATAAGTGCCAGGCAATGACTATCTCCAACAAGCGAGAGTCTAACCTCTGCCCCTTGACATTGAATGGCATTACCATCGCCGAATCCCCCACCATCAACATCCTGGGGGTCTGGACCAGCCACATAAATAATGGGCCTGAAATTCGGGTTGGAGGCTTCCTTCGGACAAACACCTCCGATCCGAGAATTTTTAATGAAATTACCTGGTGGTCCCGGAGGCGCCTGCGATTCCTGTGCAAGGACTTCGCTTCCTGTGCTTAGGAGCATGCTCCCGTCCTCGAGGTTCAGATACAGAAGGTGCAGTCACGTGTGACTACACAACCAATCAGGTACAGTATTTTCATTAATAGCAATGAGAACCCTGTATCTATCAGTTCTTATAGCTACTAATGAGAAAGAAATCTCTAAACACACTAAACACAATATAAAAAATAAAAAACACACCTCACATAAATAAAATTAATTGAAATTAAAGTTCATTAAATGTTTTAGAAAAAAAATTGGGAGGATTTTTGTTTAAAGTGTTTTAATAGGGTTTAAAATAAACTTACGTTAGTGGACATGATTTTTAAATAAAAATGTGTGTTTAATTTTTATTTTTATGTGTTTTAAAACTCTTACGCTGGTAAAAGTAGGCTATGTGCCTGCTTTAAGCAGGCGGAAGAGTTTTAAGGACATTCGCTGGGCAAGAGTTGGGCAAATAGCGCAATCTCGCCTGCGCTGTGGGGATATGGAGGATCTGTCATGCACATCGCGCACTGAAAACCGGCTTTTGCGGGGCCTCGCCAAGTCCATACGTATTTCGTATGAAGCCGGCGAGGCCAGAATTTTTGCCCCAATGTGGCCACAAGAGCTAGTCTGAGGCTGGGTATTCTGTGACGAGTGTCTCAGTTTCTGACTCCCCAAAGCCTTTCCACCATCTACAAGGCACAAATCAAGAGTGTGATAGAATACTCTCCAGTTGCCCGTATGATTGCAGCTCCAAAAACACTCGAAGCTCAACACCACCCAGGAAAAAGCAGCCCACTTGATTGGCACCCCATCCATAACCTTAAACATTCACTCCCTGGAGCACCGGTGCACCATGGCTGCAGTCTGTACCATCTCCAAGATGCACTGCAGCAATTCGCAAAGGCTTCTTCGGCCGGATCTCCCAAACCCGCGACCTCTACCATCTAGAAAGATAAGGGCAGTAGGTGCATGGGAACACCACCAACTCCAAGTTTGTCTCCAATATACACACCATACTGACTTGGAAATATATCGCCGTTCCTTCATCGTCGCTGGGTCAAAATCCTGGAACTCCCTCCCTAAGAGCACTATGGGAGTACCTTCACCATACGGACTGCAGCGGTTCAGGAAGGCAGCTCACCACTGTTATGTATTGTCCATGTACATTAAATGTATAGATACAATGGTGCGCCATAAGGGACACTGTGGTGGGAGACCCGAAAGTACCTGCGAGACAGAGTATAAAAGGCTGCCCACCACACCTGAGGGGCACTCTGGAGTTACACAATAAAGGACCAAGGTCACAGCAGTTACTACAACACCAGACTGTGTAGAGTCAGTGATTTGAATGCTACATACATCACAAATTGGCGACGAGGACACGGACGAGCTCTTCATGCAACCATAATTACTTTGGGCACGCTAAAGGATTTCACGGAGGGTAATGACTGGGATGTCTTTACGGAAAGGCTCGAGTACTATTTTATAGCAAACGACCTGACAGGGAACACGAACGCACTGAAAGAGAAGCATAAGGCGATATTGCTGTCCAGTTGTGGCGATGAGATTTAACGTCTCGTCAGGGATTTTCTGGCACTCGCGAGCGCCAAGGACAAGTCATATGAACTCATTCGTAACCAACTGAAACCGAAGGAGAGCATCCTCACAGCCAGGCACAAATTCTACCACCACTGCAGACCTGAGGGCCAGGATGTCACAAAATATGCTGAGGCCATCAGGAGACTTGCGGCGCCATGCAATTTTGGCACACACCTTAACGAGGTGTTGCGAGACGTCTTTGTTATGGGGATTGGCCATGAGGGTCGTCGACTCTCCCCTGCAAAGTCTGAGAGTGAGAAAGAGGCACTGGAACCAGCAGCAGCGCTGACTGAGCTGGAGAAGAGAGAAGGGCTTCGACGGGCTGCTCCAGCAGGCACCGTCGGCCCGCAGGCAGAGGTGGCCATTCTCGGGGCTTGCAGCGGGAGGAGCGGTGAATCGGCAGTTTCGGGAGCGGGACTCGCTCGGCGACGTCGTGAGGGCCGGTGCTCCGAGGAGAGGGGCTCGTCCAGGATCGGCTGCGGCAGTGAGGAGGTCGGCTCCGGAGGACGTATGTGTGTGTGTGGCGGTTCCCGGGCAAAAAGGTCAGCTGCGTGGGGTGCTCCGGAGGATGCGGCGGTGCGGGGGCCGGTGCATTGCAGCTTCCGGGTGCGTTCAGAGTGTGGTGGAGAGGGAAAGCAGGCAGCAGCAGCAGAGTTCTGCAGAGAGAGGCAGGCAGGCACCAGCAGAGCACCTAAAATGGCGGCGCCCAGTAGAAACCTCGTGGGAAAAACAAAATGGCATCTTAAAATGGAAATGTACCTGGGAGTCTTAAAGGGGCCTTACACCATTGGCGGTCCCCACAAAGAGACTTTTGTAAGGGCAAGTGTGAGTCAAAATGATTACTGTGATTTGTATGATGACGTGATTTATGACAAGAGTTAATATTTTGATGCCAAAATGATTACTGTGATTAAAATGATTGATATGATTGGTGAAAAGAGTTAATATCACAATGCAAAGTTAAAAGGGTTAATGGATCTGTGACTAACATAACTAATATATTAATGTGATTTCTGATTTTATGTGATTTATGCAATTGTTCAGCGGCTGCAGACAAGCCGCAAAGGCAACTATTTTCTGAGAACAGAGGCAACGCACTAGTTGCCATACCCTGTCTCAGCACAGCCCATTACCTCGGGCAAAAAGGGGCAGTATGCCGCCACCATACCTCACCCAGTGGAGCTGGGATTTAATAACTGTTCAGTGTACCTGCAACCTTTTGATGTAACTCTTCAACGCATCTATATGTATCATACAAATGTACTGTCTATGTGTACCTGCTTTCTACTGGAGATTATGTTTGTGTACTTGTATCACCCATGTAAGGACTGTTAATACCACATGCTTGCACCGGATCGCAAGCATAATCTCTACATGGGGGGGAAGAGGGAAGTGGATGGTCATGGACTCACACTCACAAATCAACCAGGACGAACAAGGCCGAGGTTACCGGCAATTTGCTTTTGGAACTGGGGGGGTGGTGGGGGGGGGGGAGTGAGACGTTATGTATTGTCCATGTACATTAAATGTATAGTTACGATGGTGCACCACAAGGGACACTGTGGTGGGAGACCCGAAAGTACCTGCGAGACAGAGTATAAAAGGCTGCCCACCACACTTGAGGGGCACTCTGAAGTTACACAATAAAGGACCAAGGTCACAGCAGTTACTACAACACCAGACTGTGTGGAGTCAGTGATTTGAGTGCTACACACATCACAACCACTATCTTCTCAAGGGCAGTTAGGGATGGGCAATAAATGCTGGCCTTGCCAGCGACGCCCACATCCCGTGAACGGATAAAGAAAAAGATTTTGCTTCCCAAAGGGCCAAAAAGTGCCACAAATGTTAAACATCCACTTTTAAGGATATTGTATTTTAAAAAAAACTTCATAAGAGATTTCTCTATTGAATATCTCAAATGGAGGCCAATCCTCTACCATCTGCTTTGTGCCTCGGCGAAGTTAAATTTGATCTTCTCTCTAGACACCTGTTGCTAAAAAAAAATGAGCTTTTCTGTTGCTTCAGTGTAATGCTGAGGAATGTTCTTTTGCATTTAGTTTAAAAAAAGATAAGCCTCCAAATCGAACATTTCATTTCTGACAATGTTTAGGTGAAGCATGCTGGTGGACCATTCACCCCGCTTCCAAACAAAGATCAGAAGGAGAAAAGGTGCGCATCGGTGATGACCTTATTCTGGTCAGTGTTTCATCAGAGCGATATCTGGTGAGTAGACTTCAATCTGTTACGAATTTACAACAGAATTTAACTTCACTTCCATTAAATTGATTTATTTCACAATAACCAATTCTTCGATTAAAATAAGAACAGAATATACTGGAAACACTCAGCAGGTCAGGCAGAATGTGTGGAGAGAGAAACAGTTTCTCTCTCCACAGATGCTGCCTGACCTGCTGAGTGTTTACAGCATTTTTTGTTTGAATTTCAGATTTCCAGCAACCGCAGTAATTTGCTTTTCTTCTATTAAAATTTGCTTAATATAAATTTGCCTTATCATTAAAAATAGTTATAGATATGATGTAATGGGAGAAGCTTTTGTAGAATCTGAATGGTTATTTAGAGGTGCAACGTCTGCTTTTTTGTATTTATAACATTTGGTGTAATGTTGCAAAAGTACAACCATGTCAGTTAGACTACTTTTTTGCAGTTGTGTTACACATGACACAATGTGAGATGCCACATTTCTGTATGTTTTCTTTTTGTTTTGTGACTGCTCAGTTGATTATAGCTGTTTTCTGTTGGCAGCACCTTTCTATTTCCAACGGCAACATACAAGTGGACGCCTCCTTCATACAGACACTGTGGAATGTACATCCCATAAGTTCAGGCAGCAGTGTTGCAGAAGGTGAGATCTTCACTAGTTTGTTTCATGTTTACAACATGAAGCCTGAATGTGTTGCGTCATCAGGCTATACTGAATTATTTATATTTTGTATATATATCTTTATACAATTATTGCAAAAACTAAAATTTGAACTAGCATTCATATGTTAGTTTCCCATGTCATAATTTCAAATTAGTTTGATATTCACCCTACTGTCAAGGATTAACCAAGAGCTTAAGATGACAGCAAATAAAATCATATAGGTCTGCACGAGATAGGAATTTGTTACTTTTGTTAACTTGCACTCCGTCTTGTTCTCTTAAAGGGTTTCTGATTGGTGGACATGTTCTGCGGCTTTTTCATGGTCACGATGAGTGTTTGACTATCCCTATTACAGAGCAGAAAGATGACGGGCAGTATGTGTAAGTTTCATTACAACTCCTTCAAGCCCTATGTCAAACATGTTTCTGTTCACACTTTTTCTGTTCATATTATTTGAATCCTTTGGTTTCATATTCAGTCAAATTCATCTGAAGGAAAACAATTATTGTGAAGATAATGTGCATGTTTGTGAAAATGTTAATTCATTTTATTACTTTATTGTTGTAAACAATTCTGAAGCGTGATTGTTTTAAATTCATTTTAAACATCTAGTTCTATTTTAGCAAACTGGGATTAGTTACATAAGAACATAAGAAGTAGGAGCAGGAGTAGGCCATACGGCCCCTCGAGCCTGCTCCGCCATTTAATACGATCATGGCTGATCCCATCATGGACTCAGGTCCACTTTCCTGCCCACTCCCCATAACCCCTTATTGGTTAAAAAAACTGTCTATCTCTATCTTAAATTTATTCAATGATCCAGCTTCCACAGCTCTCTGAGGCAGCGAATTCCACAGATTTACAACCCTCTGAGAGAAGAAATTCCTCCTCATCTCAGTTTTAAATGGGCGGCCCCTTATTCTAAGATTATGCCCCCTTGTTCTAGTCTCCCCTATCAGTGGAAACATCCTCTCTGCATCCACCTTGTCAAGCCCACTCATACTCTTATACGTTTCGATAAGATCACCTTCTTCTGAATTCTTCTGAATTCCAATGAGTAGAGGCCCAACCTACTCAAACTTTCCTCATAAGTCAACCCCCTCATCTCTGGAATCAACCTAGTGAATCTTCTCTGAACTGCCTCCAAAGCAAGTATATCCTTTCTTAAATTTGGAAACCAAAACTGTACACAGTATTCCAGGTGTGACCTCACCAATACCCTGCATAACTGTAAGACGTCCTTGCTTTTATACTCCATCCCCTTTGCAATAAAGGCCTTCTATTGGCCTTCCTGATCACTTGCTGTACCTGCATACTAACCTTTTGTGTATCATGCACAAGTACCCCCAGGTCCCGCTACACTGCAGCACTTTGCAATTTTTCTCCATTCAAATAATAACTTGCTCTTTGATTTTTTTCTGCCAAAGTGCATGACCTCACACTTTCCAACATTATACTCCATCTGCCAAATTTTTGCCCACTCACTTAGCCTGTCTGTGTCCTTTTGCAGATTTTTTGTGTCCTCCTCACACATTGCTTTTCCTCCCATTTTTGTATCACCAGCAAACTTGGCTACGTTACACTCGGTCCCTTCTTCCAAGTTGTTCATATAGATTGTAAATAGTTGGGGTCTCAGCATCGATCCTGCGGCACCCCACTAGTTACTGGTTGCCAACCCGAGAATGAACCATTCATCCCGACTCTCTGTTTTCTGTTAGTTAGCCAATCCTCTATCCATGCTAATATATTACCCCCAACCCTGTGAACTTTTATCTTGTGCAGTAACATTTTATGTGGCACCTTGTCAAATGCTTTCTGGAAGTCCAAATACACTGCATTCACTGCTTCCCCTTTATCCACCCTGTTCATTACATCCTCAAAGAATTCCAGCAAATTTGTCAAACATGACTTCCCTTCCATAAATCCATGCTGACTCTGCCTGACCAAATTATGTTTTTGCAAATGTCCTGCTACTGCTTCTTTAATAATTGACTCTAACATTTTCTTAACCACAGATGTTAGGCTAACTGGTCTATAGTTTCCTGCTTTTTGTCTGCCTCCTTTTTTAAATAGGGGCGTTACATTTGCAGTTTTCCAATCTGAGTTGATAACTCCAGTTGAAGAGCGAGCACAGGCACAGTGGTTTCATTCTATACTTTAACTTTTATGATCCTATAAGTCTGTGCTTTATTTTCAAATGCAATTGTAGATTTTAAAAAAGAAACAACTTGCATTTATATAGCACCATTCACAACCTCTGAATATCCCAAAGCACTTTACAGCCAATGAAGTACTTTTGAAGTGTAGTCACTGTTGTAATGTAGGAAACACGGCAGCTAATTTTCACACAGCAAAGTCCCACAAACAGCAATGTGATAGAGACCAGATAATCTGTGTTTTAGTGATGTCGGCTAAGGGACACTGGCAAGAACTGCCGTGCCCTTCTTTGAAACTGGATCGTTTATGTCCACCTGAGAAGGCAGACGGAGCCTCAGCCTTGGCCTCCCTCAGTACCACACTGGTGTGTGAGTCCAGATTTTGTGCTCAAGTCTTGGGGATGGGACTTGAACCCTTGAACCTTCTGTCTCAGAGGCAAGAGAGCTACCAGTCAGCCACAGCTGACACCTCTCATCTTTAAGACTATTTTCTTTACCATAACTGCATCATTAATCTGTGTAATCATACCCAATAAGCCACAGACTTTTAAATCCTTTTTCAGCTAAATCTATCAGCTATCCTGTTGTGGCCACTTTCTCGGTAGAGTGTGAAACCACAGTAATATAAACATGCTGATCAGACAGATAGATTGAATTTACTAATGGTAATTTACTGTGTGCCACTTTAATGGTAATCCAGGAGATGACAACATAATTAATGTGTATACCTATGAAGTGTAGGTCATCGGATGGAATTTATTTACAGTATGCCTAAGATGACACTAACAGTTTTCTGCTGGTAACTCTCAAAACTGCAACTGAGGCCTTTATTTGATGTCTAGATTCAGTTAATTATGGCCACATTATATTTTGTATAAAAGGTAAAGCACTGGTGTTTTGAATGTACCATGATTCTGTTACCATATGTTTGTTTGATGATGCCCCCAAAAAATCTTCTCACTTTCTTTTCACTACTAACTATAATTTCCACTAATTGCTATATTAAACCAACTGTTGTGGAATATTCAAAACATAAAACTTCTTAATATAATACTGTATTAATAAATATTATTAATATAGATCTACAAAATAAATTCTTTCAGTATACTTTTGTACAATAAATGATGCAGGAATTTTGAATAAAGCTCTGTTCAAAACGTATGCCACCAAACAAATTATTTTTTAATAGAGCACAGGTAATACAGAATTTTCCCCCAAACACACTATCCAAGAACTGACTGCAGCAAAGATTGAACCCACTCTGCTCACACAAAAGCTGTAGAGTAATTTTGAAATGCGGCGTGGGTGTAAACCAGGTGATATCAGATCAGCTGCTCATTATGTATCTTGTTCACCCATATTCGCGGCCAGCCCATCGACCTTGCCATCTCTCATGGCCTCGCTATACTCATCATGTCAATCGCAGATAAAGCCATCTCTGACCATTTACTCGTATCACTCTCCACCCAAATCTCCCTTCCAACCCCCTGCCCCCCCCCACCCCCGCAAACCTACCTCCTTCTGTGTCCGCCCCTGAAAAAAATCTCTCTCTTAACTCTCTTACAACTGCACTTATAAACTCTAAACTGTCCAGCCTTTGGCCCTCCATTCCCCATGACATCACTGCAGCAACCGATCTACGAACATACGAAAAATGACAGACAGGTGAAGACCATCTGGTCCATTAAGCCTGTCCCACACAATTACGATACCTTGCGTATCACAACATATACGCTCCACACCACCTGAAACCATGTGATCTCCTGGGAGAGGCAAAAAAAATAGATAAAAAACCCACGCCAATTTGGGAAAGAAAATCTGGGAAATTCCTCTCTGACCCATCTAGGCGAATGAAACTAGTCCAGGAAATATGCTCAATCATACCCTCACCACCACCTTTGATATGCTAGTCCCTGTTAAAACAATTACTCTCTCTCACCCTGGCTGTTCCTCCTGGTACAGCCCTGATCTTCGCTCCCTTGTCCAAGGGACGCAGACTTGAACGGATATGGTTGATAACTGGTTTAGCCATTCACCGCCTGATCTGGCTGGACCATATAAAGCACTATCAGATCCTGCTCTCGTCTGCCAAAATCGCTCACTATTCCGGGATCATTCTGGAATGTAAAGATAAACCCCGGCTTCTATTCTCCACTGCCAATCGTCTTTTTAAACCTCTCTCTCCAGTCTCCACGCTCACCTCCGACAATAAGTGTGAGGAGCTCATGGACTTCTTTGTCTCTAAGATTGAGACCATCCATTCAGCTGCCTCTGCCTCTTCCCTTCCTTCCCATAACCCACCAGGCCAAACCTCCTCTATGGAAGCCCCCTGCCCTAGCCCTGACCTCACATCTTTCTCCAGTTTCCCTCCAATCTCCCCTCATGACATTTCAGAGCTCATCCTGTCCATGAGACCCATTTCCTGCTCTCTTGACCTTATTCCCACCAAACTGCTGACCACCCAACTTCCTTTTTTGTCTCCCATGTTAGCCGACATTGTTAACGGTTCGCTCTCCTCAGGTTCCCCTCTCCCTCAAATCTGCCGTCATCACCCCTCTCAAAAAAAACCCAACCCTCGATCCCTCTGTCCTTGCGAACTACCACCCCATCTTCAACCTCCCTTTCATCTGCAAAGTCATGGAACGTGTTGTCGCCTCCCAAATCCATGCCCATCTTTCCCGCAATTCTTTATTTGAATCACTCCAATCCGATTTCTGCACCTGCCACAGTACCGAAACGGCTCTCCTCAAAGTCACAAATGACATCCTTTGAGACTGTGACAAAGGCAAACTATCCCTCCTCGTCCTTCTTGACTTGTCTCTAGCCATTGACACAGTTGACCACTCCATCCTTTTCCAATGCCTCGCCAGCTGGGTGGGACTGCACTTGCCTGGTTCCATTCTTATCTATCTGATCGGAGCCAGAGAATCACCTGCAACGGCTTCTCTTCCCGCCCCCGCATCATTACCTCTGGTGTCCCCCAACGATCTATCCTTGGCCCCCTCCTATTTCTCATCTACATGTTGTCCCTTGGCGACATCATCCGGAAACACAGCGTCAGTTTCCACATTTTGTGTTTGTACGCTGATGACACCCAGCTCTACCTCACTACCACTTCTCTCGACCCCTCCATGGTCTCTAAATTGTTAGACTGCTTGTCCGTCTGGATGAGCAGAAATTTTCTCCAATTGAAAAATGGGTAGACCATAGCGATTGTTTTTGATCCCCGCCACAAACTCAGTTTCCGAGACACTTACTCCATCGCTCTCCCCAACTCCTGTCTGAGGCTGAACCAGACTGTTCGCAACCTTGATGTCATATTTGACCCTGAAATGAGGTTTCGACCACATATCTGCAGCTTAACTAAGACTGCCTATTTCCACCTCCGTAACATCGCCTGTCTCTGCCTTTGCCTCAGCTCATCTGCTGCTGAATCCCTCATTCATGCCTTTGTTACCTCTAGATTTGACTATTCCATTGCACTCCTGGCTACCCTCCCACATTCCACCCTATGTAAACTGGAGGTGATCCAAAGCTTGGCTGCCCGTGTCCTAACTTGCACCAAGTCCTGCTCACCCATCATCCCTGTGCTTGCTGACCTACATTGGCTTCTGGTTAAGCAATGCTTCGATTTCAAAATTTCATCCTTATTTTTAAATCTCTCCATGGCTTCGCCCCTCATTAGCTCTGTAATCTCCTCCAGCCCCATGACCTCCCGAGATGTCTGCGCTCCTCTAATTCTGCCCTTCTGAGCATCCCTGATTATAATTACCCAACCATTGGTGGCTGTGCCTTCTGTTGCCCAGGTCCTAAGCTCTGGAACTCCCTCCCTAAACCTCTCCACCCCTCTACGTCGCTTTCCTCCTTGAAGACGCTACTTGAAGCATACCTCTTTAACTAAGCTTTTGCTCACTTGCGCTTCTACTTATGCAGCTTGGTGTCAAATTTTTATCAAATTGTGAAGCGCCTTGGGATATTTCACTACGTTAAAGGCGCTATATAAATACAAGTTGTTATTGTTGTCCGATTGTCCTTTCCATTGAAGCTGCAAGGCACCTGCCAAGGGTCCAGCTCTGAGCTGGCTGCCAGGAAATGGGTGAAAGCAACCCACTGCCCCTTGAGTGCTAATATTTCCTTCTATTTCTGCTGGAAAGTGGCCACGTGAAATTGAGAATTCCTTGTCTGGAGAACACAAATATACGCTCTATGTGGTAAATCCGATTCAAGTAATAATGTCCTGCACTAGATTATCAACTAAATAATCGTATATTACTCGGTGATCAGGAAATAAAACTATTTTAACATGACTAAATTTCTTCATATACACCAAATCCAGTTTTACATGACTATTATGCTGATAGAATAAAGACTGAAATGTAATTTTAATTGTTTTATTTTGCAAGACATGCCGATTATTTCTTTGTTAACTTAAAAATATCATAATTTAAACTAGGTTATGCAGTTGAATGTCATATCAACATTACTATTGGGGGGGGGTAAATTGTGGTCGGAGGCTTCCTGCGGGCGAACACCTCTGACCAATTTTTTTACAAAAATACCTGGTGGTCCTGGAGGAATGTAGGATTGCGTTCCGAGGCCTAGTTTCGCTGTCCAACGTACGCGGACATGTCGTCCAGGATCGTATGAATATCCTGGGATCACGTGGGCCTGGATCACCAATCATAGAAACATAGAATCATAGAAAATAGGTGCAGATGTAAGCCATTCGGCCCTTCGAGCCTGCACCGCCATTCAATGAGTTCATGGCTGAACATACAACTTCAGTACCCCATGTACAATGTAGTATTCTCATTCATAATAATGGGAACTCCGAGCTCCCATTACTATCAAAGAGAATACCCCTAAAATCAAATAAAACACAAATATAAATTTAAAAAACACTTCACTTTTTTAAATTAATAGAAATTGCATTAAATTAAAGTTTTTAGAAAAAAATTATTTTTTTGAAATAAAAAAATCGTTTTAATCGTGTTAACAATAAACTTGCCTTCATAGAAAGGGATTTAATACAAAAATAAGTCGGAACATAAAATTTTTCTCTGTTTTAAAACGCCTGCTTTTACCAGGCGTAAGAGTTTGAAGGACATTCGCTTGGCAAGATTTGGGCAAATAACCCAAATCTCCATCCACCAATGTCCTTCTCCTGGGGACGCATGCGATCAGTCAAAATAAATTTTGACAGATCGCAAAAGCTGGTTCTCGGCGCATACATATCGCGCACTGAGAACCGGCATTTGTGAGGTCTCTTCACGTTTGTGCGCTCATAGTAAAGAGCCTGCAATTTTCGGGCCAATGTTTATTGATGAACGAGCACTGAACTAGTGTGAAATATGTGAAACTTAATGTATCCAAGAAAGTCTATTTAATCTTTGTAGTAATCAATGGAATAGTAAGTTAAAAATAAATCAAGCAATGCAGCATTTTTCAAAGCAGCTGATTGTAAATTCAAGCTTCAACTCGGCGAGGTTGATTTGAACTCCCAGTGGGTTAAACTACGGGAGTCAGTTCATTTCTCAACGATCTGGAGCAGAATGAGACCACGCGCAGGTTGCTGGTGGCCTTTGGCCACTCAGGGAAGTGTGGGGACAGGGATTCCGGTGCATTTCACAGTAGGGAAGTGCTGGGGGGTGGCGGAGGGCGTTCATGGCAGGGGAGGCCTAAACTTTCCTTGTGGAAAGAGCATTCCTGCTCTTCCCTTGAACGATCTCTGCTGCTTCCGATCCTCTTCTCACAGGCCTTCATCGAGCAGGAAAGATACAGCGGCTTCCCCACTCAGGCTGGAGTTAAAAGTCAGATGAAGAAATTAAATTTGCAATTCGGGCCCGATGATGCCATCGTACCTCAATCTGCATAGTGAAAGAAGATCACCCAGCTCTGGGGGTGACTTAGCCGCCTGTCCTAAAGTGTTGATAAAAATCGGCAATGGCAGGCATATGTTCATCACCATAATATGGTAGAATTCTTCATTAAGATGGAGAGTGACACTGTTAACTCAGAGACTAGGGTCCTGAACTTAAAGAAAGGTAACTTTGATGGTATGAGACGTGAATTGGCTAGAATAGACTGGCAAATGATACATAAAGGGTTGACAGTGGATAAGCAACGGCAGACATTTAAAGATGACATGGATGAACTTCAACAATTGTATATCCCTGTCTGGCGTAAGAATAAAACAGGGAAGGTGGCTCAACCGTGGCTAACAAGGGAAATTAGGGATAATGTTAAATCCAAGGAAGAGGCATATAAATTGGCCAGAAAAAGCAGCAAACCTGAGGACTGGGAGAAATTTAGAATTGAGCAGAGGAGGACAAAGGGTTTAATTAGGAGGGGGAAAATAGAGTATGAGAGTAAGCTTGCAGCGAACAATAAAATTGACTGCAAAAGCTTCTATAGATATGTGAAGAGAAAAAGATTAGTGAAGACAAATGTAGGTCCCTTGCAGTCAGAATTTATAATGGGGAACAAATAAATGGCAGACCAATTCAACAAATACTTTGATTCTGTCTTCACTAAGGAAGACACAAATAACCTTCTGGAAATACTAGGGGACCGAGGGTCTAGCAAGAAGGAGGAACTGAAGGGAATCCTTATTAATCAGGAAATTGTGTTAGGGAAATTGATGGGATTGAAGGCCAATAAATCTCCAGGGCCCGATAGTCTGCATCCCAGAGTACTTAAGGAAGTGGCCCTAGAAATAGTGGATGCATTGGTGGTCATTTTCCAACATTCTATAGACTCTGGATCAGTTCCTATGGATTGTAGGATAGCTAATGTAACACTACTTTTTAAAAAAGGTGGGAGAGAGAAAACGGGAATTATAGACCAGTTAGCCTAACATCAGTAGTAGGGAAAATATTGGAATCAATTATTAAAGATGTAATAGCAGCGCATTTAGAAAGCAGTGACAGGATTGGTCCAAGTCAGCATGGATTTATGAAAGGGAAATCATGCTTGACCAATCTTCTGGAATTTTTTGAGGATGTAACTAGTAAAGTGGACAAGGGAGAACCAGTGGATGTGGTGTATTTGGACTTTCAAAAGGTTTTTGACAAGGTCCCACACAAGAGATTAGTGTGCAAAATTAAATTGGGGGTAATGTATTGTTGTGGATAGAGAACTGGTTGGCAGACAGGAAGCAAAGAGTAGGAATAAACGTGTCCTTTTCAGAATGGCAGGCAATGACTAGTGGGGTACCGCAAGGTTCAGTGCTGGGACCCCAGCTATTTACAATATACATTAATGATTTAGACAAAGGAATTGAATGTAATATCTCCAAGTTTGCAGATGACACTAAGCTGGGTGGCAGTGTGAGCTGTGAGAAGGATGCTAAGAGGCTGCAGGGTGACTTCACAGGTTAGGTGAGTGGACAAATGCATGGCAGATGCAGTATAATGTAGATAAATATGAGGTTATCCACTTTGGTGGCAAAAACAGGAAGGCAGAATATTATCTGAATGGTGACAGATTAGGAAAAGGGGAGGTGCAAAGAGACCTGAGTGTCATGGTACATTAGTCATTGAAAGTTGGCATGCAGGTGCAGCAGGCGGTGAAGAAGGCAAATGGCATGTTGGTCTTCATAGTGAGAGGATTTAAGTATAGGAGCAGGGAGATCTTACTGCAGTTGTACAGGGCCTTGGTGAGGCCACACCTTGAATATTGTGTACAGTTTTGGTCTCCTAATCTGAGGAAAGACATTCTTGCTATTGAGGGAGTGCAGCGAAGGTTCACCAGACAGATTCCTGGGATGGCAGGACTGACATATGCAGAAAGACTGGATCGACTAAGCTTATATTCACTGGAATTTAGAAGAATGAGAGGGGATCTCATAAAAACATATAAAATTCTGACCGGATTGGACAGGTTAAATGCAAGAAGAATGTTCCCGATGTTGGGGAAGTCCAGGACCAGGGGTCACAGTCAAAGGAAAAGGGCTAAGCCATTTAGGACCGAGATGAGGAGAAACTTCTTCACTCAGAGAATTGTGAACATGTGGAATTCTCTACCACAGAAAGTTGTTGAGGCCAGTTCGTTAGCTATATTCAAAAGGGAGTTAGATGTGGCCCTTATGGCTAAAGGGATCAAAGGGTATGGAGAGAAAGCCGGAATGGGGTACTGAAGTTGCATGATCACCCATGATCATATTGAATGGTGGTGCAGGCTCGAAGGGCCGAATGGCCTACTCCTGCACCTATTTTCTATGTTTCTATGTCTATGTTTCTATCGTCTGGTGGATTTTAACTGCTTTACCACTCGGTTTCCACTGGGAGGGTAGCGTTAAAATCCTCCCACCCCCCCCCCCCCATTGTATCTCCCTAAGTAATTCAGTGAAGATCAAAACTGCATCATGTGGGGAACTTGAACCCAAATCAATGTTCTACCACTGAATTGAGTTAGTCACACATTGAAATGACTTTCTCAAGAGCTCATTATCATCAGTTAATGACATAACTAGCTGTACAAAATAGAAGAAATCTTGATAATTGATCTGCACTTGTGAAAATTTTTTTTTTTTTTACCTAATTAGCTTTTATAATGAGTTAGAAAATTACAATCATTTGGATTTTTAAACACTTTGCTCATTTGTAATCTGTTTGCAGAACAGTTAACTATGAAAGTGGGGAAGCAGGTGTCTTTGCCAGGTCATTATGGCGTGTGGAGCCTCTTCGGATAAGGTAAAATAAAGACTTTAAGCTTTTGAGGACTGTAAAACATATAGCCATTTTGTGTTTAGCATTGGGATGTTGTGTTTGAATGTTACACTGCAATGCTGCCTGAGAGGCTCATCATACAACTTCTGAAGCAGCGAGAGATCTTTTGTGCAGTACTTGAAATTAATTCAAATGTCAATCATGAACACTGACAGAGCAATGTCCTTTTACCATGTAATGTAGATGTTTTGAGGCCAGATGAGCATTATGGAGTGAACTATTGTTGGAACTACAGCAAGGAGAACTTCAGTATTTAGAATAAAGTCTTACTTTCACATATCAGTGCCAGATGAAGGGAGCAATATGGGAGAAATGCAATGGAGGAACATGGAATTATAGGATCAGGGGTAAACCATTCAGCCCCTCAAGTCTGTTCTGCCATTAAATCAGGTCATGGCTGATTTGTATCTCAGCTCCTTTCACCCTATGTCCATAATCTGTTGATACCCTGAGCTAACAAAAAGCTATCAATCTGTGTTTTGAGAATTTCAGTTGAACCAGCCTTCCTAGCCTTTTGAGCTAGAGAGTTTCAGATTTCCCTACCTTTGCGTGATAAAATGATTTCTGATTGCCTAAATAGCCTAGCTGTAATTTTAAGATTATGGCCTCTTGTTCTGGATTCCACCAGCAGAGGAAATACATTCTCTGTACCTACTCTTTCAAAGTTTTAAAGACCTCAATTAGATCACCTTCTAAACTCAAAAGAATACAAATCAAGATTATGCAACCTGCCCTCATAATTTAACCCTTTACGCCTGGTATTCTGGTGAATTTACACTGTACCCATTCCAAGGATAATATATCCTTCCTGAAATTCGGTGCCCAAAGCACAGTACTCCAGATGAGGTCAGACCAAAGCTCTGAATAATTGAAGCATCACTTCCTGACTTTTGTATTCCAACCCCTTGAGATAAATACCAACATTCCATTAGCCTTTTTGATTACTTTTTATGCCTGTGCACTGTGAACTACAGTACGTGGACGATGCTTGCGTCTGTGCACATTCAGAGGTTGAACTCCAAACCATCGTCAGCATCTTCACCAAGGCATACAAAAGCATGGACCTTACACTAAACATCTGTAAGACAAAGGCCCTCCACCAACCTGACCCTGCCACACAGTACTGCCCCCCCAGTCATCAAAATCCACGGTGCGGTCTTGGACAACATGGACCATTTTGCATACCTCAGAAGCCTACTATCAGCAAGGGCAGACGTCAACAACGAGGTCCACCACTGCCTCCAGTGCACCAGTGCAGCCTTCGGTTGCCTGAGGAAGAGAGTGTTTGAAGACCAGGTCTGTAAATCTGGTACCAAGCTTATGGTCTACAGGGCAGTAGTGATACCCGCCATCCTATGTGGCTCAACGACATGGACCATAGAGTACCACCAGCGCTGCCTCTGCAAGATCCTGCAAATCCACTGGGAGGACAGACGCACCAACGTCAGTGTTCTCGATCAGGCCAACATCCCCAGCATCGAAGCACTGACCACACTCGACCAGCTCGGTTGGGCGGGCCACATCGTCCGCATGTCCGACATGAGACTCCCAAAGCAAGCGCTCTACTCGGAACTCCTACACGGCAAGCGAGCCCTAAGTGGGCAGAGGAAAGGTTTCCAGGACACCTTCAGAGCCTCCTTGATAAAATGCAACATCCCCATTGGCACCTGGGAATCCTTGGCCCAAAACTGCCCTAAGTGGAGGAAGAACATCCGGAGGGCGCTGAGCACCTCAAGTCTCGTCGCCGAGAGCATGCAGAAATCAAATGCAGACAGCAGAAGGAGCGTGCGGAAAACCAGACTACCCACCCACCTTTTCTTTCAACCACTGTCTGTCCCACCTGTGACAGAGATTGTAATTCCCGTATTGGACTGTACAGTCACCTGAGAACTCACTTTTAGAGTGGAAGCAAGTCTTCCACAATTTTGAGGGACTGCCTATGATGATGATGATGGTAAATTTGCGTACCTGGACAGACAAATCCCTTTGTCCTCCACAGCTTCTAGTATCTCATCATTTAATAAAATAGTAAGATCTGTCAAGACACATTAGTTTAATTCAAAAGACTTTTCATTTACTAAATGTATGTCATGTTATTTAGAATTTTAGTTAATCTTAGTAGATGACAACATTTCTACATGTTTTTTTTCTCTTATTTAGTTGGAGCGGCAGTCACATTAAGTGGGGTCAGTCTTTCCGCCTTCGACATCTCACAACAGGTCTGTACCTGGGCTTAGTTCAAGATCAAGGTCTAGTGCTGCTGGATCAAAGCAAATCAGATACCAAAACAACATCGTTCTGCTTTAGAACATCAAAGGTATAATAATAAATAAGGTATTCCTGCTGTGATGTAAAACAGAATATTGAGGTGTGAAGTACACCTAGAAAATATGTTATTCATTTTGTTCTTTTTTTTCATTATTGTCACCCCTTGATTTTAACTCCAGGAGGGTTTTGGGTGGGTGGGTATCGAGGTGAATTGGAAACTCACCCAATCCTGCAGGAATCAGGCCTGGGGCATTGTTAAAATGCCGCCTGTCTATTTCCTGCCTGGAACGTGCAGGAAGTGGCTGCTGACCTTGTGAAAATTGAGTAGTCCATGGTTACCCACCAGCATGCAGGTAGATGCGGGGAAGAATGGGTGAGTTTCGCAAGGGGGGTAGAGTCTGGGCCGAGGTGCTGGAAACTTTCCATGTGGGGACCCGGAGAAGCCGTTTAAGGTTTTCACATCTTGGTCCCCTTCAGACCTGCTACAGCCTGGCAGGAAATCCACAGCTTCCCACTCAGGCTGGAATTAAAATCGCAGTTGAACCCCTGTGACATCATTGGATCATCATCCGTATATACCAATGAACACCACACCGGTTTTGGTTGGGCAGCTTAGCTGTCCGTCCAGATGCCTGAGTTAAAAATTGCAGACAGCAGAATCCAGGTGGCTTTCTGGCAGTTCTAAGTAACGAGGGCAAATTTAACTGCCCACCCATCTGCAGGGGTGGGTAGAGTTACAATTACCCCTATATTCTTATGCCATATATGCAGAGGTATGTGACTTGATTGTGTGAAAATACAGCAGACTGCACTTGCAAAAGTTTCTGTATTCCATGTAATTTTCAGATAAACCTAAAGTTAGCAATAACAAGTAGAGCAGGGAAAATAAAGGGAATATAGATCTGGCAAAGTTTGGTGTATATTGCCACACAGGTTTTCGTAACATTCAAACTTGTGGTCCGAGTTGAATACTCATGTGATGCACTAGATGTTATGGTATTAAATAAAATACATAAAACAATGTCATATACATAAAACAATATTGTGGCACTAAATTGTAATTATTATAAAAGCAGAAAATGCTGGAAATCTTAGCAGGTCAGACAGCGTCTGTGGACTGGGATTTCCAGCATTTTCTGTTTTTATTTCAGATTCCAGCATCCACAGTATCAGTATTTTGCTTTTGTGAACTTTATTGTTGTTTAAATCTCAAAGGACAAGCTGGATTCGCATCCAAAGCGAGACATAGAAGGCATGGGAGTTCCTGAAATCAAGTATGGTGATTCGATTTGCATTCTTCAGCATGTAGCTAGTGGACTCTGGTTGACATACAGGGCTCCAGATAGCAAATCAGTACGTCTAGGACCTTTGAAACGACAGGTGTGTACACCGTTACTGTTAGTGTAATTAATAAGCAATTGCTAACAGTCTAGTGTACTGTAAACAGCATAAGAAAGCAATAATTGTGATTCAAGGATACATTTTCTGAATGCCATTGCCGATGATGCTGGGGGTAAACAGCCGTTAGGGTTGCACGATCTGACAGAGATGGATCCAACTGTACCTCTCCCTATTTGTTATGGCGCATGAAATTCCCAGGCAGATTTTAAGACAAGTATAAGCAGCTCTCGTAAGAGCTTTGTCTTCATATTTAAATCTGTTGTAATAGGAAGCATATTTCTGCATGGACAATTCTTCATGATTCTCACTGGGATTGTGCTGAGTGCTCAGCTTGCATATTAAATGGTCAATGGGAACTGTCACTATCTGGCTGAATGAGAAGTCTGCATTTAAAAACGGGCCAACTGTGCATTGAGGAGAATCTCAAAGTGCATTTTTCTTCAGCTGTACACGTGGTGTTATTTTCAGTGCTATTTATTGTTTGTTAACTTTTTAAAAATTTTGGCCAAGAATTTTGGCTGCCAAATTTTTAGTTACTGATATCATAGTTTTTAAAATTGGGTTTACTTTTTTATGTGTTTTTGGAAGAGAAAGGAGGGCATATGAGGTAGGTTAGGTTGAACCTGAGGCAGATTGCTTGAAACCATAAAGCCATGTCTGCAGACAGAGGCACACCTTTATTGGAATGTTATAGGAAAATTGTTTTATCAGGCTCCACTTCGCAAAATGAAGAATGAACTTGTTATATATGTGGACTTGTATTTACTCTGTACAGCCACCAGAGGGCTCATCCCCTGGAGTCCCAAGGGATCCCAATAATCTCTTGGGAGCACAGGTATTTAAGGAGGCTTCACAGGCTGGAGAGGCACTCTGGAAACCTGCAATAAAAGACTAAGGTCACACTTTACTTTGAGCTCTCAGTGTTTAGCCTGACTCTTTCTCCATACACAACAACTGGCGACGAGATACAGATAGCGAACCCAAAGATGCAGACAACAGTGGGCATCTGGGAGAAATTTTCGGAGGGAGATGATTGGGAAAGTTTTGTGGAGCGACTCGACCAATACTTCGTGGCCAACGAGCTAGATGGGGAAGAGAATGCTGCCAAACGAAGGACAATCCTCCTCACTGTCTGTGGGGCACCAACGTATGGCCTCATGAAGAATCTGCTCACTCCAGCGAAACCCACGGAGAAATCATATAACGATTTGTGCAAATTGGTCTGAGAGCATTTGAACCCGAAGGAAAGCATTCTGATGGCGAGGTACCGGTTCTACACCTACAAAAGGTGTCTGAAGGCCAGGAAGTGGCGAGTTATGTCGCTGAGTTAAGATGCCTTGCAGGACATTGCAAATTTGAAGGACATTTGGAGCACATGCTCAGAGACTTTTTCGTACTTGGCATTGGGCACAAAACCATACTTCGCAAACTTTTGACTGTAGAGTCCCCAACCTTGAGTAAGGCCATAGCGATAGCCCAGTCGTTCATTGCCACCAGTGATAATACGAAGCAAATCTCTCAGCACACGAGTGCTGCGACAAGTACTGTGAACAAAGTGATGTTGCTTTCGAATTGTAACATACAGGGCAGGTCACACATACCTGCAGCTGCACGTCCGCAGATGACTCAGAGTCCACCATCAAGGGTGATGAATGCAAGGCCATTAACAACTTGTTGGTGCTGCGGGGGTGATCATCGTTTCCATTCATGCCAATTCAAAGAGTACGTTTGCAAGGGCTGTGGAACAATGGGACACATCCAACGAGTGTGCAGGCGAGCTGCAAAGCCTGTTAAACCTGCAAACCACCATGTTGCAGAGGAGGACAGAGCCACGGAGGATCACGACGAACCAGAGCCTCAGTTAGAGGAGGCAGAGGTACATGGGGTGCACACATTCACCACGAATTGTCCCCCGATAATGCTGAATGTTGAACTAAATGGACTCCCGGTGACAATGGAGCTGGACACGGGCGTGAGCCAGTCCATCATGGGCAAAAAGGCTTTCAAAAGGTTGTGGTGCAACAAGGCCTCAAGGCCAGTCTTAACTCCAATTCGCACGAAACTAAGAACTTACACGAAAGAACTGATTCCTGTAATCGGCAGTGCTACCGTAAAGGTCTCCTACGATGGAGCGGTACACAAGCTACCACTCTGGGTGGTACCGGGCGATGGTCCCATGCTGCTCGGCAGGAGCTGGCTGGGAAAGATACGCTGGAACTGGGACAATGTCCGAGCGCTAATACCCACCGACGACACTTCGTACGCCCAGTTCTTAAACAAATTTCCTTCGCTGTTCGAACCAGGCATCGGGATATTCCAAGGAGCAAAAATGCAGATCCATCTAATTTCGGAGGCGCAACCCATCCATCACAAGGGGAGAGCAGTACCGTACATGATGAGAGAAAGGGTAGAGATCGAGCTAGACCAGCTGCAAAGATTCACCAATCGAATTCAGCGAGTGGGCCAGTCCTATTGCCCCAGTCCTCAAGGGAGACGGCACCATCAGAATCTGTCGCGATTACAAAGTAACTATCAATCGTTTCTCCCTGCAGGACTAATACCCACTACCAAAGGCTGACGAACTCTTTGCAACGCTGGCGGGAGGAGAAACATTCACGAAGCTGGATCTGACTTCAGCCTACATGACGCAGGAACAAGAGGAATCATCGAAGGCCCTCACCTGCATCAACACGTACAAAGGTCTTTTTGTTTATAACAGATGCCCGTTTGGAATCCGATCAGCGGCGGCGATATTCCAGAGAAACATGGAAAGTTTACTGAAGTCGGTCCCGCACACCGTGGTCTTCCAGGACGACATCTTGGTCACAGGTCGGAACACAATCGAGCATCTGCAGAATCTGGAGGAGGTTCTTCGTCGACTCAACCGTGTGGGGCTCAGGTTAAAACGCTCGAAGTGCGTTTTCCTGGCGCCTGAAGTGGAGTTCTTGGGAAGGAGGATTGCGGCAGACAGCATCAGGCCCACCAACACGAAGACGGAGGCAATCGAGAACGCACCGAGACCACAGAACATGACAGAGCTGCAGTCATTTCTAGGACTCTTGAACTACTTTGATAACTTCTTACCGGGTCTCAGCACACTGCTAGAACCACTACATGTCTTACTACGAAAAGGGGGCGAATGGGTTTGGGGCAAAAGCCAAGAAAATGCCTTTGTAAAAGCGAGAAAATTGTTATGCTCAAACAAATTGCTTGTGTTGTATGATCCATGTAAGTGTTTGGTACTAGCATGTGATGCGTCGTCATATGGCGTCGGGTGTGTATTGCAACAAGCTAATGATTTTGGGAAACTGCAACCAGTTGCTTATGCATCCAGGAGTCTGTCTTAGGCTGAGAGAGTCTACAGCATGATTGAAAAAGAAGCATTAGCGTATGTCTATGGGGTAAAGAAAATACATTAATACTGTTTGGGCTAAAATTCAAACTAGAAACTGACTATAAGCCACTTATATCCCTGTTTTCTGAGAGTAAAGGGATAAATACCAACGCATCAGCCTGCATCCAGAGATCGGCGCTCACGTTGTCCGCATACAACTACGCTATCTGGCACAGGCCAGGCACAGAAAACTGCGCTGATGCTCTCAGTATGCTGCCATTGCCCACCACGAGGGTGGAAATGGCGCAGCTGCAGATCTAGCCATAGTTATGGAAGCATTTGAGAATGAACAATCACCCGTCACAGTCCGACAGATCAAAACCTGCACAAGCCAGGACCCCTTATTATCTCTAGTCGAAAGCTGTGTGCTTCACGGGAGCTGGTCCAGTGTCCCAGTGGAAATGCAGGAAGAGATAAAGCCGTTCCAGCGGCGCAAAGATGAAATGTCTATACAGGCAGACTGCCTTCTGTGGGGCAATCGAGTAGTGATCCCCAAGAAGGGCAGAGACATCTTCATCAATGACCTCCACAGTACCCACCCAGCCATCGTAATGATGAAAGCGATAGCCAGATCCCACGTGTGGTGGCCCGGTATCAATGCGGACTTAGAGTCCTCCATTCACAGATGTAATACATGCTCGCAGTTAGCAATGTACCCAGGGAAGCGCTGCTAAGTTTATGGTCTTGGCCCTCCAAACCGTGGTCTGGGGTACATGTCGACTATGCAGGCCCGTTCTTGGGTAAAATGTTCCCTGTGGTTGTAGACGCGTACTCCAAGTGGATTGAATGTGAGATAGTGGCTAGCATGCCCGCTGCCACTACTGAAAGCCTGCAGGCCATGTTTGCCACTCACGGCTTACCCGATGTCCTGTTTTACCAGTGCTGAATTCAAAGAATTCATGATCTGGAACGGGATTAAACATGTCACATCTGCCCCATTTAAACCAGCGTCCAATGGTCAGGTAGAGAGAGCAGTGCAAACCATCAAACAAGGCTTGAAGAGGGTAACTGAAGGCTCACTGCAGACTCGCCTATCCCGACTCCTGCTTAGCTACCGCACAAGAGCCCACTCACTCACTGGGATCCCACCTGCTGAACTGCTCGAAAAGAGCACTTAAGACAAAGCTCTCGTTAGTTCACCCTGATCTACATGAACAGGTAGAGAGCAGGTGGCTTCAACAAAGTGCACACCATGATAGCGCAAATGTGTCACGCAAGATTGAAATCAGTGATCCTGTATTTGTATTAAATTATGGACAAGGTCCCAAGTGGCTTCCCGGCAGTGTCGTGGCCAAAGAGGGGAGCAGGGTGTTTCGGGTCAAACTTTTAAATGGACTCATTCACCAGAAACACTTGGACCAAATCAAACTCAGATTCACGGACTATCCTGAGCAACCCACCTTGGACCCCTCCCTTTTTTGATCCCCCAACATACACACCATTGGCAACCGGCACCACGGTTGACCACGAAGCAGAACCCATCATCCACATTAGCCCAGCAGGACCCAACACACCAGGCAGCCCAGCAAGGCCAGCTGCACAGCAGCCCAGCGAGGGCCCAACAAATGATTCAACAACACCAGCTTTCACACCGAGACGATCAACCAGGGCAAGAAGGGCCCCAGATCGACTCACATTATAAATCCCAGATCGACTCACATTATAAATAGTTACACTATTGATTTTGGGGGAAGAGTGTTGTTATATATGTGGAATTGTATTTACTCTGTACAGCCACCAGAGGGCTCATCCCCTGGAGTCCCAAGGGATCCCATAATCCCTTGGGAGCACAAGTAATTAAGGAGGCTTCACAGTTTGGAGAGGCACCCTGGAGGTCTGCAATAAAAGACTACGGTCACACTTTACTTTGAGCTCAGTGTTCAGTCTGACTCTTTCTCCACACACAAAAGAACTCGCATTTATTTAGCACCTCATCAAGTCCACAAGATGTCCCAAAGCACATGGCATTCAATTAATTACTTTTGAAATGCAGTGACTATTGTTGGGAAGACAAATGTGGCAACCAATTTGCACACAGCAATGAATGAATGTTCATAGCAGCATTAGTTGAGAGATGCATATTGGCCCAGACACCAAATGAACTCCCTAGTCTTATTTGAATAGTGACATAGGATCTTTCATGGACATCTGAACCTCGGTTTAATATCTCATCTGCAAGCCGGCACCTCCGTCAATGCATTCTTCCCTCAGTACTGCTGTCAAGTATTAGTCTAGATTATGTGATGAAGTCCTGGAGTGTGTCAGTGACAGAGATGTATTGTCTCTTAGAATCTGACCTCCAGCTGACTTCTAACAGGGGATGGCACTGACAGTAATTGTCAAAGTTGTGACAGGTCTGAATTTTAACGTGTGTGGTTCATTCGAAGCATTTCACAGAGTACATCAGCAACATGAGTAATCTGCATTTCACAGATGTATCAGGCAGGTAACTGATGAATTATTTATCAGAGTCAACAACTTTACTTTCCCATAGGTATTCAATAGCAGAATGACAGGGCCTTTTTGTTCACCAAAGTCCATGGCATCATTGATGGTAAATGCGTGGTCCACAGGATCCCGCACACACTCCCAAGCCCTTCATGAGCTACAAAGGATTCCACTCCATCAATATTCAGGTTCTCTGTCACCACAAAAACAGGATCATAGAAATGATTGGGATTATATTACAAAGAAAGATGTGTTCAAGGCTGATTTCTAGGAGATGTTGGAGGGAAATGTTCCCCCTCCTCCTGTAGTCTACCCTCTTTAGCTCTTGTTCCTGTAATTTCAGACAGTCACAGACCACAAATATGAGACCCATAGAACAAATATGAGACCCATGCAACCACCGGGATCATTTTTGAACAGTGCTTCAGAAGCCTAGACAAATATGGGGCATCTTATAATCCAGCCCCACCACAGTTTCCATTGAAATGAATGGAAATAAAAATCGGGCTGTTTCCACAATGTCAGTTTTATGCCCAGGCGGCAAGTTGAAAACCTACCCCACTCTGCCTAGGATTAGAATGGGCTTGGGTGAGGTACCAGAGAGCTGCCAGCACCCATGGAATTGTCCCCTTACATAAATCAGCACCTTGAGGAAAGGAGGAACGAAAATTGCCCTTTACAAAATAATTGTTTAAAATAATTCCATTTTTGTGGTATGTTTTCATTTGTGGATGTGCAAAAATATTGGAGAAAATGTTCATTTAGAACATAGTTTCATGCTTTCAGGCCATTTTGCATCAAGAAGGACATATGGATGATGGTATAATTTTGCAACGTTGTCAAACAGAAGAATCTCGAGCATCTCGTATTATACGCAAAACAACAAATTTGTTCAATGAGTTTATCAGGTACTCGATAGAAAATAATTCCTTGGTGTTTGACTGAAAGTATTTTGAAATGCAGAAATGTATCACCAAATATTCCCCAGCTTTTCAAAATCCTACATTTCCAAATCACAAATTCCATTTCTGTCCCTTGATCACAAACGTAGCAGGGTAATGTAAACTCAGTGCCTCCTATTCTAATTATTGTTCCCAGCTTGTGTTTTACATAATTACTGTAGGTTAGAAGGAGATGCTAACCAGCAGCAGGTAAGTGCAAATATATGGCAAGTAAAGCAGATTTTTTTCCACTCGACTTTTTCTTGTCATGGAGATTTGGATTTCTTGCAAGAAAATTGGTTTCCTATTCTTCCTTATCTACATGCTGCCCCATAGTGACATAATTCGCAGAAAAGGGATCAGCTTCCATGTGTTTACTGAGGACACCCAGGAGTCTACCTCTCCAACACTCCCTTGACCACTTCAACATTCTCTGTGCCCTCAGGCTGACTGACATTAAGTCATCAATGAGTGAATGTTTACTCCAACTGAATATCAGGAAGACAAAAGCAATTGTTATTTTCCCAACCATAAACTCCACTCCCTTTAAACTGTTGACATTCCTCTTCCCCAGCCAATCATTGAGACTCAGTCAAATCATGCAAAACCTTGGCTTCTTCTTTGACCCAAAGCACATCCTATCGAGACTACTTTTTGCATTTCCACAACATCTCCCACCTACTTGTCGACCCCAACCACACTGCTGCTGAAACCCTTATCTATGTTTTTGTCATTTCTAAATCCAGTTTTGACAAATTTCTCCTTGCTAGACTCCTGGCCTCCTCCTCCTACAAACTCCAACTGTAATATGTCCCAGTGTGTCCTGTTTACTCATCACCTCTGTTCTTTCTGTCTCAAAATGCATTGAGTTTATATTCCTCATCTTTATCTTCAAATCTCTCTATGACCTCACCCCATCCTAATTTTTACAATCTCCTCCAACCTTATAATCCCTTCCACAACCTTTGTCTTCTGCCTCTGGCATTCTGTGATTTCTCCCTCCCCTCCCCCACCCCTTCCCTCCCACCTTTGGTGGCACAGCCTTCACACTTCCCACTCTTTAAATCTCCCCCTTAAACAGTTTTGCCAATCATATTCTCTCTCAGTCTTTAAAAAGCACTTGTATAGCCATCATTTTGCCCAAACCTTTGGTTGCCTCTCCTAACCCTTCCACCGTGGCACCACAGTGACGTTCTTTTTTAATTTTCTCTTTACAAAATGTTGTTGTTTAAAATAATAAGTTATTTCATTTCAGCTATTGTGTGGATTATGCTTAAGTCTCTGAAGAAGTACTTATTCACATATTTCTGCAGGGGTCTTGATTGTCTCAGTAAAAGTGCACCAGTCAAATTACCCATCAAGGAAATTCTGGAAGCCTTGCAGGACCTTATCATTTACTTCCATCCACCAGAGGAAGAATTAAAACATGAAGATAAGCAGTACAAACTACGCTCTCTCAGAAACAGACAGAACCTATTTAAAGAAGAGGTAAGAGATAAAACCAAGATTGTATTTGCTGCTGAAGACATTCTTATTTCTCCTCGTTTTTGTCAATTCAGAATTTTTTTCAAACTTTGATTTTTGCAAATCATTTTGGTGCCCTATGACATATCAGGTAGAGTGCATTTCATATTATACAGTATACACAGCACACCTTGGGTGAAGATTTCAGAATTCTTCCCTTTGGTGCTCCCACTTTGAACATTTTGACATTTAATCAGAAAGTCAATTGAATACATATCTCACATAAATTGGATGGAGAGATATCAATTATAGATTTTAAAATTTGAAATATATTGTAATCAGTAATGGTGCTTCTCCTTTTCGTAAGTCACTTGTACTTTTCTTTCCTTTCCCCTATTTTTGATCTCCCTGCACAATGTACCATTCCTTAGGAGGCAAATTACTCTTTGGGCCTTTGCCAGTATCTGCTAGAATATATGCAGACTGGCCCAGGTTGACTTGCCCTCCAATATTCCCTCACTATCTGTGGCAAGATGCTTAATTTAATCACTTATCTTCCTTGATGACATGTCTAAGTGGGAACTCATTATGGATGTGATGTACACCAAGTCATGCAACACATTGATAATGTTGAGCATTGAGCCATCATTTCTTTCCTGTTAATAAGGGCAAATCTAAAAATATTGGCCCTGATTTTGCAGTCAGCAGCGAAGAGATGGTGCTCACCACTAACATTGAAAAAAGCTGCCCACAAAGATTTAGCAAGCTGTAGAGCATATATTTCCCATTTTGCATTGTCAGTTTCAAATTGACGCCTTCCACAGGGGATCTGTAACATCCAGTAATAAGGCAGGCAGCAGGCAGGCTGATCAACCAATCAGATTAAATAATTCCCACAGACAGCAATGCAGGAAGTAAAAAGCAGGGAATATGAATCACATTTAAATCATTATACAGAAAGCAAAATAAAGATTGGGATATGCACATGGGATTAAGGGAGATTAAGACAGGTTAGCTGCAGGAAGAATGTTCCCGATATTGGGGAAGTCCAGAACCAGGAGTCAGTCTAAGGATAAGGGATAAGCCATATAGCACCGAGATGAGGAGAAACGTTATCACCCTGAGAGCGGTGAACCTGTGGAATTCTCTACCACAGAAAATTGTTGAGTCCAGTTCATTGGATATATTCAAGAGGGAATTAGATGTGGCCCTTAAGGCTAAGGGGATCAGGGGGTATGGAGAGAAGGCGGGAGTGGGGTACTGAAGTTGCATGATCAGCCATGATCATATTGAATGGTGGTGCAGGCTCGAAGGGCCGAATGGCCTGCTCCTGCACCTATTTTCTATGTTTCTAAATATCAGAACAAAAATCTTTTTTTAAATAATGTTTCACTTATTAAAATTCTGCAATTTTTAAATGTTCTTCAGGGGAATGAGACTCCACAATTGTAAAATTAGTTTTTCAGGGCCAGAGAGGTTGTTCAGCAGTAATTATGATTTAGTATGCTGTTAAAAACTCAATTACTGCTGATGGAACAAGGCTTAACTTTATCATTGCTTCTTACAGTGAGAATAGTGTGTAAATAGTTGAAGTTCATGACAAATCAGTGATTTCTAAATTATTCCATCTGCAAAGACTGCAACAGCGCACCCTGTGATGGAGCAGGTTATCACTGACAGCAGCTTCTGTATTTCCATGTTTAACTGCACATTTGTGGACAGCAAAAGTTTCTGTCAGCCTCGACGTTATTACCGCCACAAATTCCAGGCCAATAGAGAAATATTTAAAGTAACTTTGCCTTCTTCCAAGGGATCGTATGTTACGGTGAATTAACACATTGAAAGTTTACTCTCTCTGTTAGCTCTGTTAGTTGTCAATTGAGTTTCAGTACCATCCTCTGCCCCCATCCTTGCAATTCTTAGCAGAACAAGCTCACAGCACAAAAAACTCTTAATGTGACTTTGACTGACAATCTCATTCAAAGAGGAGATAAAGATGGGTGGTGTCAAAAGAGGAAACATTCATATTAGTGCAGTGAAGTGACCACTTAATGCACATTGCTGGGGAGAGCAGAGCAGTTCACTCTGAATCTGGCTATGCAGGACCTGACGTGGGAGTGCTTGATACTAGCACTCCAACAACATTTATGAAGCATATAAAAAAAAAAGCTGAAATGTGCATAGTTCCTTTCAAGCTCAAGTACGAGAGAACAGCATATTGGGTTAAGAAATTATTCTCAACTCTGTTCACAAAATAAAATGAGATTAAAAGGGTCACTTACGGTTATAACCTTGTTTTGAGCACTTTGTTTCTGATTACAATTTCACCACAGTTTTTAACAGTTTAACAGGATTCAAGACAGAAAACTCTGGAGCAATAAAGTTAATAGGACAAACACTGACTCTGTAGCAACCCCACTCCATCTTACAATGCCATTCATGTCTTACCTTTGTTCTCATCTTTAAGTCAAGCACCTTCTTCTGGAGCTCCGGTTAAATCCTCTGAACAATTGACATGAAATTCACTCTTTCAGTATCAAATTGCCACACTTGTTGCATCCTCAGCACATGTGAAAACATTCACCCCCTCCAAACACCTTCCAAAATATCAAGGTTACCAGTAATTGCTGAACTTGATTGGTAAATTGTTCTTTTCTCAATTGCATTATGCCGTTAACCAACATCTGCATGAATTAAATATTTGACATTGTTAGTTGCTTGAGAAGAATCAAAGCATCCTTATTGCTGTAATTGACAGCCATTTTTCTCGTCCATAAATAATGTAACTAGCATAAATGATATAACTATCCCAATCATTTCATGTTGTGACACAATATTATTCTGATATTATAAATGCAGTGTACAAAGCAAGGATACTGCACACAAATTCATTTGTCTTATTTCTTCACTTTTTCCTTCAATCTCCCGATTATATCAGGCAATGCTGAAATTGGTTCTGAATTGCATTGACCGGTTGAATGTCTACCATAGTGCAGCACATTTTGCAGAGCTTGCTGGTGAAGAAGCTGGAGCAGCATGGAAAGATATCTTGAATTTGCTTTATGAACTACTAGGTAAAGTCCTACAATTGCATATTTCCAGTATATACAGCAGATGGAGGAAGAATTCTTAAAAGCTCCGCACTGTAGTAGTTTTCATTGCTCTCTTGGCTAATATGAATAGTCCCTGCTAAATTAGTTTTTAATTATATATACTTTTCAAAAACACTACATTCTATGGCCCCGATATTGGTGGCCTTACCACCCCTGCTGCCGCTGAGTTTTGCTGCCGTTTTCCTCTCTTTGCCATTTTCCACTTGGGCTGGAGTGAGCGGGAGGGGAATACCGCCGGGAACCGCCTACTGACGTCCTCTGGCGGCCAAGTAGCGTAAGTAGCCTCCCGCCTGCCAAACTGCCAGATTGGTGCGGGCGGGAGTCGGTTCCAGCAGGGGGAAAGACCGTTGTGTGGAGGCTGTTCTAACCCTGACGGTAGGCATGAAGAACGGAAAAAAATGATTAGTGACCATAATTTTAAAACATTTTTTGCAGCGACTGACCTGGATGGGGTCCCCTGAAGGTGTTCCTGTGGGGTTTTTTTTGTTTGCCATGATTTTTATTTGCAGGTCTTCCACCCTCCCTGGGCCCGACTCCATCCTCGGCGGCACTTGGGCGGCAAGAGTCTTTCCCGCCAAGATTGAGAGCTTCCGCCCAGATTGATGGCGTAAGCTATTGTTTGGTCACCGGGCGGTACTGCCGCCTCTTTTAGAGGAATCTTCCAGACCATCAGTGGCCATCGGCAGTCCTTTGGGCGGGCCTTGGCCTTCACCAATTTCGGCCCCCAGATGTGGTAGTTGACTGAAAATAATGTAAAGGAGAATGTTAACATTGATTTAATTTTGTGTTTTATCGTAGAAAAATCGAATCACTTCCATTTTCTTGAATTAGCATGTTACAGTATATGGTAGTGTAAACTCTCAAAGAAATTAGTGTTTCAATGGAAAACAGCAAAATGAAAATTATAACAATAATATGAAATTAAAATAATATGATAATTGGAAGCTTCAAATTAATTAATCTAAGGAGTCAATTTATAGTTTGTGAATGGATTGTTTTTACATACCTAGATCCCATACCTGGGGAATATAATTAATACTAAGGAAGACTGTGACAAAATACAAGAAGACATTAATAAACTTGCAGAATTGACATGCAATTGACAAATTAATTTTGATATAGATAAGTCTGAGGTGGTGTATTTTGGTAGGAGGAATAAGGAGGCCCTATACTCCTTGGGAAATAAGAGTCTAAATGGGATAGAGGAGCAAAGGGATCTAGGTGTAAGATTCACAAATCATAAAAAGTAACCACACAGGTTAATAAAGCCACAGAAAAGGCCATAGAAAAGGCAAACAAAACATCGGTCTTCATTTCTAGAGGGATAGAATTGAAAAGCAGAGAAGTTATGATGAACCTGTATAGAACCTTATTTAGACCCCACTTAAAGTACTGTGCATAGTTATGGTCTCCATTTTATAAAAAGGATATAGAGGCACTAGCGCAGGTGCAAAAATTATTTACAAAGAAGATACCAGAATTAAGAGGTTCTACCTATCAGGAAAGACTGAAGACTGAGGTTCTTTTCTCCAGAAAAGAGAAGGCTGTGAGGTGATCTGATAGACAAAACTAGGGGCCATAAATATAAGATAGTCCAATAGGGAGTTCAGGAGAAACCTCTTTACCCAGAGAGTGGTTAGAATGTGGAATGCACTACCACAAGGAGCAGTTGAGGCAAATAGCATAGATAAATTTAAGTGGAAGCTAGATAAACACATGAGGGAGAAAGGAATAGAAGGATACGCTAATAGGGTGGGAAGAGGCTCATATGGAGCATAAACACCAGCATAGATTAGTTGAGCCAACTGGCCTGCTTCTGTACTGCACATTTTATGTAATTATATGTAATTTGTTGTAGTGTTATGAGCTTTTATGAGCTTTTGAGGATTTGAAGTGTGCTTTTCTTTGCATGTCCAATTCTGTTACATTGTGCTTAATCTCTCCAGCTGCCTTGATACGTGGTAACCGTAAGAACTGTGCCAAGTTTTCGAAAAACTTAGATTGGTTGGTCAATAAATTAGACAGACTGGAATCTTCATCAGGTAATATATTTTTTATTTGGGTTTGGAAAAAAAACACCATCATACTCGAATAGCAATTTTAAAAACAATATTTAATAAGAAAATATTATTATAATTCCACTTTATTTTAGTATTATGTGTACTGAAATATTAGCCCGGATCCAGGGTGAAGTGTAGGCATACGATCTGATGGAATTGGGTTCTGCTGGGATTCTGCCCTATTTTTTCACTCCAGTGATTTTCCAGTAGGTTGGGAAGAAGAGGAGCATAGGCAGATCTTCCTCCACCTCCCGTATGTCAAAGGGGCATGTCATGGGAGTTATCAGGCTACCCCAGCAATTTCAGCCATTATACCCTTCTAAGGCCATAGCTGAGATAGGATTGGCAACTCTGATTAGAGGCATTCCTGGAGGTTTGATCACGCGATATTCTGACCTCATGAAGCCTGATCACATGACTCCTGATCACAAGCCCCAGTTCCCCATTTCCACCTCTCCCACAAGCCCCCATTCCCCAGTCTTCCTCTCAACCCAAGCCCTATTCCTTAGTCTCCAGCTCTCCACCCCCCCCCCATTCCCCAGTCTCCATCTCTTAGCCCCCCCAGCACCCATTTCCCAGTCTCTATCTCCCCCTCACATGCCCCCATTCCCCAGTCTCCATCTTTCTCCATGATCCCCCATTCCCCAGTTTCCACCTCCCCCAAGCCCCCATTCCCCTGTCTCCATCTCCCTCAAGCCCCCATTCCCCAGTCTCCAACTACCCTAAGCCCCCATTCCCCAGTCTCCACCTCCCCCAAGCCCCCATTCCCCAGTCTCCACCTCCCCAAGCTCCCATTCCCCAGTCTCCATCTACTCCAAGCCCCCATTCCCCAGTCTCCATCTCTCTCCCAAGCCCCCATTCCCCAGTCTCCCCCTCCCCCAAGCCCCCATTCTCCAGTCTCCATCTCTCCCCCAAGCCCCCATTCCCCAGTCTCCACCTACCCCAAGCTCCCATTCCCCAGTCTCCATTTACTCCAAGCCCCCATTCCCCAGTCTCCATCTCTCCCCCAAGCCCCCATTCCCCAGTCTCCATCTCTCTCCCAAGCCCCCATTCCCCAGTCTCCATCTCTACCCCAAGCCCCCATTCTTCAGTCCACATCTCCCCCAAGACCCCCTTCCCCAGTCTCTGTTCCCCCACAAACCCCCATTCCCCAGTCTCCATCTCCCTCAAGACCCCATTACCCAATCTCCATCTCCCCCAAAGCCCCATTCCCCAGTCTCCATCTCCCCCAAGCCCCCATTCCCCAGTCTCCATCTCCCTCAAGCCCTCATTACCCAATCTCCACCTCTCCACCTGAGATCCCTCATTCCCCAGTCTCTCTCTTTCCTTGTGATCCCCTATATCCTTTTTTCTAGATTCCCGAGCACACCCCACTCCGGAATCCCAAGCTCCCCCTGACTCCCGAGCTCCCCTTGCCTTCTGACCATCAGTTGATCTCGACTGGTGCCACCTCTTTGCAGCAGTGGGAGTGATGTCACTGGGACAGAGGTGGGAAATTACATCGTGGAGCCAGCCTCGTGCCCCTGGCACCCGAATGCAAACTGAAGGGGAGGTAGAGCAGTGTCCCCAGAGTTCATTCACCATGACAGACTGCAGCACCGACACACGTGCAAACTGCCGATACAACAAACTTTTCTCCCAAGTTGCCAACAGCAACTTTCAGGAGAGGAACCCTCGATTTCGGTAGACTCCAGCTGAAACCGGGAGGCTTGGGAACCCTAAACTGAGAGCTGCTGCGAGTCCTTCTCAGGCCTTTTGAAGGCCCCAAACCTTACCCGGACCAACCCCATAGGGGATCGATTATCTTCTGCCAAGCGGATAATGGAGCCTAAGACTCTAAATGCAGGCAGAGCAGTTGTGGGCCACTAAGGTTTACAAAGGCCAGATTGGGGCTTGTGTCACTCGAGCTCTTGCAGTTGACAGCAGCCCAGCCCAACTATACAAATGACCCTCTACCCGCAATTTGGAGCAGGGCCTATGGTTTATTGCAAAGGTGACTGGGGTTGCATTCTACCACATTTCTGCTGCCATAGCAGCCCTGTGGAATTTTGGCCCATGGAATGTTTTGAAGTATAAATACATTTTGTGGACACAGAAGAATATGAGAAGCTTCCATTGGTATACCACCATACCACCATATTGTTGTTCAATTACTTGAATAAGTAGGCTAATTTGTTACAACTCTTTAACAAACAGTTCCAGCCTAATCTTTCATATCCTTATACAGTGTTTATATTGTGTCATTCATACTAGACAAATCTGGTATGCATTGCATTCCAGAGCAAACTTCGCAATGCAATCGTCCCTGATCCCCTTTCTAATGCTTTCCTAATGTTATAGAAACGCAATCTGTTGGCCTTGTGTTTCATGTCTGTATGATACTGCAACTGGAGTAAGGTTTTAATCCTACTGCACATCTCCCTGGCAACATGAGATGCAGCTTTTTTTCACGTCTAACTAGATTTCAAAGATCTAGGGCTGGATTTTAGACTTTTTGGTTTTCAGGGTGAAAATGGAGGTGGGGTGGGAAAGTTACTGGACGGGAATAGTTTGTGCTTTGGTAAGGAAGTTTCGGCATCTGGGCCCTGCACCAGGGTGCAGCGCGAAGGGAGGTGTTGTACACATTTTGTGGCACAAGGATGGGAAACTCGCGAACTAAAGTGCCAAGCTGTGTGCGCTCCGAGAGAGGCCTGGGGGGGTAGAGGGGGGAAACCTGAAAAGAAAAACAAAAAACATTCCCAAAACATTGCCCACGCTACCACAACACAAATCGCTAAAAAAAATTAAAAGAACAAACACTCGCACTTACCTTTGGAGTACTTTACCTTCATCTGCACCACCGGCTATGCTGGACTGCACTGATTTTCCAGGCGGTCATTTCGGGTGCACTTTCCGGCAGACGCATCGGGCAAAAGTTCAAAGTACTGCTGGTGTTGCAACAAGAGGCATTGCACGTCCTGAGCAGCTCTTCCCAGTGGTGCTACTCAGCGTCGCCGCAAAACCCGACCAGAGGATCACGACGGGGCGCAAGAGACCTGAACGCTGCCTTTAACGCCGCTCCTGGACGAAACCCAGAGCACAAAGGACTGGAAAATCCAGCCCCTAAAGTCTCCAGCACTGCAAACAGTCCACACCTTAGAACTGTACTTAAAATGAGTAACTTGAGATACAAAGGTTAATCTGCCAATAGGCTACTATGCATGTGGTAATGAAGCAAATATAACACTCAGTGATAAAAAGCAGGGAGGTTTTGTACCTAAATGGATGGTATGCAATGGGAAGTTACTAAATATAAAAAAATTTAACAAGAATGACCTGTTTGTAAGCCTGTATGTTGGAGCCATTGGGTTATTCATCTACCTCCATCTGTATAATATTTAGAGTCTTGCACATGGCATGCACTTCCTGTAAGTGAAAAATGAATTTTTTTCCACATGTGTCCGACTCCAGGATTTGGGGCAATGTTGTGTTGTTGGAGGTGCTGTCCCTGGGACAGGCTCTTGTATGGATGCCCTGTCTGGTATCCAGGTGGCTTAGGTGCATATTAAAGGTCCCATGATACTAAGAAGGGCAGGGAGATGTCACGGCCAACATTTCTCCCTCAAACAAAACCACCAAAAACATATTAACTGGTTATTTAGTTAACAATCAAAATAATTTATACAACATGTGCATTTTGCTCATCTATACAAATAGTCAATTTTTGTAAATAAATGAAAAAGCATTTAAGCTTTGCTTTCTCATCTCCCAGGCAAAAAACCTGGGGAAAAGAAAATGATCAAATGTAATCTCGTAAATTGATTACTAAATTCAGAATTGATATTTATGGTAAAAACAGAGAGACAGACTATTATCTGAATGGTGACAGATTAGGAAAAGGGGCGGTGCAACGAGACCTGGGTGTCATTGTACATTAGTCATTGAAGGTTGGCATGCAGGTACAGCAGGCGGTTAAGAAAGCAAATGGCATGGTGGCCTTCATAGCGAGGGGAATTGAGTACAGGGGCAGGGAGGTGTTACTACAGTTGTACAGGGCCTTGGTGAGGCCACACCTGGAGTATTGTGTACAGTTTTGGTCTCCTAACTTGAGGAAGGACATTGGCCACACCTGGAGTATTGTGTACAGTTTTGGTCTCCTAACTTGAGGAAGGACATTCTTGCTATTGAGGGAGTGCAGCGAAGGTTCACCAGACTGATTCCCGGGATGGCGGGACTGACATATCAAGAAAGACTGAATCAACTGGGCTTGTATTCATTGGAGTTCAGAAGGATGAGAGGGGATCTCATAGAAACGTTTAAAATTCTGACGGGTTTAAACAGGTTAGATGCAGGAAGAATGCTCCCAATGTTGGGGAAGTCCAGAACCAGGGGTCACAGTTTAAGCATAAGGGGTAAGCCATTTAGTACTGAGATGAGGAGAAACTTCTTCACCCAGAGAGTGGTGAACCTGTGGAATTCTCTACCACAGAAAGTAGTTGAGGCCAATTCACTAAATATATTTAAAAAGGAGTTAGATGTAGTCCTTACTATTAGGGGGATCAAAGGGTATGGCGAGAAAGCAGGAATGGGGTACTGAAGTTGCATGTTCAGTCATGAACTCATTGAATGGTGGTGCAGGCTCGAAGGGCCAAATGGCCTACTTCTGCATCTATTTTCTATGTTTCTATGTTAAGTGCATGATGTAGAGATTTGCAGTGTCATTTTAAAATACCTGATTTTCATACCATGTCAAATTGTGTTTTTGATGTAGGTATCCTAGAAGTATTGCATTGCATTTTGATTGAAAGTCCAGAGGCCCTCAATGTGATCAAAGAAGAGCACATCAAATCTATTATTTCGTTACTGGATAAACATGGACGCAATCACAAGGTGTGTACAAGGTAGTAGGAAATGCATGTTGATAGTCCGTAATTAACAATATATGAATGTAAAATAAATATTTTGCTGCTATAGATTAACATAAAACTGCCTTTGGAGACAAAAATATGTTACCAAGTCAAAATGGATGTTTAAGGCATAGCACTACAGAAGAGGCTTGAGAAGCAAAATGATGGATCAACTTACGTTTAAGTAGAAGTTATAAATAGATAATATTTTTTCTGCAGATTGCTGACATTGGCTTATTTGAATTAGCAATAGAAAATATAAATGTTTAACTTTGCATATCTGACTTGGGAATATGGGCCTAGAAATCCGAGGGACAGTGATCCTGGTACTTATGCTGCGACGGTACCCACCATAACTATCCATCACTGAACCTGGCAAACATTCCGAGATGGAGGTGGGGGTGGTGGGGTGGGGGGGGGCGGGGGCGTGGAGCGGAGATGCCTAATTAGCTTAAAAATAATGGGTGCATGTGCCATTAGGGGCATATGTTGGCCGTCTGCCATATAAAACAAGTTGGAAAATGTGGCATAGATACCCAGTCTAGGAGGATAGTGTCGTGGTTCCAGAAGCAAACTAAAGTTTCTCCCATTGGAAAAATAATTTAAAGAAAAATTAACCTGCCCTTCCGGGGGGGTCGAGGCCACGATCTAGCCTGAACCTCCAGGTGGGCCCCATTTCCATCCATGTTGAAGTATGCATCAACCGACCATACACAAGATCCAAGGATATTTGGAGTTCGTGCCCCAGCTCTGGGCCCTCCCTGTCAATGGGCCAGTCAGGAAAACTTCGGCACTGAGCCAGGACCTTAAGTCGTGGCCTAGTTTCTGGCTGTCCGGATGTACTCCTACTGAAATTACAGCGGGGTTACGCTTGAATGAGTGTAGATTCTGAGGCCAAGTTGACCTATATAATATATAACTTTTGAAAAAAGAAAACTCTAGGTTAAAGACTCTCACAGTATACTGAAGTGAAACAGGAAACGCTTTCTAGCTCATATTACTTTTGGATATAATGTTACTCAAATATTTTAAATCATTTTTGAAATTACCTGCATACATTCTTAGCCTATTACCCTGTAGTGTTGAAGAAATTGACTGTGGATAGAATTGACTGTCATTAATATAATTATTTTATTTAGGAACAAAATTATTTCATATACATAATGCCACCAGGAATCTCAGTGCACTTTTTCAAAGCCCTCTCAGTGGAAAAATTTAAATTACTTTCCAGGTTATCAAATATGAATGAAATTTGAAATGCCTTTAAACAAGTGGGCCACCAATCAATAACCTAGTGGTCCACTTCCAGATAAGCTGGGTCCTGGCTTCTGTTTATAATTTAAGGAGGGAGGGTGGAGGGCGTTTTTGGGATGGAACCTCCTCCCTCTGCCACAAACTTGACCCCTGATAAATGGCGGGTGGTAGAAGTTCCCAGTCAACCAGTTTCTTTGTCATCGGCCTGGGTTTCATGGAAAAGCCGATATACCTGGTCCTTGGCATGGCGGATGTGGGCACATCTGTGGGTCCAGGCTTGGATCCTGGCCGATACCACTGAGAAAACTGTTGGCATTGGGAGACAATTGGCCTTTTTGTAAAGGGAGACGATTGATCTTCGAAAAAATTCTGCATGTGCCAGGGCTGCCAACTTAGGAAAAAGCAGTTGCCACGTTACCTGCTCCCCATGCACTGGTGAGCACCCAAGATGTAACCCTAGTTTCATGGTTGTAGTCCATTAAAATGCAAATGAAGTCCTGGATATTTTGCAGGGTGAGGTATGGAGGATGCTGGTGGGCACATTTCAACACTTACACTGGGAGAGAAAGCTCATGTATTTTTGAGACCTTGATAATTTGCAGCCCTCCATCTGCCTTAAAGTAAAGGGTTGCGTCGTGCCAGGATGAGCACTCTTAAGAAGCCATTCTATAAAGTATAAGACCTATAGATGATCAAGGTGATAAAAGCAGACAATGTTGTTTCAAACCGTTTGCTGTGAGGAATTGCATGTTTCTTGGTTAGATGGTATTAAATTGTACTTTTTTTCAAGACTATTAATTTGTTTACATTTGAAGTCTAAAATAAATATATATATTTTTTCAACTGACAATACTGAACTGCTGGAAATATCTCCCAGTTAAAATGTTTTATGTTTTCTAAAAAAAAATGTCCTAATAGTAGTTGCAATGGTTGTACTTAATTAATTTGATTATTATTTTATTATATCAATAAGTTGATTAGCAGCCACATTATATATTGATGCTGTATATGCCATGTGTCCTCTATACTCTGAAGATCAGCTATAGATATGGAAAATCTAAAGAAGGATATACTTGCCATCGAGGGAGTGCAACAAAGGTTCACCAGACTGATTCCTGGGTTGGGGGGATTGTCAGGAGAGATTGAGGAGATTCGGACTATATTCTCTATAGAGTTTAGAAGAATGAGAGGCGATCTCATTGAAACATAGAAAATTCTTACAGGGCTTGACAGGATAGATGCCGGGAGGATGTTTCCTCTGGATGGGAAGTCTAGAACCAGGGGGTCACAGTCTCAGAATAAGGGGTCAGCCATTTAGGACTGAGATGAGGAGAAATGTTTTCACTCAGAGGGTTGTGAATCATTGGAATTCTCTACCCCAGAGGGATGTGGAAACCCAGTCGTTGCGTATATTCAAGACAGAGATCAATAGATTTTTGGATATTAAGGGAATCAAGGAATATGGGGATAGTGCAGGCAAGTGGAGTTGAGGTAGAATGGTGGAAAAGGCTCGAAGGACCAAAGGGTCTACTACTGCTTCTATTTCTTATGTTCTTATGTAAAATGCAATGCAAATTAAAATGGTTTTGTATACTGAGCAGTTTTCTCCAGTAACAGTTCCAAGTTAGAATTTGTCGATTGTATTTTTTCTTCTTGATGTATTTTTTAAATTGCTTTCTGAATGTCTCCTTCTTTCAACTATTTTAGTTGAACCTCTACATCAAATACCCTCTTATTAAAGGGGCACTAGAACTGACAAATTAACCAATAAAACTTTTTAAACAATAAACAGTCAAATTAAAATTTGGTTGCCGGAGGTGATGATGCACTCCAGTCCCTCCGGTGCCCACCTCTTGCGGAAGGCCGCGAGCGTACCGGTGGACACCGCATGCTCCATCTCCAGAGACACCCTGGCTTGAATCTAACCATGGAAGAGAGGCAGGCAGTTAGACTGAACGACTCCCTTGACCACCTGCTGCCTGGACCGGTTAATGGCCACCTTGGCCATGCCCAGGAGTAATCCTACGAGGAGGCCTTCCGACCTGCTCGCTCCCCTCCGCACAGGATGCCCAAAGATCAGAAGCGTGGGACTGAAGTGCAACCAGAATTTGAGGAGCAGCCTTCATGCTTATGAAAATGAGGGATGTTAGTGCTGGTAAATGGAACACTTCCTACTTCAAGCATTCCCATGTCGGATATAGCACAGCCAGATTCAGAATAACGCTCCCTGTTTGCTGCCCCTACCCTCAACACCAAGCACAAAGAATAGCCCCAACCGCACCTCTGTGCTATTTTTTCCACTTGCCGTCACAGTCATTCTCTTTGTGTGAGATTGGCAATTAATGTAGAATTAGGTATGGTTTTGTGCCAAAGGCCTATACCCACTAGCCACTGGATTGAAACACTTTTCACATGGGATCCTACTCCAGAGCTCTGTCATCCCATCAGTCTGGGCTGGATTTGAACCCAGTTCCCAGAAGTGAAAGGGCAGTGTTTAATTCAGTGCACCATACAGTTTCTTGTCATCCACTTCTTATAGCTTTCCAATTTTTTTAAAAAACTATTCTTCAGATGGGAGGGTTGGGCAGTTTATTGTCGCTCTGTAGCAACCAACAGGAATGTAACTAGCTGGGTATGATGGGTCTCCCTACCAATTTTACCTTTTGGAGATGGGATCAATTTTAACCCCCAGCGGATTTCAGATGGGCAGGGCGAGTGCAAAACATACTTGCAGGCATAAATTTAAGGCCCAGGTGATATTAAATCCCAGGCCTCAGCTGAAACCTGCCGATCAGCTGCCTGCCCGAAACAGGTGGAAAACAGCAGCTGGCTGGCGGGCTGGAGTGGAAGTTCAGGCAGCCAGAGGGTGCCAGCCAATAGTAAAGGCAAGCTCGCCAACAAGCAGGTAAATCGTGGAGAGGACGTTTCGGGAAGGGGAGGAGTCTATGTTGAGGAAGCCGTGATTTTCCTTTCGGGGTTTGGGGGAGCACGTTACCTTGGAGAACCTCTTCATCCTTCCCAACAACTACCGACCTGCCTTCACCGGGCAGGAAAGCTGCGGCATCTTCCCTGCTCAAGCCCGGGTTAAAATGTAAAGCGGGGTCCCATTGATGTAATAAGACCCCTGATTTGCATTAATTCAAGGGGCTCCTGCTTGCTTCTGATGGGCACCTCAGCCGCCTAACTGCAGTGAGCCATTAAAATAGTGGTCAGCGAGAATCCGACGGGAACAGGGCAGACCGCCCACCCCCCACTCCATTCCCACCAGATGGGGTAGGATAAAATCGACCCAGGATGTTTCCTTTCTGTGGAGCATTCTGCTTTAGTCAACTGACAAATAGCTAGAGCAATTTAACTATAGATCAGAAACATTTAAGGTTAAGTTTGGGACCAGGTTGTGTGAGTAAGTATTTCATAGTGCACGCTTTTGCGACCAAACTATGTATCTGGCATTTCTTTCCTATAATAGTTCTGTAATATTTATACGCATTGTAACTCCTCAACACTATTCTCTCATACCGTTTAAACCATGACTTGTGCATTACTGTGTTTAGGTGCTGGACCTGCTGTACTCCCTTTGTGTGTGCAATGGTGTTGCTATACGAGTTAATCAGAATCTGATCTGTGACAATCTACTACCTCGTCATGATTTACTTTTGCAAACTCGCTTAGTTAACGATGTAACAAGGTAATGTGAATTATTCTAGTTTATCTTTAACCGAAAAACTGATAATGATTAACAGATTTAAAAAAATATATTTTTCCCTACTTATCAGGGCCCTCACCTCCACAGATCTTTGCTGAGTTCGGACCACAATAAATGGTGAACATCTGATTAGAATATTGCTTTCACTCCATGATCAGTGCCAGTGGGAAGTAGATGTGCTGCTCTATAATATGTACGGTCTGTCTGCCCCATGGTTCTGATATTTAGCTTTAGTGAGGATCAGTGAAGCTCCAATACCATTCTGACCACGGTATTGGATTACATGCTTTGAAATAATGATATTTCTTTGCAGTATGTGTAATATCATTTTCAGTGGTTTGAGCCCACTGAAAGAAATCTCACGAAATTGTTATCACGCTTGTCATTTTACTTAAAATAGAGCACTTAAAATTGAAATTAAGGGCCCGCAATTCTGATTCAGGCCTAGTCACAACTGGGGTGGATCTTCTGTCAAAGATTTCTTTGGTCCAGCCATTTTCCAATCAGAGGGGGCCCATGAGCAGATTTCCTGCTCTTCCCTCCCCCCCCCAATCCTGTGTCAAGGGGGACTGCCAGGGCAAGTTTCTGGGCTATACCCATTAAAGGCCCCAGTAGAACTCACAGCAGCTGAGAGGAATAAATATTAACCACCCCACTGCCGCTGGACTGTCATGGTTAAAATTGGCTTTTTTAAATGTATTTCATGGGATGTGGGCGTTGCTGGCAAAGCCAGCATTTATTGAACATCCCTAATTGCCCTTGGGTATGTGGTGATGAGCTGCCTTCGGTGAGCGGCTGTTCTTTGGTACAACTGAGTGGCTTGCTAGACCATTTCAGAGGGCAGTTAAGAGTCAACTACATTGCTGTGGGTCTGGAGTCACACATCGGCCAGACCGGGTAAAGACGGCAGATTTACCTCCCCACGTGAACCAGATGGGTTTTTAATGAGAATCCAGTAGTCTCATGGCCACATTTACTGATACTAGCTTTTTATTCCCAGATTTAATTAACTGAATTTAAATTCCCCAGCTGCCATGGTGAGATTTTAATTCATGTCTCTGGATTATTAGTCCAGGCCTCTGAGTTACTAATTCAGTAACATAACCAATATGCTATTGTTCCCTCCTTACAATACTCCAACAATGAGTGAGTGGGTGAATGGTGGCTCATTAAAATATACATTACATTAAAGAAACTATGGAAGGTAACATTTATAATTCAACTTTGAATCTTATCTATCAGTTCATAAAAGGTCTTTAACTAACTATAATATTGATAACCAATTTATGCTGATTCTTCTTTTTTTTTTAAAACAGCATAAGGCCTAACATTTTCTTGGGAACGAGTGAAGGATCAGCCCAATACAAGAAATGGTATTATGAGCTGGTTGTTGATCAGGTCAATCACTTTTTGACTGCGGATCCTATTCACTTACGTGTCGGCTGGGCATCTGCGAAGGGCTACGCTCCCTATCCCGGAGGTGGGGAGGGATGGGGAGGTAATGGAGTAGGAGACGATTTGTATTCCTATGGATTTGATGGACTTCGTTTGTGGTCAGGTTTGTAACGGCACAAAAATATCTTGGCTATGTAAAAAGAAAATACTAATTTTATTTATAACGAATATTTCCTTCTACTCAGTATTTTGATAAAAAGAATGCTTATTACTTAATAATTCAATTGTAATCACTAAGGATTTTTTTTTGATAAAACAGAAAGGTCCTTGATATCTTTCATGTACACTTTGTAGTCACTATTATGTTTCATTTGTGTCAGGATAGTTTATATTTCACAAAAAATCCTTGGCCCCTGAATTCCTAGGGTCAGAGTGGGCAGTAAACCTCATTCCATGCAAGAGGGGGAAGGAATCTGCAGTAGAACACGGATGTGCTGGAATTGTACCCTCTTTAGATTGGCCCATTAAATTCCGGTAAGGTGCCCACTTCCCCCCACATCTGGGGGAGATTGTGAGCTTCCCTGGCCCTGTGGGTCTCAGCGGAACGAATGCCAGCTGAGATGCGGTATGAGTCTCATTCAAGACTGTAAAAGGACCCTAAGCCTTTGCTAGGGAAAGTTAATCATTCCCAGAGGACATTGATTATATTTTCCAAGAGACCTGCAAGCTTTACTGGGAGGTGAAAATCGGAAGAGGAGCTTCTTCAATGCTCCGTTGGGACTCACCAAAATCAGAGCAGCACGGTGGTGCTCCAATATTTTGCTGGCAGTTTAGAGCAGACACCACTGATGCACTCTTGCCGGTGTGATACATCCACCTTGGCCATGCAAGTGACCCGATCCCTGGAATATGGGATGGGACCTCCAGTTTAGAGTCAGAGCAGGTGGGGGTTCTGCTCTGCCGCACTTGTGCTGATGGAGAAGTCCCCAAGAATTCTGGGACCACAATGTTTGTGTTGGAGAGAAAAAGTTGTAGTTTTGCCCTTTGTGCCAGCTGGTATTTGGCACAATTCGATCAATGTAGGATTAAAATTAAATGTTCAACAAAAAGTAAGGACTTCAACGGAAGGAAAAAATCAGGCGGAATGTATAATGGCCGGTCGGTCCGATCCCGCCAGTATTATGCACTCGCCAAAGTGAAAATTCAACCCTATATACTTGTAAAACTGAAATGAGAATTAGTTGTCATCTAACTGCTATCAAACTGGAGATAAGTAATCAGTACCTTTTTAATGTCACAGTTTTGGAACATTGCACCCTGGCCTTAACCAGGCAGGAGGAATGCCTCATTATTTTGTGGAAAATCAAAAAGAGGCATGCGGGTGGTTAAGTACCTTCTGCAGAGTACTTAGCGCTCCATTCCCGTTGCCTTCACCCCCACCTGCGCAGCTTTTTTACTGAGCAAGGAGCCCATCAGAGACATGGCGGGGCCTCATGAATTCATGCAATCGGGACTCTATGAGGCAATTATAAAGTCCTGCCCAGCACCCAACCCACTGGTAAAACCTCATGGGATTGGTCTCTGAAAGCTACTGAAGCAGTTTTTAAAGGGGTGCTCATCGTAGGTAGTTGGAACCAGGAGAGTTTCAAGCTTCCAGATTGCTTCTTTTGCACATTTTTTTGCTTTACTTGCCCTCAGTAAGTTCCGTCTGCTTATCACGGGTGCTATTATTGCCGGTTTCATTTGGATGGAGGAAGAGGATCAGCAGCAGTCTCATCAACCAGCATTAACCGAAGCTGGCCCTATTAGAAGTTAGCAGGAGAGAGATGCTCATAGGTAGCCATACCCAACATACAGGGTGTACAATCCAATAATCACTTTTTTGGATCTATCTGAAGGGCAGTGCAAAGGAGGCTGCTCTTCTCTAGCAGGTTGTTGCAGACTCTGCAGCCTCCTGCAATAGGATCTGCTGTCTGATGGATCGGAGAGCCATGCTTTTCCATAGCTCCCAAAGTCATCACGGCCCTTAGCTTCTTTGCCACTGGCTCCTCACAGTCTGCTACAGTCACCCCCATCTCCCAGTCTCCAGTACACAACTGTATTAAGCAGGACACCAATGTTGTGTTCGCTAGGGCTAACCAATGCATCACTTTCCCCATTGACCTCAACAGACAACACAAGAGAGCTTGGGATTTGCAGCAATGGTTGGCCTCCCTCAAAGTTGGGCAACATTGACTGCACACATGTAGCTATCAGGGCACCAGCCAGCAGCATTCGTGAATAGGAAGGGCCACCACTCTATTAATGTACATCTGGTCTCCAATCACAGAAATGGGATCGTGCAAGTTTGTGCAAAGTACCCAGGCAGCTATCATGATGCATTTATCCTGTGACACTCAACCATCCCCCCAAATACAAACAACAAATATTGTACCTTTTAAACAGTTGATTTCTTATATCATTGTTCCCATATTTGGCTGGGGTCACTGGGCATGGGCCCGTGCGTTACTAATTGGTGAAAAGAGCTGGACTAGATTTGTTAAAATAATACCTGTTTGGTATAAATTAAAATATTACAACATTTTCACAATAAAATGGCAGCTGAAGGTCTGCTTGATCTTATTCCTCTCATCCAATCTTCAATGGAAATAAAAAATTGATAGTAGACTAGATAAAATGTTTTGGTGATAATGGTGTTAATGCTGCATAATCAACACTTTGAAATTGGTACTGTTCAATTTAATCCATAACAGGTCGAGTGGCCAGAGCTGTAACATCAGCTAATCAACATATACTGAACTCCGATGATGTAGTTAGTTGTTGCCTGGATTTGGGTGTTCCTAGTATATCCTTCCGCATTAACGGACAGCCAGTGCAAGGGATGTTTGAGAGCTTTAACACTGATGGCCTATTCTTCCCTGTGGTCAGCTTTTCTGCGGGTGCCAAGTAAGTTTATCTTCACTATCATGCCACTATCACTATAATGTCTATTCTGATTTTGAAAGTACAAAATCTGCAGGAAAACAATCCCGCTAGTTGTACTAGGTGTCATGTATCTTACATTATTATATATAACTGTATCCTAACATGCTATACATGACTGTAATAAGATATGACCTGTAACCACCAGCATACCTTACCACCAGGGGTGCACTTGCAAGAGACAGGTATATAAGGACAGGTCTCAGGCAAGTGCAGCATTCCAGAGCTGTGAAATAAAGGTGCAGGTCCAGAGTGACCTTGACTTCACTACATGCCTCGTGTGATTCTGTACTGAGGGGACAGGACTTTACAATGGCGACGAATTACGGGATTACAAAATCCACAGAATGGCGAACAACAGATCAGATGAAAAGTACAATGCGGGAGACAATTGGGAGGACTTTATAGAAAGGCTCCAGCAAAGCTTTGTAACCAAAGACTGGTTAGGCGACGATAAGGCAGAGAGGAGAAGAGCCATCTCTTGACCAGCTGTGGCTCGAAAACATACGCCTTAATGAAGGATCTGTTGGCACCCGAGAAACCAGCAAGCAAGTTGTTTGAAGAATTGAGCACACTGGTAAGAGACCACCTGAAGCCAGCGAGCATCCTACACATGGCCAGACACAGGTTCTACAAGTAAAGACACTGTGTGGGCCAGAGCATACCCAACTTCGTGGCGGAACTTCGGAGGTTGACTAGTTTATGTGAGTTCTCCGATGAACTGAGGAGAGAAATGCTGAGAGACTTTTTCATTGAAGGAATAGGCCACGCAGGCATATTCTGAAAGCTCATAGAGACCAAGATCCTGACCTTAGAGGCAGCAGCACTGGTTGCTCAGACATTCTTGGTAGGGGAAGAAGAAACGAGGTTGATTTACAATGCAGGTACGACAACTAACAAAATATCGGAACAAGAAGTTCACAGCACTAAACAAGCTGCTAATCCCACACACAGACAAAACCAGGAGAACAGGCTCTCGACAGCAGGCAGAAGCCATCAAGGGCCACAGGAACGGCCGTTCACACCTCATCAACCCACAATGCGAGCAATCAACTACAAACTGAGAGAAGCTCAAGACAGATCAGCCAGACGCAGCTCATTCTTTGGGAACACTTTGAACAATGGAACAGGTCTGTGCAGCAGGCACAAGACCAAGGCGCTGTGTCCTGAAACACAGCTGCAGGCCTCTTGTGCTGGCAGCTGCTCCCCTGTTTGTGCTCTTTTTCCAATGAAAGATTCTACTGAGGGATAGGCCTGTGCTGGGAGGTGTAAATCATATAGGCCAGTAAGAGTGGGCTTCCTGCATGCACAGCAGGACGCCCACCCGTGACCCTCACAGACACTCCATTCTGCAGAGAATCCTGGCACAAGCCTCACAGCCAAGGTTTTGAGGCAACCCTCCTTTTAGCTGCCCTGCAGTAAGGTAGGAGGAGTTGGAATGCTCCCGCCTTCCCTCCACAGCAGGCACAGTGCAGCTCTGATAGACTCTACCTTCCTGGCACCTGGGAGGATGGTAGGGTGTACAGAGGGAAATATTAGCACCCTAATTTCAAAGTGCTATCACTTAACACAGGCCCAACATGATTTTCTAATTGTGCGCTGATGCAGGGAACCACATACAGCTTGCTAAATGTGACAGAATGCTTTGTGATTCATCTTTGTTTTTCTGTTCTTTTTCAAGAGTACGTTTTTTGATTGGAGGTCACCATGGAGATTTTAGGTTTTTGCCTCCCCCTGGATATGCACCCTGCTATGAAGCACTGCTTCCAAAGGAGAAGCTGCGATTGGAGCCAATCAAAGAATACAAGAGAGATTATAATAACGTTCGAGATTTTCTAGGGACAGTAAGCCATCTTTCCCAGGCCTCCTTCATCCCCAAGCCTGTAGATACCAGCCAGGTACTTATACCTCCTGAACTGCAGTGTGGTGAATAAATTAATTAAAATTTTATGCAAAAGCTAAACAGTATTTGTGGTTCAGAAACTAAAATTAAACATGACTGAAAATTGTACAGTAATAAATTACTATCTTTTGTGCCTTATGATTGTGATTGCGAGAATGTCCCATCCAAACATATCCTCAGTTTGGTCTGGGCAATCTCTTTCATTTACACGGGATGTAATCCAGCCAGGTACTCACTCACCAGTCTAAAACCAGATAATACATTGGGCCCAAGTTTCGAGCCGCGCCTAGAACGGCGCAGTCCCGACCTGGACGCCCGTTTTTCGCGCCACAAAGTGCGCCTAAAAAGCCCTCCAGATTCTCCACCTCCCTGGCCCTCGGCGCAGTGCAGCAGGAGCTGTAGGGGGCGGAGACAGATCCCTGCGCTGAAAACAGTGCGGGACCTCTGCATATGCGCGCTACAGTGGGCACGCATGTTCAGTAGCTCCAGGCGCCCAAAACTGTGTGGGAGGGGCCGAAGCACGCAGCCCCTAGCTCTGGCCGAATGGTCTCACTGGGGCTGCGTGAATAAGGCTCCTCCCACGGCCAGCTCCTGTTTCCTCCCGACTCCCGCTTCCCGCCTCCGGACCGGATCCGACACCGACCTGACTGCCGCTCCCCCCCCACCCCCGGACCCGAGCCGAATCCTGCACCCCCCCACCGCCCCTGTCTCTGGACCGGACCCGACACCGACCCGACTCCCGCTCCCCCACCCCCGCCCCACCCCCGGACTGAATCCGACCTGACCTCCCTCCCCCCGACCTGACCTCCCTCTCCCTCCCTCCCCCCGACCCGAACCGAACCAACCTCCCTCCCACCACCCCCCCGACCCGCGCTCCCCCCGACCTGACCCAACGCCACCTACCTGTAAATCTGGTGCTGGGGACGGGCCCTGCCCGAAGTCTCGGGCCAGGCCCATTCAGCCTCCCTTCCCCTTCTCCTTCCCCCCCCCCAATCTCCTTCCCCCTCCCCCCCCAATCTCCTCCTCCCCCCCACAATCTGCTGCCCCCCCAATCTCCTTCCTTCCCCCCCCAATCTCCTTCCTTCCCCCCCAATCTCCTTCCTTCCCCCCCAATCTCCTTCCTTCCCCCCAATCTCCTTCCTTCCCCGCATCTCCTTCCCCCCCATCTCCTTTCTCCCCCTTCTCCCCTTTATTCCCTTCTCCCCCATCGCTCCCCCTTCTCCCCCATCCCTCCCCCTTGCATCCTGTAGTTCATTTGTGCAGTTGTAATTAGATCCTATCTCAATTTCTGCTCCCACCCACTGTGAATACACCATTATTACACCAGAAATTTAGCTCCAGAATCTCCGCTTGGTCGTGGATGTTCTCTTTTTGCAGTCATCTGTCTCAGCCTTTACAGTCCTATGTTGATTATCTGCAACTGAACAATCTGGACTCCAGCTCAAGTTCCAATGAAAGACTAAGGGGCTGAAATTGGTGAAGGCCAAGGGCCGCCCAAGTGCCGTCCAAAGGACTGCCGATAGCCGCCGAGATACCTGACGGTACTTTGGGTGGTAGTTTCGGCAAAATGTTCCTTGCAAGGGCACCCGGCGGCAAAAGAGGGACTTAGCTGTCAATCTGAGCGGCAGCGGGCGGGAGCTCTCAATCTCGGCGGCAAAGGCTCTTGCCACCCAAATGCCACTGAGAATGGAGTCGGGCCCACGGAGGGTCAAAGAGCTGAAAAGAAAAATCAATGCAAAAAAAACCGGAACACCTTCAGGGGACCCCATGCAGGTAAGTCGCTGTAAGAAATTTAAAAAAAAATGTTCACTCACCTTTTTACAGGGCTTCATAACTACAGTCGGGGATAGACCAGCCTCTACACAGCGGTCCTTCCCCGTTCTGGCGCCGACTCCCGCCCACACCAAGCTGTTATCTCGGCAGGCGGGAGGTCACTTGCGTCACTTGGCTGTCCGCTGACATCAGCGGGCGGTTCCCCCCTCCCGCCCGCTCCAGTCCAATTTAAGATCCAAGTGGCACAGGGCTGAACCCGAAGAGGAATGTCGGTGGATCACGGCGGCGGTAAGGCCATCAATTTCGGCCCCTAAGCTTATGAAAGCAGACAGGCCTGCCTACATCATCAAACTATCTGCTGACATCTGCACATCAATAAATAGCACAGCTTTTAAAAATGAAATGACATTAAAATGTGACAAAGTAAACCATGCTATAAACAGTACATGCAGGATGAACTTTGAATCTTGTAAAACTATTTTACTTGTAGGCTTTAAGTTATTGTGACCTGTGAGGTTAGGTGCTCACCAAATGTTTATGATTTATACTAACAATCCTCTATTTAATACATTTTGGCTATAAACAATGGTTTATTTCTGGTGGTACTGTTTAGTTGCAAACATTTTTTTAGTCCCTATCATGTTTATTTAATTGATTTAAATTTCATAGAGGTTAAAAGGCATTATTTAAATTTGATGACAATTTAAGATGCAAGTATTTTGAAGCATTAGCCCTTTAACCTTTTTGGACTATACTTGTGCTGTGTGGTATTTTCATAACACTTCAATTTTCTACCACAAATAGGGAACAATGCAAACAACACTATGTTAATAAGAATACATTTCCCCAATTACAACAAAGGCTGAGTGAAAAGATTCTATTCTGAAAATGAAAAATGTTCCGATGGTTCATGCTTACCATTTTAAAATTACTCTGCAATCATTCCTTTTATTCAGATTGTTTTACCATCACATCTTGAGAAAGTACAGAATAAACTGGCTGAAAACATTCATGAACTTTGGGCAATGAACAAAATCGAGCTTGGCTGGACATATGGGAAGGTAAGAAAGTGACCTGCCGGGGGTAAGTTCATGAATTCATTCTTCCAGCAGGGAACGTCGCCTGCGGGAAGTGCGTATTGGAGAGTTAGCCGTGAGAATCCAACCGCAAATAGTGTGTAGTGCGTACCCACATTTCTGATATGCATGTCTGGCAAGTAAAGTTTCACCCTGGGAGTGCAGACTCATAAAATGACCACTACGTACACTTGTGGGAAGTTACCGTAATAATGAAATATCTGTGCACGGTACATAATCACTGATTTATTTGAAGAACCAATTTTTTTTACTTTGAGAAGATTTGGGCAGAAGTTGTGAGGTCCTGCTATCGGGAACAACCTCAATATTCCAAAGTGCAGGTCAGAAACAGGGCAAAGACAGCATGGCCCTGATTTTGTTCCCCACACACATGTCTAGCAAGATTCTGCACTAGCACTGGAGCCTTGCAATTTTTGCATCATAATCATAATACTGTTTTATTTCTAGAACTGTAGAACAAAGTTTAATAGAGTAAAACATCACAATATCCATAATTAGCGACTCGTATGATCCAATGTTCATGTAAAATAAATTGTGTATCTAAATAACCTGATTTCAGATTTACTTCACTGAGTGATACTTTAATAGCAAACATTACTGAAACATTTTTTTAATATGCCTTTGTGAAGCGCTTTGGAAATGTTTTCTATATTCATCATCATCATAGGCAGTCCCTCGGAATCGAGAGGACTTGCTTCCACTCCCAAAGTGAGTTCTTTGATGGCTGAACAGTCCGATACGAGAGCCACAGACCCTGTTACAGGTGGGACAGACATTCGTTGAGGGAAGGGGTCGGTGGGGCTGGTTTGCCGCGCGCTCCTTCCGCTGCCTGCGCTTGACCTCTTCACGCTCTTTGCGTTGAGACTCGAAGAGCTCAACGCCCTCCCGGATGCACTTTCTCTACCTCGGGGGTCTTCGGCCAGGGTCTCCCAGGTGTCAGTGGTGATGTCTCACTTTACCAGGAAGGCTTTGAGGATGTCCTTATAACGTTTCCGCTATTCTCCTTTGGCTCGTTTATCATGAAGGAGCTCCGCATAAAGCATTTGCTTAGGAAGTCTCGTATCTGGCATGCGAACTACGTGGCCTGCCCAGCGAAGCTGATCGAGTGTGGTCAGTGCTTCAATACTGGGGATGTTAGCCTGGTTGAGGACACTGATGTTGGTGCGCCTGTCCTCCCAGGGGATTTGCAGGATCTTGCGGAGACATCGTTGGTGATATATCTCCAGGGACTTGAAGTGCCTTCTATACATCGTCCATGCCTCAGATCCATATAGGAGGGCGGGTATTACTACAGCCCTGTAGACCATGAGCTTGGTGGTAGATTTGAGGGCCTGGTCTTCAAACACTCTTTTCCTCAGACGGCCGAAGGCTGCACAGACGCACTGGAGGCGAAGCTGAATCTCCGCATCAACGTCTGCCTTTGTTGATAAGAGGCTCCCGAGATATGGGAAATGGTCCACGTTGTCCAGGGCCGCGCTGTGGATCTTGATGATTAGCGATGACAGGCTGGTGGAGGACCTTTGTCTTATGGATGTTAATCGAAAGGCCCATGCTTTCATATGCCTCAGTGAATACATTGACTATATCCTGGAGTTCAGCCTCTGAATGTGCACAGACGCAGGTGTCGTCCGCATACTGCAGCTCAATGACAGAGGTTAGGGTAACCTTGGACCTGGCCTGGAGGCGGCGTAGATTAAACAGCTTCCCACTGGTTCAGCGGGGAGGTTGTTGATTGTGAGGTGGAGCATGGCGGCGAGGAAGATTGAGAAGAGGATTGGAGCGATGACGCAACCCTGTTTAGGTCTGGGTGTGGATTGGCTCTGTAATGGATCCGTTGGTAAGGATCATGGCCTGCATGTCATCATGAAGCAGGCAAAGGTTGTTGACAAACTTTTGGGGGCATCCGAAACGGAGGAGGACACTCTATAGACCCTCATGGTTGGTAGTGTCAAAGGTCTTTGTAAGATCGAAAAAGGCCATGTATAAGGGCTGGCGCTGCTCCCTGCATTTTTCTGGCAACTGTCGCGCTGCAAAGGTCATGTCTGTTGTGCCCCATAGGGGACGAAATCCGCATTGTGATTCCGGGAGGAGCTCCTCGGCCACAGGGAGAAGACGATTGAGGAGAACTCGAGCGACAACTTTCCCAGTAGCTGATAGGGAGATTCCCCAGTATTGCCGCAGTCGGACGTCCCCTTTTTTAAAAATGGTCAAATCACTGTATCTCTCAGATCTCCTAGCATGCTCTCCTCCCTCCAGATGAGAGAGATGAGGTCATGTATCTGCGCCAACAGCACTTCTCCACCATACTTTAGTGCCTCAGCAGGGATTCCATCCGTACCTGTAGCCTTGTTATTCTTGAGCTGTTTTATGGCTTTTCCTACCTCATGCAACGTTGGAGTTTCACTGAGTTGGTGGTGGGTCACATGCTGCGTAATGGAGTCGAGAACACTCGAGCCAAAGGCAGAGTCTCGATTGAGGAGATCTTCAAAGTGCTCCTTCCATCGGGACTTGACAGCCTCGGTGTCCTTGATGAGTGTTTCCCCGTTCTTGGCCAGGAGTGAGGTGGGGCCTTGGGAGTTTGGACTGTAGGTGGCCTTGACTACAGCGAAGAATCCTCGCATATCGTGGCTGTCGGCCAGTTGTTGTATCTCCTGTGCTTTCTCCATCCACCACCTGTTCTTTCGGTCCCGGGTTTTTTGTTGGACCTGAGTCTTGAGCCGTCTGTAATGTTGTTTTGCAGCTCCCGAGTTGGGTTGTTGCTTGAGGCTCAGAAATGCTTTGCGCTTGCGATCTATTAGTTCTTTGATCTCCTGATCATTTTCATCAAACCATTCCTGATGTTTTCTGATTGAGTGACCAAGTGTCTCTTTACAGGCACTGGTTATAGAGGCCTGGAGGGCAGACTAAGCGCTGTGGGTATTCAGCATCTCAGGGTCATCAGATTGGCTGTGAGGCGCTGGCTGTATAGGGCTCTCTTAGCTGGGTCTCTAAGTGCCCCGGCATTAACTTTTTTGCAGAACTGCTTCTGCTGTTCCCTCTGCTTTGGGGCAATGTTAATGTTGATGATCGATCGGATTAGGCGGTGGTCTGTCCAGCAGTCGTCAGCTCCTGTCATGGCGCGGGTGATGCGCACATCCAAGGCACTATATAAGTGCAAGTTGAAAGGGAATCTAGTTTTGAGCGAAGTACAGATGGTACTATAGGTGTAAATATTTGTCATGCTACACTCTGTGGGATACCATATTTACCTTATAATTTAATACTCGAAAGAAATGAATTCCTTTTCTGAGCAATTTATTATGCATCTCGGAATCATTCCAAAATGAATCACCAGGAATTAATTAATTTGAAGTGCAGTTTCTCTTGTAAGTAAATGCGGCAGCCATTTTGCACTAAACACAAACAGCAGTGAGGTGAATGACCAGTGAATCTTTTTTTGCTGATCATAGTTAAGGGGCGAATGTTGGCTGGGACATCAGAAGAGCTTTCTGCTCATTGAATTATGCTAGGGATGTTTAATATCCACCTCAAATACCAGAAGATAGGTTGGGCCTTGTTTGAAGGAAGGCACCTTCAACAATGCAGCACTTTCTCTGTACTGCACTGACACATTTATTTGACTTGCTGGTGAGAGTGCTACCTTTTGAGCCAAGCTAACATAAATTATTGTAAATAATTACATTGGAGAATACTATGAAGATAAGGGACTCTTCTATATTCCTCATTCTGCTCCCATATTGAAATTGAGTCAAATACAGCCCCCAAAAGATAAAATGTTACCTACTGGACCAATAATTAAATCACATTTATACTTCTATGAATCATTGAAGCTGCATCTAAAGCGTGGTATCATGATATAATTGTCATTTCCTGTTCCAAGTTTCAGGTCTCCGAATGTCACACAGGTAGTTTAAAATGGTTTGTTGCTGCCTAAATATTGTAATATACTAGCATAACTCATCTTGTGTTGCTCATGGTGAGTCAGAGCTTTTTCAACAACAGAGATGTTATGCCACGTTAATTATCAGGAACGCCGACAGCACTGGGGGTGGTCCTGGAATCAAGGAGCACTGGGCAGAGGTGCCCGACGTCTGGCGCTATGTGATGGGATCTCAAAATCTTGTAGTATTTTGAGTGGATTCCAGGGTCTCTGAGCACTGAGCGGGGTGTCACAGGGATTTATAAAGATTGCAGAGGGTAATTGTGGGAACATTGGGGCAGATCCCAGGATTTGCAATCACTAAGAAAAAGATCAACAACAACTTGTGTCATATTTTCTTACGACATCCATCAAGCACACATACTCAAGATGGCTTCAATCCTTTTATTCTATTTACAGCAGCAGTTGCATTGCCACAATAGTCCACTAGCTGAAGCCGTATTGTATTCTCCCTCCTTAATGAAGAAGTAATCAAAGCAAATAATCATCATAAATAACTTGCATGGTTATACATAACAAAAGATATGAACTTATTTTGCCATATTTACAAATCAAACATAACCATTGGTTTTCTGTTTCAAAGAGGATACCTTCACTCTCAAACAGAACATCCAAAACTTGATATTGAACTTCGACATTCTAGGCTGAGCCTGAGGAGAGTTTTCATCCAAGGGTAACCCTTGATCTAGATCTATATTTGGACACGCTAGAACTTCAGGCTGTTTGTCTGCCTGACTTGGACTCAGACTTAAATTCTGACTTTCTCTTGAGCTTGTTTCTAGTACATCTGATGGACCTGTCTGCAGCCTTTGACACAGTTGACCACTTCATCCTCCTCCAACCCCTCTCCACCATCGTCCTGCTGGGTGGGACTGCACTCACCTGGTTCCATTCTTACCCATCAAATCGTAGCCAGAAAATCTCCTGCAATGGCTTCTCTTCCCACACCCGCATCATTACCTCTGGTGTCCCCCAAGGATTTATACTTAGCCCCCTCTTATTTCTCATCTATATGCTGTCCCTTAACGATATCATCCAAAAACACGGAGTCAATTTCCACATGTATATTGATGACAGCCAGCTCTACATCTCCACCACTTCTCTCGACCATTCCATGGTCTCGAAATTGTCAGACTTTTGTCTGACATCCAATACTGGATGAGCAGAAATTTTCTCCAATTAAATATTGGGAAGACTGAAGCCATTATCTTTGGTCCCCACCACAAACTGCGTTCCCTAGCCATTGACTCCATCACTCTCCCTCGCATCTATCTGAGGCTAAACCAAACTAAATCGCAATCTAGGTGTCATATTTGATGCTGAAATTAGCTTCCAGCCACATATCCACGACCTTACTAAAACCGCCTATTTCTACCGCAGTAACATTGCCCTCCTCCACCCCTGCCTCAGCTCTTCTGCTGCTGGTCCCCTCATCCATGCCTTTGTTGCCTCTAGACTTGACTGCTCCAATGCACTCCATATTGGCTTCCCACATTCTACACTAATAAACTTGAGGTCATCCAAAACTCGGCAGCCCATGTCCTAACTCGCACCAAGTCACGGTCAACAATCGCTCCTGTGGTTGCCCACTTACATTGGCTCCCGGTTGAACAAAGCCTTGATTTCAAAATTCTCATCCTTGTTTACAAATCCCTCCATGGCCTTTCCCCTCCCTATCTCTGTACTCTTTCAGCCTCACAATCCCAGGAGATGTCTGCGCTCCTCAAATTCTGCCCTCTTGAGCATCCCTGATTATAACTGCTCAACCATCGATGGCCGTACCTTCAGCTGCTTGGGCCCTAAGCTCTGGAACTCTCTCCCTAAACCTCTCTACCTCTTTTTTCCTCCTTTAAGATGCTTCTTAGAACCTACCTCCTTAACCAAGCTTTTGGTCATCTGCCGTAATTATTTTTTATGTGGCTCGGTGTCAAATTTATCTGTTTTGTCTTTATAACACTACTGTGAAGTGCATTGGGACATTTTACTATGTTAAAGGCGCTGTATAAATAAAAGTAGTAGTAGTAGGATTTGCTACTGGTTCTCTACTTGTAACAAGACCATCTGACTCATCAGAAATAATAGAATCATTCAAACTTTCAATGTGAACAAATGTAACCTTTCCATGATCAAACATCTTGACCAAATATGTGCGAGGGCTGCATATCTTCACTACTCTTCCTGGTAACCACTTTAACCATTTATGGTGATGGTTCTTCATTCAAACGGTCTGATTTAATTTCACACTTCTCTCTCTTAATCCACCTCTATCATAATTCTCTTTCTGTCTTAATTGTTTCCCTTCTACTGACTGTGCTAAGTTTGGCTTTAACAATGAGACCCTAGTTTGTGGCTGTTGTTTGAGAAACAATTCTGCTTGTGTTCTACCAGTAATTCTATGAGGAGTATTATGATAAGTAATTAGAAAGTTTGCTAGTTTGTGGTGCAACAACAACTGCCATTTCTTTGGATTTGGATCCAATAGTTGCTTGATGAGGGCACATTTTACAATTTGTACTGTGCACTCTGCTGCACCATTTGAAGCAGGGTGGTACGGTGGAACCTTGGTATGTTTCACACCGTTTCTGCTCATGATCTGTGCAAATTCTTCTGAACAAAATTGCGGCCCATTATCAAACACAATTTCTTCTGAGAGACCGTATGAAGAAAACAATCTTCGTAAATTGTCTATTGTTTTAATTGTTATTTTCCACATCAGAAACACCTCCACCCATTTTGAATGGCTATCAATCACAATGAACAATTGTTGTCCTTCGAGCTCAGCAAAATCTATATGTAACCTTTGCCACACCCTGGGAGGCCATTTCCATGGCTGTAATGGTACTGATGCTGATTTCTTGCTTACCAATTGACATGTTGTACACTGACTAACAATGTACTCTATATCTTTATCAAGACCTGGCCACTATACGTAACTGCTTGCAAAACTTTTGGTTAAGCACATTCCCAGGTGCTGGTCATGAAGATCTCCTAATAATTTGGACCTGAACTATAGATGGATATTTTTCTCTGATACCTGGATTGGCCAGCCATTTACGATGTAATCATATACCTTTGACATAACTGGGGCATGTTTGGTTGCTCTACCAATCTCTTCAGCTGTGACTGGCAGTTCCTCAATGTTGAAAAATAGAACACTTCTTCCTTATCGGGTGTAACTTGTGATGGGGATGGCAATCTAGACATAGCATCAGCATTACTGTGATCAGCTGATTGTCTGTATTCAATGCCATACATGCAGACAAAATCAGAATCTCTGCATTTGGGCTGCAGATAAGGTTGGAACTAGGAACTTTGGATGGAGGATTGCTATCAGGACTTGTGGTCTGTAACAATGGTAAACTTACGACCATACAAATATTTGTGGAACATCTTGACCCCAAAAATCAATGCCAAAGCTTCCCTTTCAATTTGCGCATAATTACACTCACTGGCACTGAGAGTGCGTGAAGCAAAAGCAATTGGTCTTTCCTCCCCACTATGTAGTACATGAGAGATCACTGCCCCAACTCCAGATGGAGAGTCATCACATGCTAGCTTGATGTCCTTAAATACGTCATAGTGAACTAACATGGTACTCTCTACCAACTAGCTTTTACACTCCTTGAATGCTGCATTTCATTCTTCTGACCACTTCCAATGGACCTGTTTTTTCAACAGCTTCAGTGGATGTAACACTGTAGCCAAATTTGGTAGGAACTTCCCATAATAGTTCAAAAGACCCAAAAATGAACAAAGTTCAGTGACATTCTTGGGAGTGGGTGCATTTCTGATTGCATCCAGCTTTCCCTTGGTTGGATGTAAACAATCTCTGTCTACTCTATACCCTAAGTACTCCAGAGTTTTGAAATAACTCACACTTGCGAGAAGTCGCTCGTACTCTGTGCCTCTCTAGACGTTTGAGCACTTAATTCAATATGTTATTATGAATTTGCCTGTTTGGTGCTGAAATTAGTATGTTATCACTACCCCTTCAATACCTTGCAAAATCTGGTTCATTACCCCTTGGAATATGGCGTGGGCGGAAGACACTCCAAATTGTAGCCTATTAAATTGATATAGGCCTAGATGAGTATTTATAATCAAGCATGACTTGGACTCCTCATCTAGTTCAAGTTGCAAGTAGGCATTTGTGAAATCTAACTTTGAGAAGATCTAACCATCTGTTAGCATTGTGAACAAATCTTCTACATTTGGCAATGTACTAGGTAGATTACCCTCTATAACCTGGTTTACGGTTACTTTATAACCACCACACAACCATAACTTACCATCTAACTTGGGTACAACAACAATAGGTGTAGCCCAATTACTTAAATCTATCTTAGAGAAAATGTTCTCAGTCTCTATCTAATCTTCTTGCTTAACTTTTTCCTTGAGTGTGTATGGTGCGAGACGTGGCTTGCAGTAAACTGGTCTAGCGCCCTTCTGTACTCTGACACTCGCTTTGAAACCTTGGATCGGACTGCCTGTTTCACAGAACACCTTTGGATATTGCTTGATGACATCATCCTTTGATGCAAATCTCGTTTTAACATGAAAAATCTCATTCCAATCCAGCTTCAGTGATCCCAACCAATTTCTACATATCCAGGCAGGGTTGTCTCCTGAAAGTACTGAGAGGGGCAAGCTCTGAAACTGATTCTTGTATTTCACTGGTACATGATATGTCCTACCACAGGGATTTGCTCTCCTGAGTAGCCTCACAGCTCTACCTTCAACTTTTCCAGTGGAAAATCACACAACTTGTCGAGATACAGCAATTTCAGTACTACGGTCATGGATGCACCAGTGTCAATTTCCATGGATATCCTGGTTCCTGCAACATCTACTTGGATGACGATACTTCGCGAGTCGCTGTTAGATACCCTCATACTCCTGATGATGTGTATCTCCAAAACCTCCTCATCCTGTTGCTTCACTTCAATGCTAGTTAGTCTCTGGCATTTTCTACTTATAGCATGAATGTTGGTTTACTCTTGCAGAAGAAACAGCAAAAGCTGTCCATATGTGAAGGCAATGTGTTGTCCCAGACACCAATAGCACGACTTCAGTTTACTGTTACCTTGGCCAGTTGCTGAGGCTTTGGGGCCCACTACCTTTTCCTGCAGGCGATTCACCTCAGTTGTCAGATGACTGGAAATGGTATGAAATTATCAGGAATATTAGTCGGCCATATCCATCAACATAGCTGTCTAACAAGCAGAATCAAAAGTCAAGTAAGGTGTTGCCACAACTTCCTTCTGATTGCTTAATTTTTCATCCAAAAACAAAGCGGTCACGCAATGCTTGGTCCTGAAAGTTTCCGAAATGACAGTGAATGGATAGCTTTTTTAAAGCTGCAATGTATTCACATACTCACATCATTTAGCTGATCGAGTATTCCAAAACGATAACTTTCAGCAATTTCCAGGGGCTCAGGACTGTAGTGCTGTTAGAATCTCTATCAGTGGCTTGTCCTTTGGCTTGATGGGAACAAGCACATTTTTCGGGTTTTATACACCTCGCAGCCTGCTTCAGTCAGGAAAATAGCTCGTTTTCTTTCTGACACCAACTGGTTACGGTTTTCTTCATCGGGGACTTCGACGTTACTATTTGAGCGTTGACATCCGCTCGCGTCACCCTCGCGACCTGCGGGGCAATTGTTTTATCAATATGACGGCACCCATAACTCGGGCGCAGATCGGGTTGTGCCCTGAAATTGGTCTTTTTTTGTCTGTTTTCTGCCTGAAAAACAGTCACAACAGGACCAATTTTTACACCACTGTATTTAAAATTCAATTTAAAATCATTTGTGACACTTGTATGCAGAGTACATGGTGCACAATCAATTCCCTTTGCTTAGCTCCGTGCAAGATGTAAGCTTGTAGCTGCAGGAGAAAGCACCAGCTGAAGCAAGATAATCTACCTGGTATCACATTGCATTATTTTATTACAATGAAATGTTTACTTGCCTGTAAGTTGTATTAAAAATAGGTGAACATTAAATAACATTGACGTATCATACTCTTGGCCATGGTAACCGAGGCCAGCTGCAACACAGCACTTCAGTTTTATTCTGTCACAGTATTCTGTGCAGTAGTAAATTCAAAGTATGCTCTGTTTGTAGCTTCTGCGATAGAAGCTCAGCCTCTATGACCTTTAGTAGAAAATAAGATTTGATAATTGAAGTCGGTATGGATATTTGCCTATTATCTGGAAAACTGTGCGGTTTGTAGCTGACTGGATGCACGAGGAAAGCTTGTGGTGTAAGATTTATAACCGATGTGGAAAACAATCTGATGACTCATCAGTGACAATGAATACAATTTGAAGATTCGATGACACTATCCACTTTAAATAGGAACTGAATTGATGTATCAATTGCAGGCCGATTCTGGTTACATCACTCTGAACCATTTTTTCACAGTGTCATCCATTCTTGCTTACAGGCTGCGATCTCACCAACAGTGGCGAGACCGGCGTGGCCGGGGTTGGTAGTGGTTGGCGAACCCACTCCTCGCTCCAGCCTGCACAGCATGAACAATCTTCCATTGATGGGGCTTGTTAAGCCCGCCCTGCGAGATTCCTGGAAAATTAAAAGGAAGCGGGTCTGATGACATCATTTGATGGTGCGTCATCAGCCGGTTTCCTTAAAGGGACCATGGCCATATTGATTTTGACAGTTGTTCTGTCAATGTTCTGCAGCATTGAGGTGCTGAAAGCACTGACTGACACTGCACAAAGGTGCACGGCTCCACCCAGGCTATCCAATGATTCCCTCCAGATGCTTATGGAGGGAGACACAGCAAACAGGGATGTTCTCCTTTCCTTCCAATGGACGTAAGAGACCTCCCCAGAATACCAACACAGCCTGGTTGCACATTGCACAGGAGGGCACAAGCAGCAATGTTGTCAGGAGGACCAGGCTGCAGTGGCGCATACCTTTCAATGATCTCAGTAGATCACAAAATATTACTGCAAAGCCTCACACAACCTCATCTTGCTGTGCCTCTCATCACATCCCCATCACTGCCTCCCCTACCCTACCTCTGCACATCCTTACACCAACTTACCTTGTACCTCAACCCATCCCTCTCTCTCTATTTACATTATCACATACCCCTCTCACCAGCCACCCCTCACACTCACCCTCATCCTTGTCCAATCATATACACACACGGGTAGGCACTTGGGTCTTTTAGCCAATGTATTGTCAAACATTGAAATCTTTATTTTGAACACTTTGCGTTCTTAGACAGATTTGTGTGAACCTTTGGAAGTGGCTTAGTGAGCTGTAGTGAATGGTGAGACATAAGGGTACTCCCGCATCGCCCCCCCCCCCACCCCCCTGCCAAATTAGGAGCAGGAGTAGGCCATTCCACCACTTGAGCCCAATCAGATAATGGTTGATCTACTACCTCAACTCCACTTTCCTGCACTATCCCCATATCCCATGATTCACTTAATATCCAAAAATCTTATCAATCTTTGTCTTGAATATACTCAAAGACTGAGCCTCCACAGCCCTCTGGGGTAGAGAATTCCAAAGATTCACCATCCTCTGAGTGAAGAAGTTTCTCCTCATCTCAGTCCTAAATGGTCGACCCCTTATTCTGAGACTGTGAATCCTGGTTCTAGATTCTTCAATCAGAGGAAACATTGTCCCTGCATATACCTTGTCAAGCCCTGTAAGAATTTTGTATGTTTCAATGAGATCACCTCTCATTCTTTTAAACTCAATAATATAGACCTAGTCTACTCAATCTATCCTCATAGGACAATCCCCCCATCCCATGAATCAGTCTGGTGAAACTTCGTTGCACTCCCTCAATGGCAAGTATATCCTTCCTTCGGTAAAGAGACCAAAACTCTACACAATACTCCAGGTGCGGTCTCACCAGGGCCCTATATAATTGCAGTAAGACATCTTTACTCTTATACTCAAATCCTCTTGTAATGAAGGGTAACATACCATTTGCTTTCTGTACCTGCATGTTAACTTTCAGTGATTCGTGTACAAGGACACCCAGGTTTCTCTGATCACCAACACTTCCCAATCTCTCACCATTTAAAAAATACTCTGCTTTTCTATTTTTCCTACCAAATTAGATAACTTCACATTTCTCCATATAAAGGCCCAAATTTGGCCCTCCGGTTTTTTCGGCCCACTTCTGAGACCCCTGCCGACATTTTACATCAGAAGCAGCGGCAAAAAAAATCCTTGTGATCATGGCCGATTTTCGGGCCGTCTGTGGAGCAGAAGAAAGAGTGGGGGGGCGAAGCTAAGTCCCGGCGCTGGAAACAGTGCCGGGACCTCTGTACATGGCGCTAGAGTCTGCGTGCATGTGCAGTAGCTCCTGACAGGCCGTTTCTGAAAACGCGCGCTGCAGGCTGTGTGGGAGGGGCTGAAGCAAGCCGTTCCTAGCCCTGGCCAAATGGGCTCCCTCATCGGCAGCCCGCTGCGTTCCCTAAGGTAGGACTTCTATTTTTTATTTGTTATTTACTGATTGATCTTGGTGCTTTAGTTGCAGGGTTCCTTCTATTTTTTTATGTGTTATTTATTGATAGCTTATTACTTTGATCTTGGTGCTTTAGGTGCAGGGTTCCTTCTATTTTATTTGTTAATTAATTGCTTATTATTTTTTGTGCTTTGTTTGGCGCTTGGTGGTGCTTTAAATGTAGTGACTTGGGCCGATTCCTTAGCTGTAAGTAAGGTCTTTCTGTGCGGAAAAAAGTGGACACGTATGCTGCCCTAAGTTAGTTTAGTACAACTTTTGTCTGGCCAAATTGGTGTAAATGGCTGGGAACGCCCCCTTTTGAAAAAAAAAACTGACCTAACAAAAAACCTAACTAACTCACTTACACTGGCGCAAATTAAATGGCCATATTTGAAACTAAAAAGATACACCAGAAAAATCAAGTTACACCAAAAAAAACGGTGCAACTCATGGGGAAATTTGGGCCCATAATTCCATTTGCCATGTTCTTGCCCACTCACTTAGCCTGTCATATCCCCTTGAAGTTTCTTTGCATCGGCCTCACAACTTACATTTCCACCTAGCTTCGTATCATCAGAAAACTTGGATATAGCAGGTCAATGGCCAGTATTAAAGGGCCTAAAATTCTGGCCTTGCCGGGTCCATAGAAAGTGTGCACGGACCCAGCGAGGCCTCGCAAAAGCCGTTTTTTGGGGCGCGAGGCGCATGCGCCAAAAATATCCCTGGGAGAAGGACATTCGCACGGGAGAGATTGGGCTATTTGCCCAACTCATACGCTTCAAACTTTTACGCCTGGTGAAAGCAGGAGCATAGTTTACTTTTACCAGCGTAGAGTTTTAAAACATGTAAAAATTAAATTTAAATACACATTTTTACAGTAAAAACCCTGCCCATTAAGGTAAGTTTATTTTTAACACTATTAAAACACATTTGAAAAAAAATTACAAAAAATACTTTTTTCTAAAACATTTAGTAATATTTAATTTCAATTAATGTTAAATATGTGAGGTGATTTATTTATTTATTATGCTGTGTTTGGGTGTTTTAGGGGTTTTTCTCATTGATAGTAATGGGAACTCATAAAACGGAGTTCCCATTTTTATCAATGAGAATATTGCATCATGATTGGTTGTCCAGGCCCACATGACTCCAGTTTGGACTTGCGTACTTGAAAGACATCTCCCTATGTGCTGCGCAGCAAATCTAGGCCTCTGACCAGGAACTTATGTTCCTCTGAGAACACCAGATACTTTCGTAAATTTTTTGAGGGTCAAAGGCGTTCGTACAAAGGAAGACTCTGACCTCAATTTCAGGCCCATTACATTTGGTCCCCTCATCCAAATCATTGATATAGATTGTGAATAGCTGGGGCTAAAGCACCGATCCTTGCGGCACCCCACTAGTTACAGCCTGTTAACCTGAAAATGACCCGCTTATTCCTACTCTCTGTTTTCTGTCCATTAATCAATCCTCAATCCATGCTAGTATATTTCCCTCAATCCCACGAGGCCTAATTTTGTTTGAATAACCTCTTGTGTGGCACCTTATTGAATGCCTTTTGAAAATCTAAGTACACCACATTCACTGGTTCCCCCCTCCTTATCTTTTCTACTAGTTACAACCTCAAAAAACTCTAACAGATTTGTCAAACATGATTTTCCTTTCATAAATCCATGTTGACTCTGCCCAATCCTATTATTATTTTCTAAGTGCCCTGTTACCGCATCCTTAATAATAGATTCTAGCATTTTCCCTCCAACTGATGTCAGGCTAACTCATCTATAACTCCCCGTTTTCTTTCTCCCTCCTTTCTGAAATAGCGGGGTTACATTAGCTACCTTCCAATCTGCAGGAACCGTTTTAGAATCTATGGAATTTTGGAAGATGACAACCAATGCATTCACCATCTCTATAGCCACATCTTTCAAAATCTTAGGATGTAGGCTATCAGGTCCAAGGAATTTATCAGATTTCAGTCCCATTAATTTCTCCAATACTATTATTTTATTAATACTAATTTCTTTCAGTTTCTCATTCTCGCTGGACCCATGATACTCCACTATTTCTGGGAGGGTTTCCGTTTCTTCTTCCATGAAGACAGACACAAAGTATGTGTTTAATTTCTCTGCCATTTCCTTATTCTCAATTATAATTTCTCCTGTCTCAGCCTCGAGGGGACCCACATTTACTTTCACTAATCTTTTCCTTTTTACATGCCTACAGCAGCTTTTGCAGTCTGTTTTTATGTCTCTCGCTAGTTTTCTCTCATTCTATTGGATGATGTGGAATCGGTATGGGTGGAGCTAGGGAATACCAAGGAGCAGAAAACGCAGTGGGAGTTGTGTACAGACCACCAAACAGTAGTAGTGAGGTTGGGGACAGCATCAAACAAGAAATTAGGGATGCATGCAATAAAGGTACAGCAGTTATCATGGGTGACTTTAATCTATATATTGATTGGGCTAACCAAACTGGTAGCAATACAGTGGAGGAGGATTTCCTGGAGTGTATTAGGAATGGTTTTCTAGACCATATGTCAAGGAACCAACTAGGGAGCTGGCCATCCTTGACTGGGTGAAAGGACTAATTAGCAATCTTGTTGTGTGAGGCCCCTTGCGAAAGAATGACCATAACATGGTAGAATTCTTTATTAAGATGGAGAGTAACACTGTTAATTCAGAAACTAGGTCCTGAACTTAAGGAAAGGTAACTTCGATGGTTTGAGGCGTGAATTGGCTAGAATAGACTGGCAAATGATACTTAGAGGGTTGATGGTGGATAGGCAATGGCAAACATTTAAAGATCACATGGATGAACTTCAGCAATTGTACATCCCTGTCTGGAGTAAAAATAAAACAGGTAAGGTGGTTCAACCGTGACTAACAAGGGAAATTAGGGATAGTGTTAAATCCAAGGAAGAGGCATATAAATTGGCCAGAAAAAGCAGCAAACATGAAGACTGGGAGAAATTTATAATTCAGCAGAGGAAGACAAAGGGTTTAATTAGGAGGGGGAAAATAGAGTATGAGAAGAAGCTTGCCGGGAACATAAAAACTGACTGCAAAAGCTTATATAGATATGTGAAGAGAAAAAGATTAGTGAAGACAAACGTAGGTCCCTTGCAGTCGGATTCAGGTGAATTTATAATGGGGAACAAAGAAATGGCAGACCAATTGAAAAAATACTTTGGTTCTGTCTTCACGAAGGAAGACACAAATAACCTTCTGGAAGTACTAGGGGACCGAGGGTCTGGTGAGAAGGAGGAACTGAAGGATATCCTTATTAGGCGGGAAAATGTGTTCGGGAAACTGATGGGATTGAAGGCCAATAAATCCCCGAGGCTTGGTAGTCTGCATTCCAGAGTACTTAAGGAAGTGGCCCTAGAAATAGTGGATGCATTGGTGGTCATTTTCCAACAGTCTATCGACTCCTATGGACTGGAGGGTAGCTAATGTAACACCACATTTTTAAAAAGGAGGGAGAGAGAAAGCGGGTAATTATAGACCGGTTAGCCTGACATCAGTAGTGGGAAAAATGTTGGAATCAATTATTAAGGAAGAAATAGCAGCGCATTTGGAAAACAGTGACAGGATCGGCCCAAGTCAGCATGGATTTATGAAGGGGAAATCATGCTTGACAAATCTTCTGGAATTTTTTGAGGATGTAACTAGTAGAGTGGACAAGGGAGAACCAGTGGATGTGGTGTATTTGGACTTTCAAAAGGCTTTTGACAAGGTCCCACACAAGACATTGGTGTGCAAAATCAAAGCACATGGTATTAGGAGTAATATACTGACGTGAATGGAGAACTGGTTGGCAGTCGGGATAAACGGGTCCTTTTCAGAATGGCAGGCAGTGACTAGTGGAGTGCCGCAGGGCTCAGTGCTGGGACCCCAGCTCTTTACATTATACATTAATGATTTAGATGAAGGAATTGAATGTAATATCTCCAAGTTTGCAGATGACACTAAACTGGGTGGTGGTGTGAGCTGTGAGGGGGACGCTAAGAGGCTGCAGGGTGACCTGGACAAGTTAGATGAGTGGGCAAATGCATGGCAGATGCAGTATAATGTGGATAAATGTGAGTTTATCCACTTTGGGGGCAAAAACGTGAAGACAGAATATTATCTGAATGGCGGCAGATTAGGAAAAGGGGAGGTGCAACGAGACCTGCGTGTCATGGTACATCAGTCATTGAAAGTTGGCATACAGGTACGGCAGGCGGTGAAGAAGGCAAATGGTATGTTGGCCTTCATAGCTAGGGGATTTGAGTATAGGAGCAGGGAGGTCTTACTGCAGTTGTACAGGGCCTTGGTGAGGCCTCACCTGGAATATTGTGTTCAGTTTTGGTCTCCTAATCTGAGGAAGGACGTTCTTGCTATTGAGGGAGTGCAGCGAAGGTTCAGCAGACTGATTCCCGGGATGGCAGGACTGACATATGAGGAGAGACTGGATCGAGTGGGCCTTTATACATTGGAGTTTAGAAGGATGAGAGGGGATCTCATAGAAACATATAACATTCTGACGGGATGGGACAGGTTAGATGCAGGTAGAATGTTCCCGATGTTGGGGAAGTCCAGAACCAGGGGACACAATCTTAGGATAAGGGGCAGGTCGTTTATGACTGAGATGAGGAGAAACTTCTTCACTCAGACAGTTGTTAACCTGTGGAATTCCCTGCCGTAGAGAGTTGTTGATGCCAGTTCATTGGATATATTCAAGAGGGAGTTAGATATGGCCCTTATGGCTAAGGCGATCAAGGGGTATGGAGAGAAAGCAGGATAGGGGTACTGAGGGAATGATCAGCCATGATCTTATTGAATGGTGGTGCAGGCTCGAAGGACCGAATGGCCTATTCCTGCATCTATTTTCTATGTTTCTATGTTTCCCTTTTGTTATGTCTTTAGATGCTCTGATAATGACTCCACAAGGCAATGTGTTGTACTTGAACTGTAGTGACCTTAGTCCTTTATTGATAACTCCAGAGTGAGGATCACACATGGTGGCCTGCTTTTTATACTAGGCCAGGTACACCTGTACAGGTAACTTACAAGTCTCCCACTGCAGTGCCCTCTGGTGGTACATCATATGTAATGGTACCAGCAGTAAACATGTAGGATACATGACATCACTCTCCCGCAAGGCCTTAGTGCAAATCGCCTTCCTGCATTGACTGTGCTCTGGGCTTAGCTCTATCTGGCTGACCCTTCGATGGTCGTTTCCATCTTGGGTGAGTGGGTGGTGTTTCGTTGGCAGTAGAGGTGCTGCTGGTTTCTGTTTGTGCGTCCATGGCCACTCCATTCTCTCTCTCCCCCCCCCCCCCCCTCTCCCACCTACAGATTGTGTCATCTACCTTTACCTTCAAGTCCAAAAAGAAAGATTTGCATTTGCAGCCTCACATTCGTGGTGCCATTGTGAGGCATATACCTTTGACTGGTGAAGTACATACTTGATATACATTTGAAGTCAGGACTGGGGTCAGCACTGGTGCATTAGGACAAACTAGTGCCATAACTGCTGGATGGTGTCCAGGTCATCTGGTGGCGGCGCAGTGCCCAGTGCTGGCACTGGGAACCCGGTTGGCTCAAGTTGCCTGCTCTCGGGGCTGTTGCCGTTGCTCCTAGCATCAGGCAGGTTCTCAGATGTCTGTGACCTCCCTGTCCTCTCCATGCGCCCCGGGTCGCTACTGCTCCCTGAGGTCTAGCAGTGCACGGGGAACTGCTGACTCACTTGCCCGGACGTTATTTGGTTTGGGATCCTGACTGGTCCCGGTCCCATTTGGGAAAACCGTTGCGGGTGACCCTTCGTTCCCGGGTATGGCCTTGGTGGCAATAGGGTCTGGGGGCTGCGCCTTCGTACAGTTTGCTCTTCCAGGCTCGTGGCGGTTGGTGCCATCGGGTGCCTGAGAGATGGAGCCGATCAGGGGCAGGGTATCGATACCGGTGCCGTTGCTCTCCTGAGATCGCTTGCTCTGCAGCTTGTATGTATTGGCTGCTTGTGGCCACACTCCATAGTGCATCACTCTGGTCCCAGGGATGCAGGCTACTACATTGGGTAGCTCGCTGGACCTGTGTGCTCCTGATGGGTGTCTGCCCGCTGTATTGATTAAATGCAGTTGAAATCCTACTTCGCACAACGTTTCATTACTCATTGTAAATAACCTGTAGCTCCGATCGCGATCGCGCAACTTTTCTTTGCATATTGAATGTACATAACTCTGATCACCAATTACACATTTTACATCTAACTCACAGTTGCTCTTACATTGATTGAGTGTGTGGAACTGTCCCTTTAAGTGTGGTGGGTTGCAGGCCTCCTTTAAGAGAGCCTTGCTTTCTTTACCCCAATCCTCTTCTTCGTGGTGCCACGTGTTGCTCCATCAGCGCTGCACTTAGTGGTCTGGCCGCCGCCATCTTTTTCTTCAGCGCATCACCTCGTGGTTTGGGCGCCATCTTCCCTCCATCCACGACGTCGAATGCGGTGATCCTCTTCTTCCCGGGTTCTACCACTGAAGCTGGGAAGTCGCCTTTGAATCGATTTTCTTCCTCCGGAGCATTGCCACTGGAGCCTGGAAGGTGCATTCGGGTCGTATCAGCTGGATCATCTCCATGCAGTCGTGCTAAGCGGTCTGTGCATTGGGTGCTCTGCTGGTCTGCTCTCTGGTGGTGGTTCCAACCTCAGGTGAGGGCTTGCTTTGCCTCTGAGTGCGGAGGACATCGATCGCTGGAGTGATTAAATTTTCCCAACTCCAATGGATCTTCTCCATCCACCTTCTTCCATCACCTGCAATAATCCACAGAGGTAACTTGTGCACCGCGCCGTCATGGAGTACCTTTACATCCGCACTACCAACGACTGGGGTAAGTTCATTTGTGTAGATGCGCAGCTTTGCCTGAACCGGGACCAACTTGGGTCATTCAGTTTGATTGTCCCACAGCCTCTCAAAGGCTTATTGATTCATTACTGACTGCTCGCCCCCGTGTCCACTTCCATGAAGACTGGAACGTTATTTATCTCGACTTCCATCCTCAACGAGGAACACTCATCGTGGAGCTGAGCTGCCTCTCTGACTATTGTTTCATAATCCGCGCTGGATTCATAGCCATCTGCAGACTCTTCATCAACACAGTGAGTCATAGTTCTTTTACACATTCGCTGGAGATGACCCTTTATGCTGCAGCCTTTGCATACATAGTCTTTAAAGCGGCACTGGTGAGCCCTGTGATTCCCTCCGCAACGCCAGCATGGAGCTACTCGGTTAGTCCCCCTCGGTGGACTCTGAGTTAAGGGACTCGGGGGCCTGTTCTCTCTTCCCTGAGAAGATTCACATTCTACAGTCCAGCCTCTGTGCACAGTACTTGCCGGCTTTGAGTCCTGAAAATGAGTCATCTGCCTAGAGCCGCAGGTCGAGGTCAAGAATGCCTGGCTCACGGAGATGGCCTTCTGCAGTGTGACCGTGGTATCCGCAGATAGTAGCTTATGAAGAAGGTCCTCATGACCGATTCCAATGACAAAGATATTCCACAGCGCTTCTGTGAGGTGGTCGCCGAAATCACTCGGTGCCGCCAGCCTCCTGAGGTCTGCAGCATATTTCGCGATTTCCTGGCCTTCGGGCCGTCGGTGTGTATAAAACTGGTGTCTGGCTGTGAGGATGCTCTCTTTGGGCTTGAGCTGTTCTTGAACCAGTGTTGCAAGCTTCTCGTACGTCTTTGTCGTTGTCTTCATTGGTGCCAGCAAGTCCCTGACGAGGCCATAAACAATGGGCCCACAACTGATTAGCAGGATAGCTCCGCACTTATCAGCCAGTGTGGCCGGATTCTCGCCTGCCAGGTCATTTGCTGTGAAGAAATGGTCGAGCCTCTCCACAAAGGCGTGCCAATCATCACCATCAGCGAACTGCTGCAACGTACCAAGGGTAACCATTTTCATGTGAAGGTCCGTAATCTCGTCGCCAATTGTTATGTCTTTGGATGGTCTGATAATCACTCCACGAGGCAATGTGTTGTACTTGAACTGTAGTGACCTTAGTCCTTTATTGATAACTCCAGAGTGAGGATCACACATGGTGGCTTGCCTTTTATACTAGGCCAAGCACACGTAGAGGTAACTTACAATTCCCCCATTGCAGTGCCCTCTGGTGGTACATCTTATGTAATGGTACCAGCAGTAAACATGTCGGATACATGACACCTTTCTTTATCAATTTCTTGGTCTTCCTTTGCTGAATTCTAAAATCCTCCCAATCCTCGGGCTTACTGGTCTTTTTGGCAACATTATAAGCTTCTTCCTTTGATCTAATACTATCTTTAACTGCTCTTGTTCGCCACGGTTGGATCACTTTTCCTGTGCGGTTTTTGTGCCTTAAAGGAATGTATATTCGTTGTAAATTCTGAATTCATTCTTTAAATGCTGGCCACTGCTTCTCTACTGTCATACCTTTTAATGTAGTTTCCCAATCTACCTTAGCCAACTCTTCCCTCATACCTACGTAGTTTCCTTCGTTTAGATTTTGGATTTAACTAAATCACTTTCAAACTTAATGTAAAATTCTATCATGTAATGGTCACTCTTCCATAAAGGCCCCTTTACTACAAGGTTATTAATTAACTCTTTCTCATTGCACAATACTAGATGTAAAATAGCCTGTTCTTTAGTTGGTTCCTCAACATACTGATCTAGAAAACCATCTTGTATACATTCCATGAATTCATCCCTCACACTATTATTGCAAATTTGATTTGACCAGTCTATATATAGATTAAAGTTCCCCATGATTATAGTACAGGTGCAGCGTCAAAACTCCGGAGTTCCGGAATTTTCCGGACTCCGGATCGATTGATGGCAGGGTTGTCCGGAATCCGTAAAATGTTCTAAAATCTGGACCTGATGACCCTGCCAACCTCGGGATCCCGCCGATGCCCGACCTTGGGCTTCGCCTCACCACCGCTTGCCTCGCCCCAGCTTGCCGCCACTGCCCTTACCTTGGGATGTCCTCGCCGGCCCGTCTGAACACCTCCTCCACGACGGGGCCTCTCCAAACAGCTCCACCACGGCGGTACCTGCCTGAACACCTCCTCTGCAACGGGGCCTGCCCGAACAGCTCCACCATGGCGGGGCCTGCCCGAACAGCTCCTCTTCAGCGGGGCTGGTCCGAATACTCCTTGGTGGCGGGGCCCGCCCGATCAGCTCCACCACGACAGGGCCCACTCGAATACCTCTTTGGCGGCAGGGCCCGCCCGAACAGCTCTTTGTTGGCGGGGCTTGCCCGACGACCTCATCGACAGGGCCAGCAGCCCGAACAGCTCCTTGGTGGGGACACGCCCTCCCCCTTTCTGACATTCCGAAATCTGGAAATACCCGAACCTGGGCTCGGGTATTTCCGGATTCGTGACGTCACAAAGACGATCGAAAGTTCGGAAAAGCCCGGAATCGGGAACGGCCTCGGTCCCAAGGGTTCCGAATTCTCGACACTGCACCTGTATTACCTTTGTTACATGCTCCTCTAATTTCCTGATTTATACTGTACCCTACATTACCACTACTGTTCGGGGGCCTATTAACAACTCCCACCAATGTTTTCTGCCCCTTGCTGTTTCTTAACTCAAACTGATTCTACTTCTTGATTTTCTGAGCTAAGATCCTTTCTCTCTATTGTCTTTATCCCATCCTTTATTATCAGGGCCACCCCTCCTCCTTTTCCATTTTGCCTATCTCTTCTAAAAAAAATTAAGTATCCTGGAATATTAAATTCCCAACCACGTCTCCGTAATGGCTATTAGATCAAACCTATTAATTTCAATCTCTGCTACTAATTCATCTATTTTGTTGTGAACGCTTCGCATATTCAGACATAGTGCCTTTAGCTTTGGCTTTTTTGCTTTTTCCCCGATGTCACCTTCGTCAGGAATGCCCTATTACCTTTGTTACTCTTTGTTACTCTCTCTGTCCCTTCCTGCCCCACTCTGCTTATTTTTACCCAAAGCTCTACTCTGCTTTACAGCCTTGATATTTCTCTTGCTGTTTTTAAATTTACTCTTTCCTGAATCATCTCATCCCCTTCATTAGTTTAAAGCCCTGTCTACTGCCCTAGTTATTCGATTCGCCAGGACACTGGTTCCAGCACAGTTCAAATGAAGCCCTTCCCAATGGAACAGCTCCCTCTTTCCCCAGTACTGGTGCTAGTGCCCCTTGAAGCAAAACCCCTGCCTCCCACACCACTCTGAGCCACGCATTTAACTTTCTAATCTGCTTATCCCTGTACCTATTGGCGCGTGGCTCAGGTAACAATCCAGAAATGATTACCTTTGAGGTTCTGCTTTCCAGTTTGGACCCCAACTCCTCAAACTCTTTCAGCAGAACCTCATTCCTAGTTCTACCTATGTTGTTGGTTCCTATGTGGACCACGACAAATAGATCCTCCCCTCCCCACTCCAAGTTCTTCTCCAGCTGCGAAGAGATGTCTTTAACCCTGGCACTGGGCAGACAAGACAACCTTCGAAACTCCCGGTCGCAGCTGCGGATAACAGTATCTATCTCTCTACCACAACTACATTCCCTTTCACTCCCCCCACTTGAATGGCCTCCTGCACCATGGTGTCATGTTTAGCCTGCTCATCCATCCTGCAGGCTTTTCCTTCATCCACACAGGCAACAAAAACCTCAAAGGCTGAGGCTCCTCCAGCATTGCACCCCGGGTCCCCTTACCTGCCTAAGTTGCACACTCACCTGTTCTTGACCACTAACTAGACTTGCACCTAACCTACCTAACCTAAGGGGTGTGACTACCTACTGGATCAAAGTGTCCAGGTAATGTTCCCCCTCCCTGATGCCCTGCAATATCTGCACCTCAGACTCCAGCTCAACAACTCTGAGCTGAAGTGTCTCAAGATGCAGGCACTTACTGCAAATGTGGATGAGTGTGAAAGGAATGGCTTGGTCATTGTAGAGATGCCTTATGGTGCTGATGTGCGGTGGTGCCAGCCTGGCACATCATGTGACAGCCAGGGTATACAACATTAAATAAAGTAAATCTGGCCATGGTGAGGCCATCCCTGGCGTCCCAGGCAGCAATGTGGTCGGATGCTGATGCCCTGTGTCCTGTGCAACACCAGGAGAAGTTTGTTGTTGTTGGTGATGCTGCTGGTATGTTTAGTGATGTTGGAGTTGGGGCTAATCGTGGTGGTATTCTGAGGACCAAGGTGAGATTTGGTCAAGGGCACCGATGCTGCTGGACTAGATGGCAGCTGAAGTTGAGATGACAGAAGTGATCTGTCAGTTGTGGGAGAGGTTGCTCCAAGGAGGTGACAGTGGATCGAGAGTTCACTGCAAACTCTTCCAACCTGCATTCAACTAAAAGTGTCTTCCAAATACTGAAGGATTCTGCCTTTGAAATTGGAAAATGAACAGCTGTGAAATGGTAGCTTTTATATCAGTTCTGCAGCCGTCAGCTAGTCAAAGCAAAGGAGAGTCATTGAGAATCTGACACTTACCTGACATGATGGCCGAGCGACAGGAAGCTGCTGAAAAACTTGACAAAATGTTAAGGGGTCGAAATTCGGTACCCATGTTTTTGAGACGGCGTCACCGCCTGAGTGCTGATTTTACCGCTGGCCATCAGGTGCAGGCTCCAACTGCCAAATTCAGTTTTATGCCCAAAGATGAGAGAGCAGCGCTAAAAAGTGGCGTTGCACACTCATCCTCAGGCGGGAGTTCAGGAGGCCTACTGAATTTCGCATCGGGAGGCTGCCACCATGCTAGCTGGAAAACGGGAAGAAAGAAAAAAAACGTCAAACTTCTCCCACTCACACACAAACTTCCTCACTGTTACAACTAAGGAACAAATGAAGAAAAAAAGAAAAAAACTTACCTTGCTCTCTAGCCGATTCCACCTGAGTTCCGCTGTTTACTCACCATTTTTTCCAGGCTGCAAGAACGCCTGCCGGAAAGGCTGACGTTCAAACTAAATATCGCAGTAGAGGCGCCAAGGAGGCGTTGCACGCTGGATGATGTCACCACGTGGGTGGCGTTAGCCGGCACAGCGTTAGCTCTTGGTGCTTCTGCCAAAGAGCCGACTGAATTTCAGCCGGGACGTGGACGCTGCTTACCATCGAAGGTAAGCCTTTGCCGCCCATTAGCCGCCTCCCTCTGGCGGTAACGGGTGGTGTTAGAAACTGAATTTTGACCCCTAAATACCTGGTAAAATTCTTTATAAATACCTCTTAATAATTGGCTGGCTCGCCTCGTGGTGTCGGATCTGGAAACTGACGAGGAGGCGGGTTCAGAGCGGGATCCAGCCCCGCTGTCAATCACGGCCATTTGGACAGCAGGCCTGCCTCACCCCACCCACCCCCCCCCCCCCACCTCCAAACCCACACTCGCAGGGCTGGAAAGATTCCAGTCACAGTATCCATTTCCTCAAAATATTTTTAATTAATCGTTTTCATATCTCCTGGAGATAATGCCATCACATGTAATAACCATGGCCTAACTGAGCCACGTATATGGTATTTATAAATACAGATCACCAGCAGAGAGAGGTTTAAACCGGAAACAACAACCGAAAATGCTGGAGTCATTTAGCACGTCGGGCACCATTAATGGAGGGAACTAACAAATTGATTTGTTTGCATGAACAGACCCTTTGTCAAGAAGGCTCAATCAGTTCTGCCTAATTTAATAAAACAGAAAATGCTAGAAATAAACAGCTGGACCTTTTGTATCTGAAAAGAAAAATAGAAAGATTTTGGGTGTAGGCCCTCCAACAGAGAGAGGATCGGGGCCGAAGCGTTGGTGAGGTGAGAGAAGCATTGGGGCCATAGGATCGGGGGTGGGGGGGGAGAATCGGGGGAGGAATGCATCAAAGCCAGAGAATCAGTGGGAAGCGGGGGGAGGGGAGAGGGGTAAGAGAGATACATCAGGGCTGACCTGAGGATCATCAGTGGGAGGGAAGCATTGGGGCAGGCCTGAAGATCATCAGGTGGGGGGGAGTCCGGGAAGACAATCTAAGGTCTCGTGTAGGGTGGAGGGGGGAGTCGGAGGCCTCGTAGGGGGTCTCATCAACTTGTGGCGGAGAATATCGTCTACATTAAATGGGCAACTCTTAAGATTCACTCCTACAGCAAATTAGGGCTCATTGCATTTTCTCTGTCTAACCACCTGTGCTTCCTGTTCAGATACGAGATGACAACAAGAGGCAGCATCCTTGTTTGGTGAATTTTGATAAACTACCAGAACAAGAGAGAAACTACAATTTACAAATGTCCCTTGAAACTTTAAAGTAGGTTTTAAAATCCTGTTCAGTATTTAAGATGGAGAACTATTTATTACATCAGCTTGCTCTTTATTTCCAGTTTGTTGAAGAGTTTAAGGGGTCTATTGAAATATCTTTACAGGACCTTACTGGCATTTGGCTGTCATGTTGTTCACATTAAACCAAAAGCTGAAGAAGACTTGCAAAGAATGAAACTTCCCAAAAAGTAAGTTTATTCCAGTGTCGCTGAGAGGTTTGTGTTCACAGATCAGTGTATTTGGCTCTTTTATATTATATATTATAGCTCTCGGTCTTCATTATATTATTTATTTAATAATCATTTTGTTAACTTTTCAAAATAATGTGCATAGTACCATTTTTTGGACCAACTCGATGCTTTTGAATTACACTAGCTTTCAGGATCACAGAGGTTTCCTCATCAGGTGAGAAACTGTTAACCATTATCATTCCTGCCCATTAAACACAATTCATTTAAGAGATGTATGGTTCGGAAGTGTGCTATAGGAACATGACAATGTAGCAACAAGAAAAGGCCATTGCTGTACTCGAGTTTTCTCCCTCAACAAAGATCTCCTTTAGGAGCCCAGCTGATAATTTTATTTAAGTGAATGAATTTACGAAATGTGACAGGGTGGAAATGTGCAATGCTTCAACACAAAGCATAAAAATAACCTTCATAAGGTCATGGGTGATCACTGATGAGACTTTCTATTGGGCTTAAATTGAGATGAGTAAGCAGTTGCAGATACCAAACATATACACCAAAATTGGATGTGCATTTTAAAGGTTCATCTCCTGCTCTGCAACTGCAGAGAACAGAGTCAGCATACATCAGTTGTACCAAATATACATTGACCATGGAATTTCTAGGCTCCAGGAGGGTGGACAAGAAGATCCCCATCCGATGAGACTAGTAATATTAGGCAGAATCTGGTTACTGCAGGATTCGGTCATATTTGCATTAGCTCTTTAAATTCTGGTAGAGGGGCCGTCGATTAATCTTCCGCCCATCCCTCTACATCAAAGAGACGTGTTTGAGAGAGTTCCCAGGCTTCCCTAAGATATTCTATCCATTCCACCCTCAGTGGGTCTCACTGCAACTCACACTAGCTGAGAGCTGGACCTAACAATTACCTTAGTCTACTAAAGGTCTACCTTAGTCCAGAGAAGGCAGAATAGCTTTTCAGTTTTTTCCTCAGCCCAATCGAGCTTGGGGCACCTCAGGTGGAGTGGCTGTGGGCTGCTCTGCCTTCTGAAGGTGTTTCACGATGGGCACCACTGAAGTGTCCTTGCAGACATGATGCTCCTGCCCCGGCCATGCTAATGACCCTAACCCTGCAACTTGAGATGGGGTCAACTGCACTGGGTGTCACACTGCTGCACTTGTCCTGTGGAATGAGCCGCCAGACATTTCAGGGCCATTGCCTCTTTGAAGAAATTCTGGGGAGCTTGTTCTGGAATATAATTAGAATATTGAACTGAAAAGAGCCTACATATTTACAACAACAACAACTTATATTTATATAGCAGTTTTAACGTAGTGAAACGTCTCAAGGCGCTTCACAGGAGTATTGTGAGATAAAAAGTTTGACACTGAGCCACATAAGTAGAAATTAACACAGGTGACCAAAAGCTTGGTCAGAGAGGTAGCTTTTAAGGAGCTTTTTTACTAATGTGCGATTTACTGATGTGTTTCCTTGAAAGGCAGCCTAAAATAAACACTTTCTTGGATATCTTCTTCCACCATGTCTGCCTTAGCCTAAAGGAGTAATTTATCGGCTGCAGATATATTTTCTCCAGTTTGGACAGCTGTAGATGGGCTTTCGACTGATTTGCAGACGTGGCTCACACTAATCAGTCGAGACTCTGGGCCACATGGTTCCTCCTTGACATCACTGGGATGGCCTGGAAACATGGGTGTCTGACGTGGCGGGTAGTCTTTCATGCTTAAAAAGCAGAAAATACCAAGGCATTTGTTTTGCCAATTTTATTGAAACTAAACTGTGGGAAATTACTTTGAGCAATAAGGACTTCTCCTCGGCTTTCATTCTCCTTTATGCTGAAAGAGAAAATTAACCAAGAAATTTAATTATGCTTTTGATCCTAAATTTGTCTGCATTCTGTATAGAATATTTGATTACTTTTAAGCAATTTAGCTATCCTTTAGTTGAGGCAAATTGATTAAAAATATACTTGTATTGTCTCACCGAATAAAATATTTTTATTTTGCAATTTAATCAAATTTACTTGTAATGCTATATATGCCCATTTTTATTGGATTTTAGTTACATGATGTCAAACGGCTATAAGCCCGCTCCGCTGGACCTTTCAAATGTCAAACTACTCACGACCCAAGAAGTTCTGGTTGACAAGCTGGCAGAAAATGCACATAATGTCTGGGCGAAAGACAGGATCAAGCAAGGATGGACCTATGGCATCCAACAAGTAATTATCATTAACTGGAGTAATACATAAAATAACATTTTCCCAGGCACACTAATTTAATATCACTGCAATAAGATATTACCTTGTTGAGATAAGTTTGTAATTGCAAATGAAGGAATTGCAGAGTGAAGAGCCTGACTGAGACTAAAAACAGAAAGGATGTTAGCAGTGAAAACTTTAGCACTAGTATTCATACAAAGTCCTCTGCTTTGATCTTAAATTCTCAACAATATTTTGACATCAGTAAAATATTCTTTTGTGTCATTTGTTGAGCATGTGACATCATTGTGTATTTACTGCATGTTAATGTAATACAATGGAGCCTCATTATTACAAGCTTTGCTACAAGCCTATTACTATATAACAAAATGTTTCGATTGGCCTCACCAGAAGCTGCAAAATTCATCATTTTATAAGAATTGCTGGTCCCAAGGATTATTAAAAAGGAGGCATGACTGCATTCATTTGGTATATTTTAATGTTAGTCATTGGACATCTAACAGAACATTCTTTCTGTTTGTATTTTCAACTGGAATTTATGGATAACCCTGTAAAATTAGAATACAGATAAATGAAGATACTTGTACAAAACCTATGTGATGATATTGCCTGTCACTTCCTGTAGGATATCAAGAACAAAAGGAACCCTCGACTGGTGCCATATAGCCTCCTTGATGAGCGAACCAAAAAGTCAAACAGAGACAGTTTACGTGAGGCAATTCGCACTTTGATTGGCTACGGTTACAATATTGAACCATCCGACCAGGAAACCGGTGAGCACAGTTACTATAGATCAATTCATTAATCTGAGAATATCAAAATACAATACAGTAAGTTTATAAAGTATTATGGCCAATGTAGAAACATCGGTCAGAGTTATTCCAAAAATATATTATATATTCCTGTAATAAGATGCTCCTGGAGTTGATAATTATTGATTTTGTCAGCTAATCTTTCTCAAAACCTTTTTTTCTTGGTTTATTGCTTTGCTTGCTGTTTGGCTGAAATCACAGCCAGCTGTTCCCTTGGGCTATTTTGCTGTACATGGTGGCTGCAATCTGTACAGGTCTGCCAAGTGGAATATTGCACGGGGAAGTACAGAATAAGATTTATTGCCAGAAAATATGCCATTAATCTGCCCAAGTTTGGGGAGGGGGGGTGGGAGGTGGGGTGGTGGTGGGAGATGGAATTCCTTTTGGGGAATTTTGTTTTCTAGATGAAAAATGCATTTTTATAATTCTGGCACAGCTTCTGCAACCTTTTATTTGGTCTAAATGAAACTTGCACAAAATGTATCATTTTAAGTGCTGACATTGCAGCACAAGACATCAGCAATAGCAGAGAAAATTACCATCTCTGATTTATTTGCTAGCAGTGTAAAAATTCAAACCAGTGCTTCACATATAAATTATTCTTTGTATCAGGTACTTGGGCAATATTTAGCACAGAAATTTCTTGTAAAATTTGGGAGTTAGAATTTTGAGGTAAAAGTTCCAGTAAAAGTTGTAGTTTGAATGGTTTGGATATTTATTCCATACCTAGATTGAAGTAAAATTCTCATCTCCTTATCCCAGATATTAACAAAAACATAAATTCTAAAACCTATCACACCCCATAAATCAAAATATGCAATTAGTGTTTGCCTTGCTTCTTGAATTGCCTATTTTTCCTTCATTCCTAAGAAGCAAACAAAGGTAAGTGCACAAGTGGCGTTTATGTGCTGCAATTTCTATATAAAACCAGAACTTGTCTTGGATTGCATGAAACAATGTATTGGTGCTCACTTGTCTATGAAACCATCGATAGTCCATGTGACGCGCCGTTGTGGAATTACTCCCGCTAGCCCTTCACGGGTGTTCTGCCAGCCATACCATTGTGAATATTGTTACAATGTCCAGGCAGCTTTCCAAACCATACATCAAGTGCTAGCTGGCTGACATCGTACCAAGTCACTGAAAGTCTCTCACCTGAATGCAGCAATGTAACTTTATCCTTCTGGACCAAGGAATTATAATCAATTAGACATTCTACTTACTATTTTACCAACGGGAAGCACACAATATCTACAATGGATTGATTAGTGAATTAATTATTAATGCTACAAAAACCTCACCTGAACAACAATTTTCATGGATGATTGCACAGAAATATTCTAGAGCTAAATTTATGCTACGTGAAATATAGATACCTATACAGTGCTTATTGTCTTACCCCTCCTTTGAGTGGCGGAGGCCAATCTTGATGCTTGTGGTAGACAAATGGCAATATTGTGTCTCTTGAAACCAAGAGGTTGGATACTATGAAGCACCAAAGAAGCCCAGGCCAGCCCCAATTCTCCAGTCTTCACTCTCAGTGTGCTGGGTTTCCCACTGGCACTGCAGAATTATCCTTAATGTCGGATGAGATGTCAGAAAGTGGAAGCCTACGAGATGATATTAAAATGCAAAAACTGTCTAAGACAGCCACTGAGATCAGAAGTTATTTTAGTTTTTCATTGTGACCATAGCTACTTGTGAATTGGCGATTTTAAAAGCAGCTTTTCTATAAATTATTACATTTGGGAGTAAATTGTAAGGAACTAAGTTAACATCGTCCAACAAACAGAAAAGAAAGAAAGAGTTTAGGGAACTAGGGGAGAGATTAAAAAGCAGGACCTCAAAGGTAGTAATCTCCAGATTATTCCGTGCCACGTGCTAGTGAGCACAGAAATAGGATAGAGCAGATGAACATGTGGCTGGAGAGATGGTGCAGGGGAGAGGGCTTTAGATTTCTGAGGCATTGGGACCGCTTCTAGGGGAGGTGAGACCTGTACAAGCTGAATGGATTGCACCTCAACAGAGCCTGGACCAATATCCTCGCGGGGTGGTGGGCGGGGGGGGGGGAGCGGGGCAGGTGCTAGTGCTGTTGGGGAGGATTTAAACTAGCTTGTCAGGAGGATGAGAACCTGAGAATAGATTTAATAGGGAGGGAAGTAAAGTTGTGATTAAAAATCAAGAATGTAGAAAGTGAATATGAAGGACAGAGGAAACAAGAGCTAGAAAGTAGTCAACAAGGAGGTCTAGCTGTACTAAATGGTATATATGTAGTGTCTCTGCACCTTGCTACAAACTCACACGAGTCATGTATATATCAGACACGGTCATTCTGTGACCTTCACTTTATTCCCAGGACCAAAGAGTGCTGACCCTGGGTGGACCTCCCCTTTTATACCTGGAAACCCAGGTGAGGAGTGTCTCCTGCAAGCTCACCCCCTGTGGTCAAGGTGTGCATTTCAAGGGTACAGGTACAGTGTGCATGAGTTACAGTTACATAACTATTGTCATTGCAAGATGGTGAAATACATGACATCACCTCCCTCCTTAAGTCTTTTAGTTTCAGAGGTTAAGTCTATCGGGTGGTCAACGCTCTCTCGTGGAGCGCCGCAGTTGTGGCTCTGGTGGCTGAGCCTCAGCACGCTTCTCTGTCACTTGAGGTGATTCTGGCCACCGGCTCTGTGCATGCTGAGGGCTGTCTTTGTTGCTCGTACGCTGGCAGTGGTGTGGGTGCTATCTCATCATGCTCTTCTTCCAGTTCCTCCATGTCTATGCTGAACCTTGTCTTTACTTGGTCCAAGTGTTTGCGGCATATCTGCCCATTGTTTAGTCTGACCACCATGACCCTGTTTCCTTCTTTGCCAATTACGGTGCCCTCAAGCCATTTGGGTCCCAAAGCATGGTGAAGAACAAATACCGGTCATCTATTTCTATACACCTCCCCCTTGAGCTTCAATCATGGAGCTCGGTTTGGAACTGAAGCTTGCCCTCAACAATGTCTGCCAGGGCTGAGTGAATGAGGGACAGCCGCGTCTTGAGCGTGCGTTTCATGAGGAGTTCCGCTGGCAGGACTCCCGTGAGCGAGTGCGGCCGGTACCTGTAGGCCAGCAGGAGGCGCAATAGGCGGTACTGAAGAGAGGGTCCTTGGATGCGTAGCATGTCCTGCTTTATGACTTAGACCGCCCGTTCCGCCTGGCCATTGGAAGCCGGCTTGAACAGCGCTGTCCAGACGTGCTTGATCCCATTGCCCGACATAAACTCCTGGAATTCATGGCTGGTAAAACACGGGCCATTGTCACTGACCAAGATGTCCGGCAAGCCATGGGTCACGAAAACTGTACGCAGAATCTCCACAGTGATGGATGTCATGCATGAATTCAATATGATGCACTCGATCCACTTCGAGTATGCATCGAGAACGATCAGCAACATTTTCCCCATGAACGGGCCCGCATAGTCTACGTGAATGCATGACCATGGCCTGGTGGGCCAGGGCCACGGGCTGAGTGGGGCCTCCCTGGGGGCATTGACCAGCTGGGCACACATCGTGCATCTGCGAACCCAGTGTTCCAGGTCTGAGTCAATCCCCGGCCACCATACATGTGACCGGGCAATGGCCTTCATTAACATGATGTCAGGGTGCTTGCTGTGGAGTTCCCTGATGAACACTTCCCTTCCTTTCTGGGGCATGACTACCCAGCTGCCCCATAACAGGCAGTCGGCTTGGATGGAGAGTTCATCCATCCGTCTCTGAAACGGCCGGACTTCTTCGGGGCACGCCCAGTGTGCGGGCGCCCAATTCCCAATCAGGACACATTTCTTTATCATGGATAGGAGGGGGTCCCTGTTGGTTCAGAGTTTGATCTGTCGGGCTGTGATGGGGGAGCCCGCAATGTCAAAAGCGTCAATGGCCATGACCATCTCGGCGCTCTGCTCTGGCGCCCCCTCGGTGGTGGCCAGTGGGAGCCTGCTGAGTGCGTCAGGGCAATTTTCGGTGCCTGGCCAGTGTCGTATAGTGTAGTCATACGCAGCCAGCGTGAGGGTCCATCGCTGTATGCGAGCTGACGCGTTAGCGTTTACAGCCTTGTTGTCGGACAACAGGGATGTTAACGGCTTGTGGTCCGTCTCTAGCTCGAACTGTCTACCGAAAAGGTACTGGTGCATCTTTTTCACACCGTACACACACGCGAGTGCCTCCTTCTCGACCATGCCGTATCCACGCTCTGCCTGGGAGAGCGACCTGGAGGCGTAAGCCATCGGTTGGAGTTGGCCGTCATCATTTCCCTGCTGCAACACACACCCAACCTCGTAGGATGACGCATCGCATGTTAAAACCAGTTTTTTACAGGGGTCATACAAAGTCAACAGTTTGTTGGAACACAGCAGGTTCCTCGCCTTATTGAAAGCCCGTTCTTGACTGTCCCCCCCAAAACCATTCACACCCTTTACGGAGGAGCATGTGTAACGGCTCCAACAATGTGCTTAAGTTCGGCAGAAAGTTCCCAAAATAGTTCAAAAGTCCCAGGAATGATCGCAACTCCGATGTGTTGCCGGGCCTGGGCGCCCGGCGAATCGCCTCAGTTTTTGATTCAGTGGGCCAGATCCCGTCTGCAGCAACCCACCTGCCTAGGAACTTGACCTCTGGGGCCAAAAACATGCACTTGGCCTTTTTCAGCCGCAAGCCTACCCGATCCAATCGGCGTAGCACCTCCTTCAGGTTGCGGAGGTGTTCCTCGGTGTCTCGACCTGTTATAAGGATGTCGTCTGGAATATGACCGTTCCAGGGATGGACTTGAGCAAGCTTTCCATGTTTCGCTGAAAGATAGCCACTGCCGAACGAATGCCATACGGGCACTTGTTGTAGACAAGTAATCCTTTGTGCGTCGTGATGGTGCTCAGAAGCTTGGAATCTTCTGCCAGTTCGAGAGTCATGTAGGCCGAAGTGAGGTCCAGCTTAGTGAACAGCTTTCCACCTACCAGTGTGGCAAAGAGGTTCTCCGCTCTCGGAATCGGGTATTGGTCTTGCAGCGACACTCGGTTGATGGTGGCTTTGTAGTCGCCACAAATCCTAACCGAGCCATCTGCTTTGAGGACGGGAACGATGGGACTTGCCCAGTCGCTGAATTCAACGGCCGAAATTATGCCCTCTCTGAGCAGCCTGTCCAGTTCACTTTCAATTTTCTCACGCATCACGTACGGCACGGCTCCGGCTTTGTGATGCACTGGTCTGGCATCTGGAGTGATGCGTATCACTACTTTAGTGCCCTTGAACGTTCCGACACCGGGTTGAAACAGTGACTCGAATTTTTGCAATACCTGCGAGCATGAACTTCGCTCCACGAATGAAATGGCGTGCATTTCCAATTCATCTCAGCTAGCCAACTCCTCCCCAAAAGCGTGGGGCCATTTCCCAGAACAATCCAGAGTGGCAGCCGCTTCTGTAATCCATTATGCGTTACCACCAAGTTTGCACTGCCCAGCACTGGGATGATCTCTTTGGTGTACGTATGTAGCTGCGTCTCAATGCGTTCCAGTTTGGGCCTGCTAGCTCTGTGTGGCCATAGTCTCTCAAATTGTTGGGCGCTCATGAGTGACTGGCTAGCTCCCGTATCCAGCTCCATGTGCACCAGGATGCCATTCAGTAAGACATTCATCATCATGGGTGGCATTTTAGTGTATGAGCTGTGGACGTCAGCCACGTGAACTCTCTGAACTTCAGCATCCATGGTTGTTCCCCAGGCCTCATCCTGCATTGCAGACCCCTCGTCTGGTTCCTCTGTCTCGCAGGCTAGCCTCACTACTGCCTTTTTGCACATCCTGGCCAAGTGTCCACTGACATTACAAATCCTACAGGTATAGAGCTGGAACTTGCAGCTTTTGGCAGTGTGTCTACCCCAATACCTCCAGCATGAGCTGAGATTGCTGTTAACAAAAGGACTATTCCCAGGCATTCCTCTCTGATGGCCGTTTGGCTGTTTCTAAGCACTCTGATGGAGGGTGTTAAGGGATGCATTGTTCCTCATGATGGCGTGAATTGCCGATCCCTTTTCCATTGTCCCTGTTGCGGGCCCACCCTGGAGCTTGTTGCTGCCTGGGCGGTGTCGAATTGCCCTTGCCTACCTGCTTGGGCGGTGTCGAATTGCCCTTGCCTGCCTGCGGGGTTCTGTATCACTTTTACAACATTAACTCCCTGGTTCATTGCAACGTTAAAACCAGGGCTGCGTGCGTAAATTAGCTTGGTCTCCTCTTCCCCTGCCATAAAGGTCTGAGCTATCAACGCCACCCCTTCTAAAGTCAGGTCCTTGGTCTTTATGAGCTTCCTGAAAATGCCAGCATGATTCATGCCCTTGATGAAAAAGTCCCTTAACATCTCCCCCCTTGCAGGCATTGGAGAACTTACAGAGACTGGCCAAACGCTGCAATTCCGCCACGAAGTCTGAGACATTTTGACCCTCCCGACGCCCGTGAGAGTAGAACCGGTGCCGGGCCATATGTACGCTACTAGCCGGCTTGAGATGCTCACTGATCAGCTGGCTGAGCTCTTCGAAGGATTTGTCCGCTGGCTTTTGGGGTGCGAGCATGTCTTTCATCAGCGCGTACGTCTGTGGACCACAGCTGGTCAATAGATGCGCCCTCCGCTTGTCAGCCGCTGTCTCTTCCAGCCAGTCCTTTGTAACAAAGCTCTGCTGGAGTCTTTCCACAAAGTCATCCCAGTCCTCACCCACACAGTAGCGTTCCTCTGTGCCACCGGTGGCCATCCTCGTGGTTCAGTGATTCCCGTTTCTCGTCGCCAAATGTAGTGTCTCTGCACCTTGTTACAAACTCACACGAGGCATGTATATATCAGACACGGTCACTCTGTGACCTTCACTTTATTCCCAGGAACAAGGCGTGCTGACCCTGGTTGGGACCTCCCCTTTTATACCTGGAAACCCAGGTGAGGGGTGTCTCCAGCAAGCTCACCCACTGTGGTCAGGGTGTGCATTTCAAGGGTACAGGTACAGTGTGCATGAGTTACAGTTACATAACTATTGTCATTGCAAGATGGTGAAATACATGACAATATACTTCAATGCAAGGAGTATAGCAAATAAGACAGATGAGCTGAGAGCACAGGTAGACACTTGGGAGTATGATATTATACCTATTACAGAGACATAGCTAAAAGAGGGGCAAATATGGCAGCTCAACATTCCTCGTGATAGGATTTTCAGATGGGATAGAGAGGGGGGCAAAAAGGGAGGGAGGGGTGGCAGTATTGATTAAAGAAACTATTATAGCTGTGAGGAGGGATGATATGTTAGAGGGATCATCAAACGAAGCCATCGAACTGAAAAACAAAAAAGGGGCGATCACACTACTGGGCATGTACTATAGACCCCCAAACAGTGAGAGGGAGATAGGAGAGCAAATATGTGGACAAATTTCTGAGAAATGCAAAAATTTAGGGCAGTAATAATAGGGGATTTCAACTATCCTAATATTGGGCCCAAGTTTCCACATGATTCGCGCCTGATTTTTAGGAGCAACTGGTGGAGAACGGACTATTTTAGAAATCGCAATTCTCCACATTTTTTTTTCTGCAGTTCTAGTCAGGTAGAACAGTTCTAGTTTAGAACAGAATTTTTTCTTCAAAAGGGGGCGTGTCCGGCCACTGATGCCTGATTTCAAAGTTTCCACAGTGAAAATGTACTCCAAACTAAAAGTAGAATGGAGCCAGTGAAGATTTTTGTAGAACTGAAAAAACCTGTTCTACACATTAAAAAGTCAGGCGCAGGTTACAAATTAGGCGTCCAGAACGAGGTGGGGGGGGGGGGCGAAGGGAACTCATTAAATTCGACAATAAATCCTTATTTATACTTCGACAAATATTATACAAATAAATCCAACTTGAATAAACATTTATAAGCCAAGAAAAGATTAAATAAACCATCTTCCTACCTGTGTGAAAGTGCTTCAGCCAGGGAGAATTCTGCAGCCGTTCGTGCCGCTGAGCGGGAGGGGGAGAGAGAGAGAGAGGGGGGGGGAGAGAGAGAGAGGGAGAGAGGGAGGGAGGGAGAGAGAGAGAGGGGAGGGAGAGAGAGAGGGGAGGGAGAGAGAGAGAGGGGGGGGAGGGAGGGAGAGAGGGGGGGGGAGGGAGAAAGAGAGAGAGAGAGAGGGGGGGGAAGAGAGAGAGAGAGAGAGAGAGGGGGGAGAGAGAGAGAGAGGAGGGAGGGAGAGAGAGGGGGAGGGAGGGAGGGACAGAGAGAGGGAGGGACAGAGAGGGGGAGGGAGGGAGGGTCAGAGAGGGGGAGGGATGGAGGGAGGGACAGAAAGGGGGAGGGAGGGAGAGAGAGGGGGAGGGAGGGAGGGAGGGAGAGAGAGGGGGAGGGAGAGGGAGGGAGGGAAGGAGAGAGGGAGGGGCGTCGGGTCAGGGAACAAGAGCGCGGGTCGGGTCAGTCATGGGGGGGGGGAGCGGGTCTCGGGTCGGAGCGGAGGTCGGGTCTCGGGTCGGGGCGGGGGGAGCGGGTCTCGGGTCCGGGAGGGGAGCGGGTGTCGGGTCGGGGCGGGGGGGAGCGGGTGTCGGGTCGGGTCTGATCGGCCGGGGGCCGGGGGGGGAGCGAGTGTCGGGTCTGGCCAGGCGGGGAGCAGGAGCTGGCCGTGGGAGGAGCCCCAGTGAGGCCATTGGGCCAGGGCTAGGGGCTGCGTACTTCAGGCCCCTCCCACACAGTTCGACGCCTGGAGCTACTGCACTTGCGTGCCGACTGTAGCACATGTGCAGAGGTCCCGGCACTGTTTTCAGCGCCGGGACCTGGCTCCGCCCCCCCACAGCTCGTGCTGGCTGCGCCGAGGGCCAGAGGACCTGTAAGTAGGTGCAGAATACCGAGGATTTTTTTGGGCGCCGTTTTAGGCGCGAAAAACAGGCGCCCAGCTCGGAGGGGAGCCCGTTTTTTTTCTTGTGGAAACTTGGGCCCATTAACTGGGACAAAATTAGTGTGAAGGGTATAGAGGGTGCAGAATTCCTAAAATGCATTCAAGAGAACTTATTTAGCCACTATGTAGCAAGCCCAACATGGGAGGGGGCGATTCTGAATTTAGTTTTAGGGAATGAAGCTGGGCAGGTGGAAGGGGTGAGAGCATTTAGGTGCTAGTGACCATAATTTGGTTAGATTTAAGGTAGTTATGGAAAACGATAAGGATAGACCAGGAATAAAAGTTCTAAATTGGGGAAAAGCCAATTTTGCTAAGCTGAAAAGTGATTCAGCCATAGTGGACTGGAAACAGCAACTTGAAGGTAAATTAGTGTCAGAGCAGTGGGAGGTATTCAAGGAGGAGATCCGGAGGGTTCAGGCCAAATATGTGCCCTTAAAGAAAAAGGGTGGGGGTAACAAATTTAGAGCCCCCTGGATGTCGAGGGACATACAGGGTAGGATAAAGAAAAAAAGGAAACTTATGACAGATACCGAGGGCTAAATGCTGCAGAATCTCTAGAGGAGTATAAAAAGTCCAGGAGTGAAATTAAAAAGGATATTAGGAAAGCAAAGAGAGAGCATGAAAAGTTCTTGGCAAGTCAAATCAAGGAAAACCCAAAGATGTTTTATAAATATATTAAAAGCAAGAGGATAACTAAAGAAAGGGTAGGGCCTATTCGAGACCATGAGAGTAATATGTGTGTGGAGGCAGAAGATGTGGGTATGGTCCTTAATGAATATTTTCCATCTGTTTTCACAAAGGAAAGGGACAATGCAGACACTGCTATCGAGGAGGAGTGTGAATTATTAGATGAAATAAACATAGTGAGAGAGGAGATATTAAGGGATTTAGCAGCTTTGAAAGTGGATAAGTCCCCAGGCCTGGATGAAATGTATCCCAGGCTGTTGCGAAGCAAAAAAGGAATTGGCAGAGGCTTTGACCTTCATTTTCTAATCCTCTCTGGCTTCAGGTGTGGTGCCAGAGGACTGGATGACTGCTAATGTGGTAACTTTGTTTAAGAAGGGAGAAAGGGATAGTTCAAATAATTACAGGCCAGTCAGTCTAACCTCAGTAGTGGAAAAATTATTGGAAAAAATCCTGAAGAACAGGATAAATCAGGGATAGTCAGCACAGATTTGTTAAGGGAAGGTCGATCTGACTAACTTGATTGAATTTTTCGAGGAGGTAACCAGGAGGGTCGATGAGGGCAGTACGTATGATGTAGTGTATATGGATTTTAGTAAAGCTTTTGATAAGGTCCCACATGACAGACTGGTCACGAAAGTAAAAGCCCATGGGATCCAGAACAAAGTAGCAAGTTGGATCCAAAATTGGCTCATGGTTGATGGGTGTTTTTCTAACTGGAAGGCTGTTTCCAGTGGAGCTCCGCAGGACTCAGTACTCGGTCCCTTGCTTTTTGTGGTATGCATTAATGATCTAGACTTGAATATAAGGGGTATGATTAAGAAGTTTGCAGATGTTACCAAAATCAGCTTTGTGATTGATAATGAAGAAGAAAGCTGCTGACTGCAGAAGATATCAATGAACTGGTCAGGTGGGCAGAACAGTGGCAAATGGAATTTAATCCGGAGAAGTGTGAGGTATTGCATTTGAGGAAAGTTAACAAGGAAAGGAAATACACATTAACTAGTAAGACACTGAAAAGAGTAGAGGAAGAAAAGGGACCTTGGAGTGCATGTCCACAGATCCCTGAAGGTAGCAAGCCAGGTAGGTAAGGTGGTTAAGAAGGCATACAAAATGCTTGCCTTTATTAGCTCAGGCATAGAATATAAGAACAGGGGGGGTTATGGTTGAACTATATAAAACAGCTGGAGTACTGCATGCAGTTCTGGTCACCACATTACAGGAAGGATGTAATTGCACTGGAGAGGGTACAGAGGAGATTTACGAGGATGTTGCCAGGAATGAAGAATCTTAGCTATGAGGACAAATTGGATCGGCTGGATTTGTTTTCCTTGGAACAGAGGAGGTTGAGGGAAGATCTCATTGAGGTGTATAAAATTATGAGGGGCCTAGATATACTGGATAGAAAGGGTCTGTTTCCCTTAGCAGAGGGGTCAACAACCAGGGGGCATAGATTTAAAGTAATTGGTAGAAGGTTTAGAATGGATTTGGGGGGGAAATCTCTTCACGCAGAGGGTTGTGGGGGGTCTGGAATTCACTGGCTGAAAGTGTGGTAGAGGCAGAAACCTTCACCACATTTAAAAAGTACTTGGATGTGCACTTGAAGTGCCGTAACCTGGAGGCTGGCAAGTGGGATTAGGCTGGATAGCCTCTTGTTGGCCAGCACGGACATGATGGGCCGAAATGGTCTCCTTGCGTGCTGTAAACTTCTATGATTCTATGAAAGAGCACAGCCAGAAGTAAAAATAATTGACTCCATTAAAAGACGCTTTAAACATATTTGACAAAAATGGGGCTATATAAAGAACAAAACTGAAAGGCATCTTGCAGTCTCTGTATGTCTAATAATATGGTGAAAAGAATAGCTCCACAAGCAGGGTCGAATTCCCCATTTACACTCATGAAAATAGTGACACCGGGTGAGAAGTACAAGTTGAACCTCTCTGGTCCGGGACACTCTGGTCCGGATACATCCGTGGTTCGGCATTAGTTTGCGGAACAGCCATTTTTGGCCATCTTCTCCCATGCCTGTAGATGGGCAAACTCCATCCCGAGGTGTATCAGCGATCATGCCATTTTGTGTCTGGAGCCAGTGGACCTCATTACCAGACAGTTTCTCTGCTGTTAGAAAAGTGCCCAAAGAGCAAAACACAAGCGGACAGATACAAATGAACGAATGTTAAAGTTAGCCCATGAGAGTGGTGAGCAGCACTCTGCAGGTAAGCCTAGGCTAGGTGTATGCTTATGTAGTGTGTATTGGTAAAATCATATACTAACAGAAAGCAGAGAGTCGGGATAAATGGGTCCTTTTCGGGTTGGAAATCGCTGGTTAGTGGTGTGCCACAGGGACCGGTGCTGGGACCACAACTGTTTACAATATACATAGATGACCTGGAAGAGGGGACGGAGTGTAGTGTAACAAAATTTGCAGATGACACAAAGATTAGTGGGAAAGCGGGTTGTGCAGAGGACACAGAGAGGCTGCAAAGAGGTTGAGCGAATGGGCTAAGGTTTGGCAGATGGAATACAATGTCGGAAAATGTGAGGTCATCCACCTTGGAAAAAAAACAGTAAAAGGGAATATTATTTGAATGGGGAGAAATTACAACATGCTGCGGTGCAGAGGGACCTGGGGGTCTTTGTGCATGAAACTCTTTATCCCAAAAAGTTAGTTTGCAGGTGCAGCAGGTAATCAGGAAGGCGAATGGAATGTTGGCCTTCATTGTGAGAGGGATGGAGTACAAAAGCAGGGAGGTCCTGCTGCAACTATACAGGGTATTGGTGAGGCCGCACCTGGAGTACTGCGTGCAGTTTTGATCACCTTACTTAAGGAAGGATGTACTAGCTTTGGAGGGGGTACAGAGACGATTCACTAGACTGATTCCAGAGATGAGGGGGTTACCTTATGATGATAGATTGAGTAGACTGGGTCTTTACTCGTTGGAGTTCAGAAGGATGAGGGGTGATCTTATAGAAACATTTAAAATAATGAAAGGGATAGACAAGATAGAGGCAGAGAGGTTGTTTCCACTGGTCGGGGAGACTAGAACTAGGGGGCACAGCCTCAAAATAAGGGGGAGCCAATTTAAAACCGAGTTGAGAAGGAATTTCTTCTCCCAGAGGGTTGTGAATCTGTGGAATTCTCTGCCCAAGGAAGCAGTTGAGGCTAGCTCATTGAATGTATTCAAATCACAGATAGATAGATTTTTAACCAATAAGGGAATTAAGGGTTATGGGGAGCGGGCGGGTAAGTGGAGCTGAGTCCACGGCCAGATCAGCCATGATCTTGTTGAATGGCGGAGCAGGCTCGAGGGGCTAGATGGCCTACTCCTGTTCCTAATTCTTATGTTCTTATGACCTCCCATGGTTCAGAAAATTCTGTGGTTTGGCACCGATCAGGTCCCGAGGGTGCTGGACCACATAGGTGCAACCGTAATATAAAAAGCAAGGACAAAGTAATGCTGGCCATTTGCAGTGAAAGTCACAGAGATCCACTCATGCAACTTCTAACACTTACATGATGCGCATATTATTGGTTTCATGTAGTGCCAGTGTATTTTCCTCTACTGAAGACACCAGATGGAATCAGAAGAATATTGAAAGCAGTACAGGAGGCTGCCTCTAAGTTTAAAAGGAGAAAAAGGAACCAGAAAGACAAATATGGAAAACTTATACAAGATCACCTCCAGCAAGTGATCTTGCTCAATTTGTTAAAGTGAAATTATTAGCATTACAGTAACTTTTGAAATGAGGAAAAGCACTAGCTCCAAAAAAAACGCATACACATTAAATAATTTTTATAAAGGTGTTTTTGGAAGTCATGCAAGTTTTAGAGCTAGAATGTAGATGTGTCCAATCCACCAGTGCAAGTATGTTGGAGCAAACCTTGTGGCTGCCCAAATTAATGGTCACAGGCTCCATCCCAAATCCTGCAACCAGGGTCATTGGCATGGTTGAGGCAAGCACCTGCATTAGTAAGACTGCTTCAGAGGTGTCCGCCGTGATCTGCTGTTGTAAGGTGGAGTGGCCCATAGCTGCTCTACTGGAACTCCACTGAGGCTCTTTCTGGGCTGACGAAGTTTGGCTGCTTTGACCATTCTTCGCTCCAATGGACCCATAAGTGCAGTCGATAAAAGTAATGAATTCCCTTTGGGATTAATTAGTCTTTGAGACTTTGCAAAAGAACCCAGGCCAATCCTTAGCTGGTAAGAATTCTATTGAGGTCTTATAAAGGTGTACTAGGCTGCCCAGGAACTCTTCCAGACATCCCTTTGATGTGTGGTGTGGGGAAATATAGGGTGTACACATGTCTGTCCAATATTCCCCCCCGCCCACCCACTAGAATTTAAAGTGGTTCTTGAAGTAATGAGGAAATTTAGCAGAACCTGATTCCACTCCTAATCCAAATTGTCAGATGTTTCTGAATGGAAATTTGAAATGTTACTAGAGACTGAATTTTACAGAAGGAGCTATAAGTTAATGTTAAGATTTTGGTCTATCAAAGTGTATTTTATTGGCATGTTTCTTTACTTGAAATATTATGTTTTTAAATTATTTTAAATTAAGTAATTTGGTATTTTTGTATTTTAAGCTGGTGAAACTGTGGAAAAAATTAGCATCGACAAGATCCGTTTCTTCCGAGTGGAGAAGACCTATGCAGTCAAGACAGGAAAGTGGTACTTCGAGTTTGAGGCAGTGACAGCAGGTGAAATGCGTGTTGGCTGGGCAAGACCAGCGTGCAGACCTGACATTGAACTAGGTGCCGACAGGAATGCCTTCGTTTTTAATGGCCGTAAGGTTTGTGATTTGCTGATGTTCATATTGATGCTGATTGCAAAATATAGGCTCTCGACTTGCTCAAAATCTGAGTTTTAGTTCAATTTTTAAATGCAAAAATACTTGGAGCAAAAGATCCTCCTGCTTAGTTTATTTTGTAAAACACGCTTGAAAAGTATTTCCCAGGTTTAGCCAAACTCTCTCAAACCATATTGTTACGAATCTAAAATTCCATTTGGGCCATAGTAAGTATTCTATTGAATTACAGTCAGACAAAATAATCTTTTAAGTCTTTTCCAAAATATTATCTACTGACTTGTTGGAGTAAATTCTCAGTTGTCAGTTCAAAGCGATGGGCATTAAAATCTAAATTTTCCGCTCAGGCAAAATCCTGAGTTGAGGACAGTGGTGTGCACTAGGTGCCCGCCTGATATGAAGTGAAGTGGACACCCCACCCCCCCCACCTTAATCAAGGCAGGTTCCAGGAGTCAGGAATGTTGCTGATTGGTAGCTTGCTGTTGGGGTAGAGGTATTAGCATGGATTTAAAGTCGCTCAACAACTTAAAAGGGAAGACATTCACCAAAATAGATTCACAGCAGAGCTGAAAGGTTTTCTAATAAGGTCAGAAAGAGGCCAGAGAGCCTCCAGATCCACACATGTATCTGTAGGGAATTAAGCAAAGAAAGGAAGCACTGTTTGGAACAGAGCAACACAGGCCTGTATTGAGAGCTGCTAATGGGCACTGGAAGGATGTCTACAGGTGCCAACTTCAGCATCCCTGGCATGGCCACTCAATGAAATAGGTGTGGGAATTGAGCAAGAGAGCACATGTAACCATATAGGTGCAATAAATGATTCTTTAGATCTTGGGAAATCCTGCCACTCTGTAAAATTATAATGCCCTGCCATGTTGCACCAATTGTCAATGAGGAAGCTGATAAAATTGCTCACTCTCGAGAACAATTCATGCATGATGTGCTTGATGCATCCATGCACATCTGATTGACAAATGCTAGTGATATCTTCCTGGCCTGTGACATAGAAGTTCAGGGCAGTGGTGACCTGAGCAGCCTCTGGCAAAGGAATGCCTGTGCTGAAAATGGGATGTAAGTCAACTGGCAGCATGTGACTTAACTCTGTGGCAGCTTCCTTTTGAAAGCCACGCCGCTTCATGGACTGCTTCTTTGTCATATGCAGCTAGGAGTGCCTGTGGGTACCAGCAGGTGGATGCCGTGTGCCTGTTCTGCAGCCTCATGAGCCTCAGTCCCTTTGTTGCTTTTCTTCTTTCACAAAATAAAGATAGAAGGAAAATTCCAATGCAGAAAGCACCCTGGCTGAAAAGGGGAAGGGGGAGAGGAAATTGCCTCAGCATTTGGTACAAAGAAAATGACAAAGTACTTGGCAACAGCAAAGAAACAAATAAAGTACAAGAGAAATGACTGATAAATAAGTTGTTAACTGTACCTGTTAAATGTCGATCCCTTTGAACATTATTTTCCTTTTCCATGGCACTTAGCAAGTGTGGTTACCATATAAAATGGGTGTGAATATGGAAGAGCACAAATGCGATGGAAATAATGGAACATGGGCTATATGACATTGTTATCAACCTATTTGCATCGGTTTTCCCAAAAATGGCTGGGTGTTTCCACCAGCTGCTAGAAATGTTGGCACAAAATGGAGCAACATTTTTCCATTCCCCTAAACATTAGTACAATGATGGAATGAATTAGTCACTGAATGAGTGTTATTACAAAGACCTGTTTAGCCATTGTCATGGCTATTTAGAAATTGATTTGGTAAAATGTTTGTGCAATACTCATTTAATCTCCAGTCTACTTTTTAATGACTGTATATCATAGAATTTGCAAAGTACAATGACAGCATGCATTAGCCACAAATCCCGATGGTGTGACTCTTCTTGTTGCATGGAAAATCTATTGGTTAGACTCTGGAAGAGGTTCTTTCCCATCCAGAAATATCATGAAATTCCATTATTTCCAATTCAAATGAATTGTCACGTTGAGTAACGTTAAATTAAGTTTTAGAGTATCATTTGTATCTATTTTTGTCAAAATTCAGTATACATTCAATGTAAATATTGTAGATCAGCAGCACTGTTTTGTGTTGGTTGTTGAGATCTCCCAGTAATTTACTTGCATACGTAATATACTAAAAATGAAATAGGAACTACTTATCTTTTCCAGGCTCAGTTTTGGCACCAAGGTGCTGTTTACTTTGGTCACACCTGGCAGCCCGGTGATGTGGTTGGCTGCATGATTGATATGAATGATAAATCAATGATATTTACTCTGAATGGAGAACTGCTCATCACTAATAAAGGCTCAGAACTCGCTTTTACAGATTTTGATACAGAAGATGGTAGGTTAATGTTTATTGCTTTATTTTAACATTGACAATTTGAATTAGATGTGCATATTGGATTACTGATAATCTTATGTTTGAAAAAGCTAAGGGAATGCTGGTCTTTATATCTAGAAGATGAGGATACAAGCGGGTAGAAGTTATGCTGCAGCTATACAAAGCCTGCTTAGACCACACCTGGAGTACTGTGAGCTGTTCTGGGCACCACACATTAGGAAGGATATATTGGCCTTGGAGGGAGTGCAGCGGAGATTTGCCAGAATGATACCCAGACTTCAAGGGTTAAGTTACGAGGAGAGATTACACAAATGAGGGCAGTATTTCCTGAAATTTGGAAGGTTAAGGGGTGATCTGATCAAAGTTTTCACGATATTAAGGGGAACAGATAGGGTAGAGAGAGAGAAACTATTTCCGCTGGGTGGGGATTCTAGGACTAGGGGGCATAGTCTAAAAATTAGAGCCAGACCTTTCAGAAATGAAAATAGGAAACACTTCTACACACAAAGTAGAAGTTGGAACTCTCTTTCACAAATGGCAATTGATGCTAGATCACTTGTTAATTTTAAATCTGAGATTGATAGATTTTTATTAATCAAAGGTATTAAGGAATATGGGCCAAAGCTAGGTATATGGAGTTAGGTCACAGATCAGCCATGATCTCACTGAATGGCGGAACAGTCTCGAGGGGCTCAATGGCCTACTCCTGTTCCTATGTTCCTAATTGCTGACTGTTCTACTGTAATATTTTATGGCTGCATGGTACAGATTTAATAAAATCAGATGCTGTAACTGCAAAAAGGGACTTTGAAGGTACAAATGTGAAATTGTTGATGCTTTAGCTAAAATATGCCACACATCAATTTAAAGAAGCAATATTCATAAAATAGGTTCAGAAGAAGAAGGCCCTTCGGCCCATTTCATCTCATTTTCCAAAATACTAAGCGTACCGCTTCCCTGTGACAGTAACTATGGGGTCAATATTGTAGTGTCCCTGCACCTTACTACAAAATCACATGAGGCATGTACTGCAGACACAGTCACCATGTGACCTTAACCTTTATTCCCAGGACCAAGGAGTGCTGACCCTGGGTGGGACCTCCCCTTTTATACCTGGAAACTGAGGTGAGGAGTGTCTCCCACAAGTTCACCCCCTGTGGTCAGGGTGTGCATTTCTAGGGTATAAGTACAGTGTACAGGAGTTGCATGAGGGTTACAATTACATGAAGGTTACCGTTGCATGATGGTTACATACATGACAAATATGATGTGTCTGCTCCTATCCGGTGGGAGGCCGAGGCATTGAGCCTGCCACCTGCACAATGGAAGTGGTTGGAGGCCCAAATCAACGGTCTGGCCTCATTTGAATTCCATCAGTGTGAACTGCTTGTGCACTCCGAGCAATTCGGTGATCGGAGGGGTTGGGAAATCCGGTGACTCCTCTACAGAACCCAACTGGTTCAGGGAGGTAGGCGATTCCGAGGAAGGGCTGCGCTGGTCGGGCACTGGGGCGACTTGATTCTTCTGGGGCTAGCAGGAGCATAAAATGCAGTTTCAAATATTTTTTAGGAGCGGCCGCTAGTTAGTCAAGTAATAATGGGTGTGGAATATGCTTTAAAATTACACTGGGGTCTGATTGACGTGATAGGGCCCAGATTTGAACGGGATAATGAGGCTCCTGCCTGTTTATGGAAGGAGCGTAGGCCACCTATTCAACTTAAAAATGATGGGAAAGCTGAAGAATCCTGGTTTATCAACTCATTCTTGTGAGGTTGCAAAATAGCTTTGTTGCTCTCCTGTGTGGTGCATCTAGGGTCCAGATGTTACCATTATGCAACAAAAATTTATGCAATACCCATGGCATACATAAGAACATAAGAGCATAATAAATAGGAGCAGGAGTAGGCCATTTGGCCCCTGTAGCCTGCTCCGCCATTCAATAATATCACGGCTGATCTGATCCTGGCCTCAACTCCACTGCCCCGCCCGCTCCCCATAACCCTTGACTATCTTATCATTCAAAAATCTGTCTATCTCCACCTTAAATATATTCAAAGTCCCAGCCTCCACAGCTCTCTGGGGCAGAGAATTCCAAAGATTCACGACTCTCTGAGAAGAAATTCCTCCTCATTTCTATTTTAAATGGATGATCGCTTCTTCTGAAACTATGCCCCCTAGTTCTAGATTCCCCCATGAGGGGAAACATTCTCTCTGCATCCACCTTGTCAAGCCCCCTAAGAATCTTACGTGTTTCAATAAGATCACCTCTCATTCTTCATATGACAACCTCTTCATCTCAGGAATCAACCTGGTGAACCTTCTCTGAACTGCCTCCAATGCAAATATATCCTTTCTTAAATAACTGTACGCAATACTCCAGGTGTGATCTTACCAACGCCTTGTACAGTTGCAGCAGGACTTCCCTTTTATACTCCATCTCCTTTACAATAAAGGCCAGCATTCCATTTGTCTTCCTGATTATTTGCTGTACCTGCATACTAACTTTTTGTGTTTCATGCATAAGAACCCCCAGATCCCTCTATACTACAGCATTTTGTAAACACTCCCCATTTAAATAATAATTTGCTTTTTTTATTTTTCTTACCAAAGTGGATAACCTCACATTTTCCCACATTATAGTCCATCTATCAAATGTTTGCCCACTCACTTAGCCTATCTATATCCCTTTGTAGATTCTTTGTGTATATATATGCCTCCAATTTGTACTTGCAGCATATACAGAACCTGCCTGTTTTATTTTGCATTAAATTGCATCCCATGAATGGGAACTAAGACGGAACAGAAAAGGGGAAGTTTGTTTCCTTGGGTATCTTCCATATAACAACAGTAAGGAAATTAACCATACTAGGAAATCCAGATTTTTTTTAGCTGGACTCTACATGACTCACTCACCTTCTCAACCTAAGTAATGTGGGGGAGATAAATTGGATGTTTCTGTTGTTTTCAACAAAATTGATCATTGAAGCTGAATCTTTCATGAAAATCAATTAGGATTATCATACTTAACAATTATCGTCACAGAATTTGTTTTTTAGTTGCCATACTTATCGTGGATAATCTATGTATCCTAATATGTCATTGTACAGTTTTATCATGACAACCATAACTCTGATACTTATGTTATTCATACTTAATTTTAGAAATATCTTAATAAACCAATATAAAATAAATAAAATGTATTTTCCCCTCATCTTTCTTTAGGTTTAATCCCAATTTGCTGTCTGGGCCTGTCTCAGATAGGGCGCCTGAACTTTGGAGAGGATGCAACCACTTTCAAGTACTATACAATGTGTGGTTTACAAGAGGGTTTTGAGCCTTTTTCAGTAAACATGAACCGTGATTTAGCCATGTGGTTCAGTAAACGCTTACCTCAGTTTGTCCCCGTACCAAAAGATCACAACCATATTGCGGTAAGATACAAATTTTTACTAAAATCTACACACCTACACTGAAGATATCATGCATTAGGCCATCGACTTGTGGTTTTCACAGGAGGATGGAATTACAAAATACAATCCCAAAATCCATTTGAACACCAGGAAATCCCATAATCTTGTGTAAGCAAGTCTATTGGTCAGCATAAAGCGATGGATCTAAATATAAATATATGGAAATGCGCAATCCATCCACATATTTAGAATAAAACTTTCAGAATCCCATGTGATATTAACTGACTTTGACTTATTCACTCACTATAAAGCAGTGGCCCTGATCACACGGCATCTCTGTGACATTGGTAAACAGTGGAACATTGTCAAACAGTGCCTTTAGAAGTAAATTGATTATTATAGGATCAACCATCAGATGAAGAGTTTAAATATTGGAAGTGCGTTTGTTGCTTTTCATCTTTGTAAGAGAGTACATGCTACTTAATGATTGCAACACATGTTTCATTTCTGAAATTTTAGCAGTTTGAAACCTTGTTATGAACATATTGTGACATTTTTGGTGCATTTACTTACAGTTTTATTGTGATGTGGCTTTTCAAATATTTTATACTGTTTTTAACTTCAGTCCAAAGACTACTTGAAAATACAGGTGCAATGTCCTGAATCCAGACTTCTGAAAACCGGAATTGTCCGAAAACCGGACATTTCGGCAAGGACTGGTGGATCGGCAGGTGGCGAAATCGGAAATCCAGCAAAACCTGAAATCTGGCACGGATTCGGTCCCGAGGATTCCAGATTTCAGACGTTGTACCTGTAACTTAAAATTGTTAAGACTTTTTCCAATTGCACAGCAACTGGTAGTCCAATAAGTGAGAGCACTATAAAGGAATATTATGGATTTTAAAAATATCAATCTGCAGCTTTAATATATTGTAATTATATGGTTAATTGCAATTATTATGGATGTAGGATCCACCACAGACCCAATCCACGTACGGACCAGGGTCAAGCAGGGCTGCGTCATTGCACCAACGCTCTTCTTGATCTTCCTGCTACAAAATGCCCCAGCTCACTCTTAACAAGCTCCCCGCTGGAGTGCAACTAAACTGTAGAACCAATGGGAACCTGTTCAACCTTCGTCACCTCCAGGCTAGATCCAAGGTCGTTCCATCCTCTGTCAACAAACTACAGTACACGGATGACGCTTGCGTCTGCGCACATTCAGAGGCCAAACTCCAAGCCATCGTCAACATCTTCACCGAGGTGTACGAAAGCATGGGCCTTACATTAAACATCCGAAAGACAAAGGTCCTCCGCCAACCTGAGCCTGCCACACAGCACTGCCCCCCAGTCATCAAAATCCACGGCGCGACCTTGGACAACATGGACCATTTTCCATACCTTGGGAGCCTGCTTTCAGCAAGGGCAGACATCGATGACGAGGTCCAACACCGCCTCCAGTGTGCCGGCGCAGCCTTTGGTTGCCTGAGGAAGAGAGTATTTGAAGACCAGGACTGCAAATCTGGCACCAAGCTTATGGTCTACAGGGCAGTTGTGATACCCGCCCTCCTATATGGCTTAGAGATGTGGACCATATACAGTAGACACCTCAAAGTGCTTGAGAAGTACCACCAGTGCTGCCTCCACGAGATCCGATAAATCCACTGGGAGCATGGACGCACCAACGTCAGTGTTCTCGCTCAGGCCAACATCCCCAGCATCAAAGCACTCGACCAGCTCCATTGGATGGGCCACATTGTCTGCATGCCCGACATGAGACTCCCAAAGCAAGCATTCTACTCGGAACTCCTACACGGCAAGCGAGCCCCAGGTGGGCAGAGGAAACGTTTCAAGGACACCTTCAAAGCCTCAACATCCCCACCTGCACCTGGGAATCCTTTCCCAAGACCGCCCTAAGTGGAGGAAGAGCATCTGGGAGTCTCATTGCTGAGAGCATGCAGAAATCAAGCGCAGACAGCAGAAGGAGCGTGCAGCAAACCAGACTCCCCACCTACCCCTTCCTTCAACCACTGTCTGTCCCACCTGTGACAGAGACTGTAATTCCCGTATTGGACTGTACAGTCACCTGAGAACTCACTTTTGGAGTGGAAGCAAGTCTTGCTCGATTTCAAGGGACCGCTATGATGATGATGATGGGGTTCTAAAGAAATGATCCATTTCGACAAAGAAGCTGCTAACTTCTGCTAACCTTTGGCATTATTGACCTGATGCTAGGCCCTCGATATTAATGTCCCAATGTTTTGAATGAGCAGCGTGACTCCAAACCGCTGCTTCCCCAACCGGCTTATTCGGCCGTTTTCGGACTGCCCCGCACACTCACCACCTTTCTATAAATACTGGGGCCTAAGAGTCCATGGTGACTCGATTACAAATTTCTGATGTTTTCATTGGTAGTTATGAAGCAAAAGCAAATGAAACTCTCAGTGCACTGCACAAAAAGTAAATTAAATGTAATCCGTATTAAAGATAGCATTCTGTATTAATATTGTAGCCATCACTTTTTAATTGTCAATTTAGTAGTAACATTTGACACATTCATCACTTGTTTACATAAATACTTATAAAACATTAATGTGGAATTTTTGTGATACAGAAACTGTACATGCATAACTAAAATTGGGATCTAATTTATAGGTAACAAGGATTGATGGGACTGTAGACAGCCCACCCTGTTTAAAAGTCACCCATAAAACCTTTGGCACTCAGAACTGCATTACTGAAATGACATTCTACCGTTTGAGTATGCCTGTTGAGTTCCATTCAACATATAAACCTGATGGCATTTCACATATGGCTCATGATGATGGACTTCACAGTGCAGATACATTGTCAGGAAAGACTAAACTAAGGTTAGTTTACCTCAATTATTTGATTGTATTGTCTTCTTAGCTGAACAAGTAGACTTTCCAATATATATGTATGCACAATAGTCGTGATATAGGGCTAGACTTTCCCTAGAGCCCCTCAACACCTGATTGCCACCCAGAAAAACCGCTAAAGTTTTGCAACTAACGCTGGTGGAACTTTACATAATTCAGGTAAAAAATATCGCCCGGTGAGAGAAAAGATCTTGTATCAATAATCTCGGCGGTTAAAGGCGAAACTAGATGAAACGGGCAGTCTTAAAATGTTTTTAAAAATTTAGTCCGAGGCTGCGGTTGGGCCTAGGGAGGGGGGGAAAATGTTAAAAAAAAATTTCACTAAAAAAAAAGGTATTCTCAAGATAGTTTTACAGTTAATCACCGTTTTACGATTAAAAAAAAAAGAACCTTTAACTTACCTTTCTTTGCAGAATACTCACCTACCGCCCTGTTTAAGCAGCTTTTACAGGGTGGTTCCCTCTGCAATCTGGACGGGCTTCCGTTGAGGCCAAACTTACACCCTGGCGATTTTCTCGGCGATGCACATTGGCGGTTTGCTCCCAGCAGGCATTTTGAGATGTGGGCGGTTCCATTTAAAAAGTAAGGGGGAAACTTTCACTGGGTGGTTTCTCTCACAAAAGCAACTGTACAACTGAGAAAACCGCCGAAAATGAAGGTGAAAGTCTGCCCCTATAGGAATTAGTCCCAGACTTTTGATGGGAGCTCATCTTGTAAAAGAAAATACGTACATTTATATCAAATCCTCTGGATGTCCCAAAATGCTATCCAGCCAGTGGATTGCTTTTAACTTGTGTAAGCAAATGCATCAGCCAATTTTCCACAATGCAAGTTCGCCAAACAACAAATGAATGAACGACCAGATTATCTGTTTCTTTGGTGATGTTGACCAGGATTCCAGGAGAATCTTCCCTGTTCTTCATCAAGCAGTCCCATAAGTTTTAAATCCACATGAGCTGACAGAAAACGCCTCGGTTTAAGTCAATGGAAAATAAAATTGGGCGGGGTGTATAATGGGAGGCAGTCCGCCACTGCCTCTGTCGGCCCGTGCCACAGTTGAATCTCACCCCCAGAACCTTCAACAATGCAAATCTCCCTCTGTACTACACAGACGTGCCAGCCTAAATGTTGTGCTTACGTCTGTAGGGGGGCTTATGTGCACAACTTTCTGACTCAGAAGTAAAATATTGTAATCTGAGTCAAGCTGACAGTCACAGATATTCAATAGTGCTGAAGATAAATTTATTTGAACCAACTAATCTAATTGTGCTAGTATTCAGTCACACACAGGTTCCTTTATCAAATGAACAATTGACCATCAAATAAAGTGTTGCCTTATTTTAAATGAGTTACTGCATCCATTAAAATAGCAAACAAAGGAATTTTATGGAAATAAGTGTTTGTGATTTCAAAGCCCTGTCTATTTTAGAAATTAAAAAACAAGTGCATGGGGAATCAAAATCAGTGTGAGTTTCTTTAAACAAAATCAAGCTGCAATATTCTGCATTTTTGGATAAACTAAAACTCACCTTTTTTATTGAAAATTTATATTTTTAATCCCTTATGTTGTGATTCATCTAAAGTTTTGTTAATGAATTTTTACAATAAGACCCCTGTACCCTTTGCTCTTAATTAGGGAGCTAATTTCTGGATTGAATTTCTTTGAATAATCTCTGGCTTCCATTAAAATTACAAAACATATTTTTTTGCTTTTAGGAGTGCAAAGCTGACTCGTGATCTACCTGGAGGTAGAGATGACCGAGAGATTGTTAAAAAATCTACTATGGTAATGTGCAAAGCAACAAAAAGACAGATGTTTCTATTTAAGTCTATGTATGATAATAGAATCTTGAGAAATCATGCAATTAGCATTTAATGAGTATGGAGAAAGATTGCAAAGTGCCGCAGTACAGCGGGACCTGGGAGTACTTGTGCATGAAACGCAAAAGGATAGTATGCAGGTACAGCAAGTGATCAGGAAGGCCAATGGTATCTTGGCCTTTATTGCAAAGGGGATGGAGTATAAAAGCAGTGAAATCTTGCTACAGCTATATAAGGTATTGCTGAGGCCACACCTGGAATACTGCGTGCAGTTTTGGTTTCCATATTTACGAAAGGATCTACTTGCTTTGGAGGCCATTCAGAGAAGGTTCACTAGGTTGATCCCGGGGATGAGGGGGTTGACTTATGAGGAAAGGTTGAGTAGGTTGGGCCTCTACTCATTGGAATTCAGAATAATGAGAGGTGATCTTATCGAAACATATAAGATTATGAGGGGGCTTGACAAGGTGGATGCAGAGAGGATGTTTGCACTGATGGGGGAGACTAGAACTAGAGGGCATGATCTTAGAATAAGGAGCCGCCCATTTAAAACAGAGATGAGGAGAAATTTCTCTCAGAGGGTTGTAAATCTGTGGAATTGGCTGCCTCAGAGAGCTGTGGAAGCTGGGACATTGAATAAATTTAAGACAGAAATAGACAGTTTCTTAAACGATAAGGAGATAAGGGGTTATGGGGAGCGGGCAGGGAAGTGGAACTGAGTCCATGATCAGATCAGCCATGATCTTATTGAATGGCGGAGCAGGATCGAGGGGCTGTATGGCCTACTCCTGTTCCTATTTCTGATGCTCTTATGTTCTTATATGCATGTAAAATACAAAGCAGGTTCACTTCTTAATTTCAAAATAGTGTATTGTTACCGTTTGATGAATCCCAAGAAAAAGACTTGAATCCTGAGTACATGGAACAGACTTGAGTCCAATTGCAGATGATATTCAGACTTCAGTGGACTCATTGAATGTAATGCCAGTGATTCCTTGAGACAGTTTAATTGATCTTCAGACCAAACTTAGCCTAGCGATGTGATGATGCCAACAATAAGCATCCAATAAAGCAGCCAACGTGCAAACACACACGCTGTGCCAGAAGTGCACTCCTTCCATATAAAGGATCCTGCAGAAGGGTCCTGTGCTCTTGCCTGAAACAGGTGTTAGCTTCTCCCGGCTCCACAGTAATTCCACGGGCTGCTGCCAGCCACTGCTTGCCCCTCCCCGCCCCGGCAGCACCGACTTCTCTTAGCCAGCGTCCGAGCAGGTCGATCTATCGGTGCCACTTTGCACCAGCAAGCTGCCTCTGGGGACACGACTGGCACCTGCAGTTCACTGGTAATAAACAAATGAGGCTGGGCTAACCAATTCCCATGGTCCTATCACCGACCTCATTAGGGGCATACAGTGTGTGCTGCACCGGAATAACACCCTCATTCGGGCATTATTCAATTTCTAGGCCTTGGACTCCTGAGTAGCAGATACAGCAACATAGGAACAGGAGTAGGCCATTCACCTCCTCGAGTCTGTTCCACCATGCAATCAGATCATGACTGATCTCCACCTCAACTCCATTTATGCTCCATTTACCCATCATTGATCCATATCTCTTGATGCCCTAGACTAACAAAATCTATCGATCTCAGTCTTGAAGATTTCCACTACCCTTTGTGTGAAAAAGTGCCTCCTGATTTCACTCCTGAAAGGCCTTGCTCTAATCTTGTGCCATCTTGTTCTGGATTCCTCTGCCACGGGAAATAGTTTCTCTGCATCTACCCTTTTGAATTATTTTGTCATTTTAAACTTCTTGATTAGATCACCCCACAACCTTCTATACTCAAGAGAATTCAAGGCAAGTTTATTCAATCTGTCCTCACAATTTACCCCTTTAAATCCTGGTATTATTCTGGTGAATCTACACTGCACCCCTTCCAAAACTAATATATCCTTCCTGAGAAGTGGTGCCCAGACTGAACACAGTACTTCAGGTGGGGACTGACCAAGGTTCTGCACAACTAAAGCATAACTTCCTCCTGTTTTGTATTCCTACCTCCTTGAAATAAAGGCCAACATTCCATTAGTCTTTTTGATTAATTTCCATATCTGTGCACTAGCTTGTAGTGATGTGTACCTGGACACCCAAATGCCTTTGCTCCTGCACAGTTCCTAGTCTCTCGACATTAAGAAAATACTCTGATTTGTCTTTCTTGGATCCAGTGTGGGTGACTTCACACTTCCACACGTTGAACTCCATTTGTCACTGTTTTACCCACACACTTAATCTCTCAATGTCCCTTTTTTAACTTCCTGCTCCAGTTTACACAACTTGCTGTGCCTCCTAACTTAGTGTTATCTGCAAACTTGGATATATAACTCTTTATTCCTTCATTCAAGTCATTGATATATATGATGAGTCCCAGCCTCAGCTAACATTTAGACTTCACTGTATGAAAATGTGGCAATCGGTGGCAGCAACTAGAGATCCAAAAATGGGGAAATAATACGAGGGAAATGCCATTTTGTGATGTGGACGGATAACCACTAGAATTGTGTTTTTAAACCTTTTTTTAATCTAATGTTTTGTTATTGAGTATAATTTTTTAGTTGGTAAGATAGCTACAATTCTGAAAGGTTAAAAATAAAATGATGCACAGTCTCTAGTCACTGAAGTTAGAGCCTTTGTGACATATCTCAAAAATACACATTTATCCATGTAATAAATGATTCTTACAATTACTTTGCTAAATTGTGCTCCTTCTATCTCTTTGCTATGCAGCATTGTTATGCAGTGAGAATATTTGCAGGACAAGATCCATCTTTAGTGTGGATTGGCTGGGTAACCCCTGATTACCATTACTACGGCAAATCATTTGACTTGAGTAAAAATCGGACAGTCACTGTCACTCTGGGTGATGAGAAAGGCAGAGTTCATGAAAGGTAGGCATTATCATTATTACCCATGTGAAATATATGGATGCAATGTAAAAAGTCTACATAAATCTGTCGTGAATTACAGCTTTATTCACAGTATGTGCTGAATTGCAGAATCTACTTTACAGAAAATATAAATCTTAACATCTCAGCAATTTCAGATTTTCTTTTTACCTTTTAAAAAGTAGTGATTGCGAATTCTTCTCCTTGAGGAGCCTTAACTAGAATTGTTCTTCAGTTGGGTTTCCGCATCAAAATTTTCATCTAGTCATGGGAATGTGGCTGCTCCCCACACAACTCAATCTGTAATGTTATTTGACCATGTATTTCTGAGTCTCCATTAGTTCCAAGCATTTATTTAACTCTTAAGTGGAAAAATATTTCCATCACAATAGAGTTTAATCTAATGATTTTTCGATAACGAATGCTATCTAGCATACACTATTATGGCCATGTTCAATGAAGATCTGGCATGTTCGCCAATGGTTGCATTGTATTGGCCATTGAGTTGTCATAAGAACATAAGAAATAGGCATTTGGCCTCTCAAGCCTGCTCCTCCATTCAATAAGATCATGGCTGATCTGATCATGGACTCAGCTCCACTTCCCTGCCCGCTCCCCTTAACCCTTTATCGCTCAAAAATGGGTCTATCTCATATATATTCAATGACCCATCCTCCACAGCTCTCTAGGGCAGAGAATTCCATAGATTTACAACCCTCTGAGAGAAGAAATTCCTCCTCATCTCAGTTTTAAATGGGCGGCCCCTTATTCTGAGACTAGGTCCCCTAGTTTTAGATTCCCCTATGAGTGGAAATATCCTCTCTTCATCCACCGTGTCGAGCCCCCTTATTATCTTACATGTTTCGATAAAATCACCTTTCATTCTTCTGAACTCCAATGTGTATAGGCCTAACCTACTCAACCTATCTTCATAAGTCAACCCCCTCATCTCTGGAATCAATCTAGTGAACCTTCTCTGAACAACCTCCAATGCAAATATATCCTTCTTTAAATACGGAGACCAAAACTATATGCAGTACACTAGGTGTGGCCTCACAAATACCCTGTACAGTTGTAGCGGGACTTCTCTGCTTTTATATTCTATCCCCCTTACAATAAAGGCCAACATTCCATTTGCCTTCCTGATTACTTGCTGTACCTGCATACAAACTTTTTGTGTTTCATGCACAAGGACCCCCAGGTCCCTCTGTACTGCAGCACTTTGCAATTTTTCTCCATTTAAATTATACCAAAGTGGATAACCTCACATTTTCCCACATTTTGCTCCATCTGCCAAATTTTTCCCACTCACTTAACCTGTCTATATCCCTTTGCAGATTTTTTGTGTCCTCCTCGCCATTTGCTTTCCCACCCAGCTTTGTATCATCAGCAAACTTGGCTACATTACACTCGGTCCCTTCATCCAAATCATTAATATAGATTGTAAATAGTTGAGGACCCAGCACCTATCCCTGCGGCACCCAGTCACTGTTTGCCAACCAGAAAATGACCCATTTATTCCGACTCTCTGTTTTCTGTTAGTTAGCCAGTCCTCTATCCATGCTAATGTATTACCCCAACCTCATGAAATTTTATCTTGTGTAGTAACCTTTTATTTGGCACCTTATCGAATGCCTTCTGGAAATCAAAATACACCACATCCACTGGTTCCTCCTTATCCACTCGTTACATCCTCAAAGAACTCCAGCAAATTTGTCAAACATGATTTCCCTTTCATAAAACCATGCTGACTCTGCTTGATTGAATTATGCTTTTCCAAATGTCCCGCTACTGCTTCCTTAATAATGGACTCCAGCATTTTCCCAATGACAGATGTTAGGCTAACTGGTCTATAGTTTCCTGCTTTTTGTCTGCCTCCTTTTTTAAATAGGGACATTACATTTGCGGTTTTCCAATCCACTGGGACCGCCCCAGAATCCAGGGAATTTTGATAGATTACAACCAATGTATCCACTAATTCTGCAGCCACATCTTTTAAGACCCTAGGATGTAAGCCATCAGGTCCAGGGGACTTGTCTGCCTTTAGTCCCATTATTTTACCGAGTACTACTTCATTAATGATAGTGATTGTATTAAGTTCTTCCCTCCCTATAGCTCCTTGATTATCCACTATTGGGATGTATTTAGTGTCTTCTACCGTGAAGACCGATACAAAATATTTGTTCAACATCTCTGCCATTTCCCTGTTCTCCATTATTAATTCCCCAGTCTCATCCTCTAGGGACCAACATTTACTTTAGCCACTCTTTTCCTTTTTATGTACCTGTAGAAACTCTTACTGGCTGTTTTTATATTTTGTGCTAGTTTACTTTCATTATCTTCCCTCTATCATTTTTTTCGTCAATCTTTGCTGGTTTTTAAAAGTTTCCCAATCCTCTGGCCTCCCACTAGACTTGGCCACATTGTATGCCTTTGTTTTCAATTTGATACCATCCCTTATTTCCTTAGTTAGCCACGGATGGTCATCACTTCTCGTACAGTCTTTCCTTCTCATTGGGATAGATTTTTGTTGCGAGTTATGTAATATCTCCTTAAATGTCTGCCACAGCTCATCAACCATCCAACACTTTATTTTCCCGGTCCACTTTAGCCAACTCTGCCTTCATACCTTTGTAGTCTCCTTTATTTATCCAGGATTTGATGATTTTAACTATGTGTGGTCTAAGAATTAAGAACTTGACGCAATCTTTTCACAATATTTATAGTTTCCCAGCTGATATTTGTAATTCCAATAATTTGTGGGCTATCTGTTATTTTAGAATGCAGAGAACACACTTTTTTTGGAACTGAATCGAATCCATTATTTCATCCTTTTTTTATATAGTGAAATATTTACATGAAGAACAGTGATCACTAAGCCGGAAGTTCTTGGCAATGCCTGTCTTCTAAGTGAATGAAATGCTAAAATCTGTTTCTCTCATCTGATATCCTTTGTAGTGTCAAACGCTGTAACTGTTACATGGTTTGGGGAGGCGATATTGTCGGCAGCACAAAGGGATCAAGCAGCAGTAGTGCTGACCTTGAAATTGGTTGTTTCATTGATTTAGCAACAGGCCGGTTAACATTCACAGCAAATGGAAAAGATCTCAGTACTCAATACCAGGTAAAATGGTTGGCTTGCTGAATGCTAAGTTGCAGAAATTCCATCTACTTTACAAAATGTTAAAGATCTGGTTAGGGTCTATACAGTTCTACTCTATTTTGTGTTAACAGGGGAACATACTGAAACAATGCTTAACAAGATTTATAAAAAATGCTTAAGTTTATTCAATTTAATAACATTGCATGGGTGTCAGCTGTGGCTCAGTGGGTAGCACCCTTGCCTCTGAATCAGAAGGTTGTGGGTTCAAGTCCCACTCCAGGGACTTGAGCACAAAAAAAAAGTGTAAGCTGACACTCCAACACAGTACTGAGGGAGGTGCTATCTTTCGGATGAGATGTTGAATCAAGGCCCCGTCTCGCTCTCTCTCTCTCTCGAGTGGACGTAAAAGATCTCATGGCTCTATTTCGAAGAAGAACAGGGGAGTTATTCCTGGTGTTCTGGCCAATGTTAATCCCTCAATCAACATAACAAAAAAAAACGATTATCTGGTCATTATCACATTGCTGTTTGTGGGAGCTTGCTTGTGTGCAAATTGGCTGCCGCATTTCCCACACTACAGTAGTGACGAAGTTCTTAATTGGCTGTAAAGCACTTTGAGACATCTGGTGGTCATGAAAGCCGCTGTATAAATCTTAGTCTTTCTTTCTTTCTTTTATGGGTATGTTCAAACTGAAGGTAGGAGCAAAAAATTGCTATCCAATCCATCTGACTCAGTCTGTTACTGTATTTAAGCCATGTGCAGAACCAGGTCAGAACATTTTCTTCTCCCTCCTGCCTTGGCATCAGGTCTATATTCGTCCAGTGTCTGTTTAAAAGGAATCTGTCTATTTTTCTTATACTTTTTCAGCCAAATCCACATTCACTACACTATAGGTTAATAATACTTGGAGGAAGTAGGAGGGCTCCAGTCAATCAGATTAGTGCAACCATGCTTATTTTTAGTCACTCTATTAAAACATTTCCTGTACCATAACTACAATTATTTAATAAGAAGGCCAACAGTAAAGAAAAAGCACACAATCACTTTCAAAGTTAACTGCGAACTATGATTCAGATTTCAGATGTGCTTTAGTTTCCTCTAACCTGCCACAAAAGTATGCATAAACCCTAATTTCAGAGGGTAACCCAGCTGCACCACATTGACACTTTTCATCCAGTCATTCTGATGCAGACTGCTTAATTACAGTTAGATTGTCAATTTGGAATCACTTTCATTAGGAACTGAGTTGTGACTAACAAAGATATTTTCACTCACTACATTCTACACCCATCAGAGGGGAGGCATTCACCTAGTGGGGCTGAAATTCAGGGTCCGGATAAGACCGTCCGAAACCCTCCCTGGTGGCCCAGTGGCCGAACCTAAAGAAACGCTGTTTCTCTCCCCTTTAAATGAGTGGAGAGACGTGGTGACACACACAGGCACTGATGTCACCACCGCTTCGCCGCTGAGTGACAGTGGCAAAGACTCTGTCCCGCCCTGACTTCCGCCCCTCACTAGCACTTACTGCCGTAATTCCACCCCCATTATGACTGGCTTCCGGTCCGATCCAAAAAAACGGCAAAGAGGAGAAGCCCGCCTCATCACACCCGACGGTAAAAACATCCAAAAAAAGGGAAGTGCATCAGCTTTCTGGCAGCCCTGAATTTCGGCCCCCATATGTTTAGACAAAACATTACCCTGTCACTCATAATTAATTTTGTTTTTTTCCCAATCTGAGTGTTTAAGGATTATGCAAAAAATAACCTATTCTTTTATATGTGACTTTTTTCAGATTGAACCAAGCACAAAGTTATTCCCAGCTGTCTTTATGCAGGCCACGAGTCCAAACCTGATCCAGTTTGAACTCGGAAATTTAAAGGTATATGTTTTAAAATCTATTGCTCTAATGTATAAATAGGTTGTGAGTTTCCGACTGGCAGAGTTCAATAGAACAGAAAGATCCTAACGAAGAGAGGATTGGTAAAGTGACTCAGAGAGTATAAACTTTCACTCCAGCTCCGGGAACAACAAAGCACCTACCTGTAAACTACAGAGTGCAGTTCCATTTGGCAAGTCAATGTAAAACTAATGATGGGATTACTTTAATAGAATCCCAATTGCTGTATTTAACGAGCGAAGCTAAAAGATTTGCCAGAGAGATCAGCTGCCACGAATCCTGGACTGGCTGCACTGCCATTATGCTACCAAGCCTATCTGAAGGTCCCGCCACATCTTAACAGGCAATGATTGAGGGCACTGACCTCCAAAGGCTAAGGGAGGCATTTGCACAGCTATACCATCTGCTGCAAGGAGACATGCAGTGAAACCCCACCATTGTGTCAGGTAGCAGAGTAATAATCTGTTGTCTACAGATATAGTCAGTGTGGGTAATGCACTGTTGAGAAGAGTCAGTGCATTTATCTCCTTTTTCACTAGAATAGAAATGGGACCATGATGTCGCTGTGTAATTTCACTGTGTTGCTGGGCATTCCAAAGTACAGGGAGACACTAATAGCATCCATGCAGCCATCTGACAGCACATTCCTGCTGTTCTTGTCCTTGCAAGTAATATTCACGCCATACAAGTGCCCGACAATTGCTATCTCAAACAAGAGAGCACCTAACTACCTCTCCTTGACATTCAATAGCATTACCATCATCAAATCCCCCACCATCAACATCCTGAGGGTTACCATTGACCAAAAACTTAACTGGACCAGCCACATAAATACTGCAGCTACCAGAACAGTTCAGAAGCTGGCATGTGACTCACCTCCTGACTCCCCAAAGCATTTCCACCATCTACAAGGCATTAGTTAGGAGTGTGATGGAATACTCTCCACTTGCCTGGATCAGTGCAGCTCCAACAATTTTTTAAATTTTTTTTTTTATTTTTTTATTTTTTTTATTCGTTGCCAATCTTTCCAATTTTTTGTCAAATCACAAACGCCAGAGGTCACCCTGCACCTGTCAAGGATCACTCTGCGCCAATGCTCTTAGCCAAAAGGCCTAGAGCCACTGCACCGTTCCTGGAAGTACTGCAATACCAGGTTCGTGCCATGGAGGTGGGTTTGTGCCCCCCACCCACCTCTGTGGAGGTGGATGGGTCAAGCCACCCCTCCCACCTCCTATTTCCAAAAAGCATAGGAGAACCACCTTCCTGATCCAGGGAGAATCACTTTCTGGTCATGGTTACTCCCCTGTCAGGTCAGTTACGCATGATCTTAGCCAAAAGGCCGAGAAGCGATTTCCAACAATACTCAAGAAGCTTAACAATTTCCAGGACAAAGCACCCGCTTGATTGGCTCCCCATCCATCACCTTAAACATTTATTCCCTCCACCACTGGTGCATCGTGGCTGCAGTGTGTACCATTTACAAGATGCTTTGCAGCAACTCGCCAAGGCTTCTTCAACAGCACCTCCCAAACCCGCAACCTCTACCATTTAGAAGGACAAGGGCAGCAGGCGCATAGGAACATCACTACCTCCAAGTTCCCCTCCAATTCACACGCTGTGCTGGCTTGGAAATATATCGTCCAGGATATCGTCAAAATCCTGGAACTCCCTCCCAAAGAGCACTGTGGAAGTACCGCCACCACACGGAGTCCAACCACCACCTTCTCAAGGGCAATAAATTCTGGTCTTGCCAGCAACAATGATGAATAGGAAAAAAGTCACCACTTGCTTCTCCTTGCCTGTGCAGTGTGATGCATCTAGTGCTTCCTGCTCAAGAGCACTACCTACATTCTCCAATATATGTGTTTGCGCGTGTGCTTGCCAATGGTGAAAGTGGCATAGAGTGTGAGTAGCTGTCTTCTTCTGAACAACTTTCAAGCCTACAATGTCAGGAAGAACATGTGTCAGAATACTGACTCCAAGAACCACCTTCTAACAGAGTTTGCATGGCAAGAATTTGTTTGTGATGTTTGATTGTATGGTTGTGTATATGTATGTATGTGAATGAATGACTGGGAAGGGACAAAATGACATTCCAAGAACAGAATTGTCTTGGCCTTCAGCTCAGGGAAAGCCTCTGTCTTCATCGTCATCTATCCTTCAACACTCTTGATGTCTCGACTAGTGATGTCTACTGCAGTTGTACAGGACCTTGGTGAGACTACATCTTGCAGTTTTGGTCTCCTAATCTGAGGAAGGACGTGCTTGCTATTGAGGGAGTGCAGCGAAGGTTCACCAGACTAATTCCTGGGATGGCAGGACTGACATATGAAGAAAGACTGGATCGACTAGGCTTATACTCACTGGAATTTAGAAGAATGAGAGGGGATCTCATAGAAACATATAAAATTATGATGGGACTGGACAGGTTAGATGCAAGAAGAATGGTCCCGATGTTGGGGAAGTCCAAAACCAGGGGTCACAGTCTAAGGATAAGGGGTGAGCCATTTAGGACTGAAATGAGGAGAAACATTTTCACCTAGAGAATTGTGAACCTGTGGAATTCTCTATCACAGAAAATTGTTGAGTCCAGTTCGTTGGATATATTCAAGAGGGAGTTAGATGCGTCCCTTATGGCTAAGGGGATCAGGGGGTATGGTGAGAAGGCGGGAGTGAGGTACTGAAGTTGCATGATCAGCCATGATCATATTGAATGGTGGTGCAGGCTCGAAGGGCCAAATGGCCTACTCCTGCACCTATTTTCTATGTTTCTATGTTTCTATGTCTAGGTCCCATCCGCAAAGGGAGTGAAGGGCTAGCAATTTCTGCGCATTTCTCCAGTTTGGGTCTGTTCCCTTGTATTATGTGCCATCTCATCCTGCAAGCAGAGTAGTTATCTTGAGATGCAAGTTGAAGGAGTTACATGCACAGTACAGACAATTGCATAACTTGAAGCCCATCCTGTGTGCCAGTATCCGACCATGTATCATGTAGTTAGGTTGTGTTACAATGATTTGCTGTGAGAAACCTATTGAGACGTCTGTGTGCATAATTGGGGAAAAAAAATCTTCCCTGCATACTTGCCTTTGCTTTAAAACTTGCAGTGATGTTTTCTAGGCATGCTGGGAATAATAGTTTCATTACATGTTCAACCTTTGAGACCAGTGATTAGAGTATAGAGGCCCAGTGAGGGTCGGTTTAGGATCATTCTACTTTATGACTGTCAGATTCTGTGAAACTCCCTTGTACTGTCTTTGACCAGCCTATCTGAATCTTGTACTGAGTCTAATTGGCGATTTAAAAATGTTTAATTTTATAGGCAGACAAACACAATTGGTCAGATTATTTGAAAATCCTCATTAAAAATAGAGTATTGGTACTAGTGCTGAATTGTGCTGATGCTGAACATTACTAAAACTCTGTGGGCCCAAAATTGTCCCGCGGCCCGTCCGGGGGCGGTAACCTTCCAGGTCCGGGTCAGTTTCCGCCCCAGTGTGGAATTGCCCTTTGCGCCCCTCAAACAAGGCAGAGCACTGTCTCAGGCGCTCCACCTCGGAGGGACGCTCCCGAGGCGTCAACGCGTTGCTGAGGTCAGCTGACACGCCACAACGCCCCTTCCCTTCATTTAAAGGGGAGGTCCGCCGCAAACTCTGCATGGCCCTTTGGTGGCCATCATTGGGCCACCAGGGACAATCTCATCCGGGCCAGCGGCCCAGCATGCAAATAGGAGTACCAGGCTGTATGACAGAGGCCCAGTCGAGACGAGGGCCTCCATTATTGGGCTGACGGAAAAGTCGGCCGACAAAAAAAAAATGGCGACCTGGGGCGCACTCGTCCTCCCCTTTAAAGGGCGCCCCAGGCAGATGTCAGCACAACGCCAGCCTGGTGCCCCATGAGACAATTTTCCCCGCGGGGCGCAAAGGGGTCGGCGCAGGGCAGTGACATCATCGCCAGGAGTGCGCCGGCCCGGGGTGCCAATCATGGGGCGCAGCGCAGCGCAACCTCCAAATCGCCCCCAAAATCTTGGGGGTCAACCGCTGCCTGACGAAAGGGCAATTGTGCCTTATTAGCACCTACCGGCGGCATAAACGGGGCGCAATAAAGTGGCAATTTCATCCCTTATGTACTTGATGGAGGAATTGTAACTTTATACGCTCTTGTTACATGACACTTCACAGGTCTCTGTTAATATGTAAATTATGATGGAAAGCATCTTCCAGAATACTGCAGTCTTTATGTGAATGAGATTTTTGATTTGTTTAGCACAAGTCTTTTATATTAGAAATACAACCAATGTCATTAAAAATGTAGTTTGACTCAAAAGGTAATCTCTTAAGAATGTTAGTGCACCCACTGAAAGGTGCAATGTTTCGGATCACAGTGGTAAATAATCCTCCTATTTTTTTCACATAAAAGAAAAAGCAAATGTTTACGAGCGGTTTAATGGTATCATTCGCATTATTGTACATTTAAAGACTGTTTTATTATTTATCTTCTGGTACAGAATGCTATGCCTCTGTCTGCGGCTATATTTAAAAGTGAAGAAAGGAATCCTATTCCACAGTGTCCTCCTCGACTTGACGTGCAGATGATCACTCCTGTTCAGTGGAGTAGAATGCCCAATAGCTTTCTCAATGTAGAGACAGCACGGATTAGTGATCACCATGGCTGGGTAGTGCAGATTCTTGAACCATTGCAGATGCTAGCACTGCACATTCCTGAGGAGAATAGGTCAGTATATCTTGAAGTGCTGAAGTCCCAACCACTTATACCGTGCTCGCTTATCCCACACAACTGCCTTTTTCGGGCAAATGGTGCTCACTATTTTCCATCATCATAGACATCAGTTATAAAGGTGCCGCTAAAACTGTATTAAACGAATCAGCTATTTCATTCAGTTCTGTAGTTATCGACTTTTTAAAAGCCAATTTGTTTTTATGGCTGCATTTAATCAACATCCAACTTCACAACAGAAACAAAGCAGGCAACATGAATAGAATCCATACATTGTATCAGAGTTTGACATGTCCCCATAGTTGTTCACAATGAACAGTGCGAACAGCTTCAGATAGGTTCAGTCAGCTGTTCGCACTGTTAACAACGAGAGGAGGCAGTCAGAAAGTGGAGACTTGGGCAGCTTCAATTAGCTTTTAGGTTTAACATGGGATCAGGTCAACCTTTGCTACAATGTTTTGGTTCATTCAGAGCGAACTACCGTCCACTGCACCATTCCTGGCCGCTCTGACATGAACAAATTGAAGTCCTTCCTGGCTGCCGACTCCCGCAATCGCTGGGCCTGTCCCCGCGATCCACCGCCACCTCCAAACCCCCCACCCCCCCCACCCCATGATCTCTCTGCTGCACTCCCAGCCCCAAGCCAGCTAGCCCCGATACCCCCTTGCTCACTGTCTGTACTATCCAATTTAACGCGACCTCCCCTCGTCCGGCAAAATCCCTTACCCAGCGGGCAAATTGCGTTAGCATGGACTCTGTGCGGTGGGGATTTGTGCCATGGGTTTGCAGATATTCTCTATTACCTGGTTCAAATCTGCTTTGAAGTTGAAATAAAATGCTTTTAGAAACAATAAAAAGTCATGTCAGTGCAGCTCAAAGAAAAGATCAATTGCAGTTTATATATTTTACTAAAAACACATTTCAGTTAAATCTACTCACATGGTTAAACATTCAAAGGTTCTAGTTCTTACATGCCAATCTAATTTGGGTTGTAAGTTTATTCAATATTTGTAAATTAAAGTTACATGTTAAAAAAGATAGTAAGGAAATTTTCCTAGTAAATTTATGAATAGTCCTTTTCAAAATTATGAATATGAATTAATTAGTTTATTTCTGGCTACACCCCATTACGCCCATTACAAATAATGGATTTTTAAAGTATCTTCATTAAATTGATGAGATAATGCACTTATTTATTTCAGTGATTTATCCATGTTAATTAGAGTAGGTTGCCTCCAAAGTAATTCTGGCATTTTTAACCAGTAACGTTTTGAACAATTCTTCTTCTTATTACACTTTATTTTATTATCTTTGTTTACTAGTCATCAAAGTGAAAATTGGTGAACTTCAAGAAAGGGTCGTTGCATTATTTCATATCCAGAAGCATCACCAATTCCTTAATAATTAATAAAATAGATCATATACAATAGGGAGGGCCCCACATTACCCTAAATTCCTTTAAACCTTAGTTATCAGAAGAGCACCCCAAACCTCATCAAATTAACTTTATACATTTCCAAAATATTTTATCCTTCTTCATTATGTAGTTTAAGATGTTGTAATGTAACTGAATTTTATCTTCTTCCTTTGGCTCACATGTTTCCAAAATGTATTTTATTTGTCTGTTAGACCATAATTTATTATCTTTATTGAACTTTTCAGGTGTTTAGATATTCTCGAGCTCGCTGAAAATCAAGACCTCATGAAGTTCCATTACCACACACTAAAACTCTACTGTGCTCTCTGCGCTGTGGGTAATAATCGTGTGGCCCATGCACTTTGCAGCCACATTGATCAAGCTCAACTGCTGTATACAATTGAGAATAAATATCTGCCGGGGATTCTACGCAGTGGATTCTATGACCTCCTCTTAAGTATTCACTTAGAATCAGCAAAAAAAGCCAGATTAATTATGAGCAATGAATTCATCATTCCTGTTACTGATGAAACCAGGAGTATAACATTATTTCCAAATAACAATCGGGCATATGGACATCCTGGAGTTGGAGTCAGCACCTGTTTAAGACCTCGATTAAACTTCTCATTGCCAGATTTGATTAACACCAGCGAGGATAGACACAAATGTAGCCCAAAGTTTCCATTGGATATTCTTAAGGTCAAAGCAATTGAGATGCTCACAGAAGCTGTGACAGGTGGTGGACCGCACATTCGAGATTCCATTGGAGGAAGTGTGGAGTTTCAACTTGTTCCTATTCTCAAGTTGATTAAAACCTTGCTGATCATTGGCATATTTGATGATAATGATGTCCAAAAAATCCTGGTTCTGATTGACTCTGATTTGTTTGGTGAACACCAAGAGGAGACAGTGGAAGAGGACAAAACAGAAAAGGAGATGGTCACCAAAAATGAAGAAAAGGCCGTAGAGGCTGGTGAAGAAGCAACACCAACAGCTCAGACACCTTTAAAAGGATTGCTGGAAAAGAGCTTGCCAGAGTCCGTTAAACTTCAGGTACAAAACTGTGCAGAAATCCAGTTCAATGCCATTTCCTCCACCATGTGGCAATTTTATGCAACTACATATTTAATTTTATTATAGAGGGAACTGAGCTATACCCATGATAATTTATTACATAAAAATAAGTCGCCATTCACTGCAATGGTCTTCCCTGAAAATTTAAGTTAAATAAAAGAAATGGCTATTTAATGTAACAGTATTGGTAGAAAATGTATTAAATCAAAGCAGTGGTCATTTGATAATTGATTGTTCATTTAATTGAATAGGTTTGTATAAATTTAATAAGAGCCTTTTAATACAATGGAGTTTCCCCAAATGCACTAATTAAATACAAGAAGCAAATAGAATAGTCGTCAGCCAAAATTCATCAAACAAGAAGAGACAATTCAATAGGGCTGTACTAAAATGTAGTAATTAAATTAAAGTAGAAAATCTAACTCGGCTTTTCCAAAAACTATGAAATAACAATACAAATATAATAAGGGTGATCTACAATGTAATATTAAAAAATACAGGTTGAACCTCTCTTATCTGACACCTCAGGACCAGGCCTGTGCCGGGTAAGGGATTTTGCCGGAAGAGGGGAGGTCACGTTAAATTGGATTGTACAGACACTGAGCCAGGGGATATTGGGGCTGGCTGGCTTGGGGCTGGAAGTGCAACAGAGAGATCGTGGGGTGGGTGGGGGTGGGGTGGGCGGTGGATCGCGGGGTCAGGCCAGTGATTGCAGGAGTCGGCAGCGAGGAAGGACTTCAATTTGTTCATGTCGGAGTGGCCGGGAATGGTGCCGGACGAGGGGAGGTGCCGGATAAGGGAGTCCCGGACAAGGGAGGTTCAGCCTGTAGTAGTAACTTGTTTAGGACTGGTGATAAATTTATTCAGGAATTAATTACAGTGGCTGTGAATAAACCATAAACTATAATGGTGAATTACAGTAGAAATTAATTAAATTGAGAAAAGGAGCAACAGGAGATATGTGAGCGAGCCTGCACAAAGCAGGACAGGAGAGGCAGAGGAAAGACGATTGGCTGCAGCCTAGCAGTGGCAAATGAAAGGCTGGGCATGGTGAAGGAATGGCAGAGCCCAGAATTTGTGACACAGAAGGCCAGGAGCTGCATGGAAGGAAATACTCAGCACATCAGACAGATCTGTGGAGAGAGAAACAGAGTTTCAGGTCGATGACCTTTCGTCTGACTGGAAAAGTTAGAGATGTAACAAGGTTTTAAGCAAGTGCAGAGTTAGGGAAAGAGGGGGAGGGGAGGAAAAAATAAAAGGGAAGGTCTGTGATAGGGTGGAAGGCAGGAAAGATTAAATTACAAAAGGGATGATTGTACAAGGCAAAAGGAGGTGGTAAATGGGACAAGTAAAGAAACAAAAGATGAGTCTAGAAGAAGTGTAAATGGGAATGGCAGAATCATCAACAGCTACCATCTGAAAAAATGGGGGCAAAGGTTACGGTCTGAAATTGTTGAACTCAGTGTTGAGTCCAGAAGGCTGTAAAGTGCCTAATGGAGCTTACATTGAGCTTCATTGGAACAGTGTAAGAGGCCAAGGACGGAGACGTCAGAGTGAAAGTGGAGCGGAGTGACAGGCGACTGGTGAGGACAAGGGGAACCCAATCATGGTTCTGGAATGGAGGGGAAGGGATGCGAGTAGAAGTGTGCGAACGGACACATCCGAGGGTCCTGTCAACTACTGTAGAGGGGAATCCTCGGTTAGGGACTGAATGGAGGTGTTCTGCAAAGTGGTCACCAAATCTGTGTTTGGTCTCCCCAAAGTACTACATTGAAAGAAGTACAAGTAAATTGCTGTTTCACCTGGAAGGAGTGTTCAGGGCCCTGGACGGTGGGAAGGGAGGAGGTAAAAGGGCAGGTGTTGCATCTCCTCCGCTTGCATGGGCAGGTGCCGTGGGAAGTGGAGGGAGTGTTGGGGGTGATTCAGGCGTGGATCAGGGTGTTGCGGAGGTAACAGACCCTTTGGAATGCTGAAAGGGGAGGGGAGGGGAAGATGTGGTGCTGGGATCATGCTGGAGGTGGCGGAACAGGAGGAGGATGCTTCATTGAATGTGCAGGTTGGTGGGATGGAAGGTGAGGATAAGGGGAACCCTATCGTGGTTCTGGAAGGGAGGGGAAGGGGCGAGAGTAGAAGTGTGGGAACAGACACATCCGAGGGTCCTGTCAACCACCGCAGAGAGGAATCCTCGGTTGAGGAAAAAGGAAGACATATCGGAAGCACTATTATGGACGGTGCCATTGCCAGAACAGATGAGACAGAGACGGAGAAACTGGGAGAATGGAATAGAATCCTTACAGGAAGCGGGGGGAGAGGAAGTGTTTCTTTACTTGACCCATTACTATCTCTTTTTGCCTTGTACAGTCATACCTTTTGTCCTTTAATCTTGCGTGCCATACACCCTATCACAGACCTTCCCTTTTGTTCTTTCCTCCCCTGCCCTTTCCCTGCCCCTGCACTTGCTTAAAACCTTGTTGTATCTCCAACATTTCCATTTCTGGCAAAACGTGAATTCTGTTTGTCTCTCCACAGATGCTGCCTGGCCTGCTGAGTGTTTCCAAACTTTGTGTTTTTATTTCAGATTTCCAGCATCCACAGTATTTTGCTTTTGTATTAGCTGCAAGGAAAGACTGGTTTGAGGAAAAACCAGATGGACAGTAGAGCAGCCAAAGATACATACAACTAAAAATGAAAAAAAAGTACTTAAAATTTAAAAACAAAATTTACCTGTGAAAATGATGTGGAAAAAAAAATGATGGGCAGACCATGGATCCATTCGTGGTGGCAGACCTACAACAACAGCTTTGTGCCACAGTGCCACCTCGTAACCAGAAGCCTGAAACTGCAGCGAGACACAGTCATAGAATCATAGAATAGTACAACGCAGGAGGAGGCCATTCAGCCCATTGAGTCTGTACTGGCTCTTTCGAAGAGCAATCCCGTTAGTCCTAATTGCGATTTAGTGACACTGCTGAAAGTATATGTATATGGTTATCGGGTGAGAAAGGTTTTGGGACTGACTTCAATGCTCCCTTGATCAAATAGCTGCTGATACTTGCTGTCTTAACTCATGTGAAGAATGGCCAGTTGGGGATTGGAAGGGAGAAAATTGGGAAAATAAACAATGTCGTAAAGTAGCAAATTTATCTATATACAACATGCAAATTTAGCTTAGAAAATTCTAAAGTGATTAAAATAATCAAACATGATTCCTATATAAAACATAGTAAAAACATACTGATGTTTAAAAATGGAATACATAAGAAATTCAGAAGCTTCTCCAATGGTTCAGCTGGTCAAGAAAGTGAATATCTATGCCATACAGACTAGAACGGTCCTAGGTTCGATACCCAGTCTGTTCTTTGTCACAGAGACAGTAGACAGAGGCACTACAATTGACCACATGGTCCAGATTAGAGAGGGGAAAATTGCCCATGGCTTCTCCTGATCATTATCCACTTGGTAGAAGTGGGTATATCTGAACTAGATCAGGCTTGGATACAATGCAGGATGCAGTTGAATAGTTCTGAGAAACAGTTAAGGCTCACTTGTCAAGATTATAGAAGGTGGCCAGCCATATCCCAAGGGGCTGAACTATAATTACAAAGACTTAGTACACCACCCGAAAGCTTGTCATGTATTTGTGTCAGTGTGCTCTGCCTCCGTGGGACAAACTACATTTGATTTTACAAGATTTAAAAAAGATACGGAATAAATTATGATTTTTTTAAATGCAAAACAGATGTTTGAGTGGTTCATCAATATATATATGTATGTGCATGTGTATATAATTTTAATTAAAGTTATATTTGTTGTTTAGAGGCAATAGGTCTTTTAGAAAAGAAGGTAATTTGTTTTGTTTTCCAGATGTGTGAACTGCTGCACTACTTCTGTGATTGTGAACTTCGACATCGAGTTGAAGCCATTGTTGCTTTCGCAGACAAGTTTGTTGTAAGCTTGCAAAGAAACCAGAAGTTCCGCTACGATGAACTTATGCTAGCCTACAACATGTCTGCAGCCACGACTGCCAAGAAGACCAGAGAGTTCCGTTCTCCTCCTCAAGAACAGGTGATGTCTATTATTTCTGTAAATGGATCAGTTGCATTTACTGTGTGGCACTCCCAGCATCCTTCACTTCAGTAGCAGTGCTGTAAAGTAAATGAGGCTTGTGCTGTTGCCTTGTTGAATCCAAGACCACCCTTCCTCAGCTAATAGGAAGTTTCTGGTGCTCAGGAAGTTTTGAATTGAATCTTTTAGCAGGCAGCTGCACTGCCACTTTCACAACAATGCAAAGTAGTTTTGTGTGCATTAACACAAAAATGGCAGTTTAGCCATTCTTACTATTGAGCACAGTATAGGCCTGGGTGTGAATCTCCCTCCAGGAGGCCACTTCGCACCAGTTTCAATACGCACAGAGTGTTGTGGATTTTCCGGGGCAGGCTGTATCCATGGGAAATTTGTGTGCAGTACGCTCCACCAGAACGATATCTTCAGTACCCAAACTTCCCGTTGGACCGAATTACCATTTAGACGCAATATTGGAGCAGGGAGGAGGAAGTCCAGATGCTGCCTGGGCCTTAAAGGCAGCAGCAAAGTTAAAGGGGCAGGTAAAATTTTGCTCTTGGCAGCTTGTGATAAACAGTGGTAAGTTTTTAAATTATTTTATGCATATTAGAAGCTGTGATTTTTATGCCAGTGGTCTTCATATTTATTTAGGTGTCCCTTTTGAATGAGTTTGTGCTGCTGTGCCATTGCTGGGATGGCAAGAGCACCCTGGGTGGCAGTCTGCCTTGGAGGGAGTTGGTAAATGGGCATTGTTGTTGTGCCAAGCAGAAGATGAAAGCACAAGGGCAACATGTATGAATAATGGTGATATGGGAATAGAAGGAGGTTGCTAGTTTGATTATGAGACTTCTCTTTTTATTATAGCTGTGGTAGAGTAATTATTTGATTGGGGGAGGGGGATTTATGCTCTGTGATTAGGACATTTTTGATAGTGATTCAGGAGAGGTCCAGGTATATGACTTCAGCAACTGTCAAGTGGACTTGTGTGTGCTTCTCCTTGTCTGCCTCCAAATAAATCATGTTGCAAAAGAGGGTGTCACAGTATTAAACACGACTTTAATGTGAAAGAATTCTGAAATGATTACTGAAGCTGCAACATCATTTTGAATGTCAAAACTCAAAGATAAACACATTTCTTGATGATATCAACCTGTCCCTTTCAAGATAGGTCATCATCATCATAGGCAGTCTCTTGAAACGAGGATGACTTGCTTCCACGCCAAAAAAAAAGGGTGAGTTCACAGGTGTTTCCAATGAAGAACCCGAACTACATCCTCAAGGGTGGAAGATGCCTGTGCGTGGATTTTTTTAACGTGTGGTGGCCGTTGTACACCAGCCACCACACGGGCTTGACAGTGCTAGGTCTTGGTCCAGTGGCAAGGATTACCCAAGACGACTGGAGACCTGCTCTGCTGCACGGACCTAGTGCGCACACATATCGTAATGTGGGCTGGTCCGTGCTGTCCCTGGCTAAGATAGGTAGCACTTAAACGTCAGCCCTGAAAACACCAGCACTAGCTTTTTATGAGGTAGTCTGCTCCAGATCTGCATCCAAAGCTCATGTAGGAAATATCTTTGTAAAAGCATATGACATTAATTTGCAAGTAAATCTCCAAATCGAGTCAGATGGAGCAGCTGAAAAGCCATATATGAAATTTGAGGACAGAATGGGTCAAAGAAGTTTTCCAATTTATACTACCCATTCTTCAATTGCTATTCAGGCTTTTAACACCTGGAAATAAAATCATTCTTATAACTCCAGCCTCAAACTACATGGAATTTGCTAACAAGGCTCCACTAATGATGCAATATAAATAGTTAATAGGAGCTGTGTGAAATCACTCCAGGTTAACTTATTCTCTAATGTCTTCTCCTCTTCTCCTTTCACTCTCAGTGGGGAAGTTGTCACTTGAGTTTTCAGTATCTACTCTGCAGCTTTTCTCGATGACCCAAGTGAGATTTCGGTCCTTGACATCTTGCCGATTGAGAACTCACTATGTAATGAATCATATATGTGTACCTTTATCCTACCACATAATTACACAGCACATTAATACAGCAATGTGCTACACCGCCAACATTTATTTCTTGCATGATGCAAGACATTGTTAAAATATTTATTGAATGTAGTTAAATATGTACAGAAAAATAAATATTTGACTATGTAAAGGAAAGCCAAACTGCACTGAAAGAATTTTACTACTTCCATCATTTATTAATAGGATTATATAGAAGCATTTGCTATAAAATGAACTCATAGGATTAAAATGTTGAGTAAGTATACATGCAGAAATATGATTTGTGATCACAGAACTGTAAAAGATGAGTATAAAATTTTCAAGCTTCAACCAAACTAGAAACTAGAAATATTTTGCTCATATTATGGTAGACATGTGGAATACTTAATGTTATGCTGATTAAATCCTTTAAAAAGGACTCGAAAGATTATCTGGTTAAGAATAGGATAGAAGCATAGCTATTTCCTGTGGAACATTATACTGTGGAACATTCAGTGGGGCTAAATAATGCAGATTGTAATGATATCCTAAAGTTTTTACTTTATTGTTTTGGGCTCAAGAAAAATGTCAACGTTTTATCTTTTGAAGTAGTGTTATCTGTAGATATTTGCCTCCATTGAGTGCTAAATAAATTGGTAGAGTCTATCATGGAGTCAATTATATATAGTTTCTTACAAGGACTAAGTTTGATGTGCCAAATGGTTTTTCTCATTTCAGAATTTCTTATATTTTTATATTAGCTGTTTTACATTTTGGGTAGAGGAAGTAATAACTTGAAACTGCCCACCAATAAGTTGTAATTTAGATGAGCATTTAAAATCAAACAGGAGGCTGATTGCCATATCCTGTGCTTTAATTATCAAAGAGTCAATATCAAATGCAACTGGACTTGTAATGCAAATGCCTGGACTAATAATCCAGAGAACATGAGTTCAAATTCCACCATGGCACTTTGACAATTTAATTCAGTTAAAAAAATCTGGAAACAAAAAGATATCAGTAAAAGTGATATCATCATAGGCAGTCCCTCGAATCGAGGATGACTTGCTTCCATGTCAAAAGGTTCACAGATTTTTCAATGAAGGACCTAATATTCCAGGTCCGAACTAAATCGTGAAGGATGGAAGATGCCTGTGCGTTGATTTTTTTAACGTGTGGTGGCTGGTGCTAGGTCTTGGTCCAGTGGCAAGGATTAACAAAGACGACTCGAGACCACCTCTGCTGCACGTACCTAGTGCACACACACATCACAGTGTGGGCAGGCCCGTGCTGCCCTTGGGCCATGATCACGTCCCTCTACAATCTCTCGCCACTCCTTTGCCCTGGCCTCGCCGCTCCTGCTGTACCTGCCCACGCTCCAATCACCGACCTGATTGACTGACCTAAAAGTGATAATGAAGCTGATGGATTGTCGTAAAAACCCAACTGGTTCACTGATGACCTTTGGGGAAGGAAACCTGTCGACTGCCTTACCCAATTTGGCTTATATGTGATTCTCGTCCTAATCCAATGTTTTTGACCCTAAAGTGTCCTCTGAAATGGCCTAGCAAACACTCAATTGTATCAAAAAAGAAGTCACCTTCTCGGGGCAACCTGGATGGGCAATAATTGAGTGCCGTGCCAGAACAAAAATGAAGAAAAATAAAACTTGACTTTTGGTTGATAAAATGAGATTTTCCCATGGCTGTTATGGTTATCACCCCAGAAATTACAATAGTAAATATTGAAATTTGAATCTAATTGATTAATAATATGAAGTTCAGAAGGACACGATTTTAAGGGACATATTTTCCTCTTTAGTTCTTGGTGTAAAGCATTGCCCAGGTGCAGCGCAAAGTGGGAAATTGGCCGGGGAGGAACATATGCTTGTAATTGAGCCATCATAATTTTGCACTTTTTAAATTAATTATTTGAAAAATCAGGAGACAAACTACTGAGGAGAACTGAAAAAGCAAATCAGAGGGGCAAAGAGAGTGTTTGAGACTCGATTAGTGGGTATCATAAAAGGGAACCCAAAATCTTTTATAAAGATAAATAGTAAAAGGATAGTCAAACCAGTTTGACAGGATAGTGAACCAGTTGGGTTTTTACGACAATCCATCAGCTTCATTATCACTTTTAGGTCAGTCAATCAGGTCGGTGGAGTCGATTAGGGACCGAAATGTAGATGATCTTGTGGAGGCAGTGGGCATGGCTGAGGTACTAAATGAGTACTTTGCATCTGTCTTCACAAAAGAAGAGGGTGCTGCCAATGTCACAGTAAAGAAGGAGGTAGTAGGCAAATTAGATGGGATAAAAATAGATAAAGGGGAGGTACTTAATGGGTTGGCAAGGTAGAAAAGCTACCTGGTCTGAATGGGAATGCATCCTAGGTAGCTGAGAGAAGTAAGAGTGGAAATTGCAGAGGGTCTGGCCACAGCCTGCCAATACTCTTTGGATATGGGCTGGTGCCTGAGGACTGGTGAATTGCAAATGTTATATGCCTGTTCAAAAAAGGGGTGAAGGATAAATCCAAAGACAGGCCAGTCAGTCTAATGTCGGGGCTGGGGAAACTTTTGGAGACAACAGTCCGTGACAAAATTAATTGTCACTTGAAAAAATATATGTTAATAAATGAAAGGCAGCACAGATTTGTTAAAGGGAATTCATGCGGTTGATGTGTGTATGGATTTTCATAATGTGTTCCATAAAGTACCACATAATAGACTTGTACTCAGAATTGAAGCCCATGGGATTTAAGGGGCAGTGACAGTATAGATACAAAATTGGCTAAGGGACATAAAGCAGAGAGTAGTGGTGAACGGTTGTTTTTCAGACTGGTATTACGACCACTGCTCTTTTTGATATATATTAATGCCCTGTACTTGGGTATACAGGGCATAATTTTGAAGTTTATAGATGACACGAAACTCGTAAACAGTGAGGAGGATAGCAATAGACTTCAAGAGGACATCGACATAGCTTGGTGAAATGGACAGACACGTGGCAAATGAAATTTAACACAGAGAAATGTGAAGTGATTCATTTTGATAGGAAGAATGAGAAGCATTGTAAACAAAATTACACATATTTAAAGAGGATCCAGGAACAGACCAAGAGGTGTATGTACACAAATCATTGAAGGTGGCAGGACAAGTCAATAAGGTTGTTAAAAAGGTACATGGGATTGTTGACTTTATAAATAGAGGCATAGAGTACAAAAACAAGGAACTTTTACTAAACCTTTATAAAACATTGGTTAGGCTCCAGCTGGATTATTGTGCCCAATTCTGGGCACCACATTTTAGGCAAGGCCTTGGAGAAAGTGCAGAGGAGATTTAATAGAATTGTACTGTGCCAGGAATGTGGGACTTCAGTTATTTGGCGAGATTAGAGAAGCTGGGGTTGTTCTCCTTAGAGCAGAGAAGATTAAGGGGAGATTTGACAGAGGTGTTCAAAATCATGAGGCATTTTGATAGAGTAAATAAGGATTGGCTGAAGGGCTGATAACCAGAAGACACAGATTTAAGGCAATTCACAAAATAAGCAGAGGTGATGATATGTCCTTACTATACAGTATAAATGCACATGGGTCCCATTACTTGAGAGAAGGTCACTCTGTGACCAGTTACCTTTATTACCAAGACCTCAAGTGATGAAGGTGGATGGAGCTTCCCCTTTTATACCTGAAAGTCCAGGTTAGGAGTGTCTCGCACAAGTTCGCCCCCTTGTGGTCAATGTTCTCAAGGTGTACAACTTAGGTCAGCTTATACATGGGTTACAATGATAGTTGAATACATGACATCACCTCCCCTCCAAAGTCTTATTGGGATCACAGGTTAAGTCTCTGGTGGTTTACGCTCCCTTGTAGAGCGCCTGAGTTGGGGCTCCGGTTTTTGGGCGCTGGCCTGAGTGTCTGCTGTTTGCGGTGCCTCAGGCCTATCGAGACTGCCCACAGTGACTGGGTTCTCCTCCACTTGGTTCCGGTGTTTAGTCACCTGTGGTGGAGTAAACTCTACATCGTGTTCTTCCTCTACTTCTTCTGTGGGATTGCTGAAACTCCTTTTAGTTTGATCCACGTGTTTGCGGCAGATTTGTCCATTGGTAAGTTTAACTACCAAAACACTATTCCCCTCTTTGGCAATCACAGTGCCTGCAAGCCATTTGGGCCCTGCAGCATAATTAAGGACAAAAACAGGGTCATTGACATCAATACATCGCGCCCTCGCATTCCTGTCATGGTAATCACATTGTGACTGACGCCTGCTCTCAACAATTTCTTTCATTGTAGGGTGTATAAGGGATAACCTAGTATAGAGCATCCTTTTCATTAGCAGCTCTGCGGTGGAACCCCTGTGAGCGAGTGTGGTCGGGATCTATTGGCCAACAGGAGGCGTGATAAGCGGCATTGTAGGGAACCTCCTTGGATTCTGAGCATCCCCTGTTTGATTATCTGCACTGCTCGTTCCACCTGGCCATTTGAGGCCGGCTTGAACGGTGCCGTTCTGACATGGTTGATTCCATTGCCTGCCATGAAGTCCTGGAATTTAGCGCTTGTGAAGCACGCGCCATTGTCGCTGACCAAGACATCCGATAGACCATGGGCGGCGAACATTGCCCGTAGACTTTTTACCGTGGCAGAGGATGTGCTTGAATTTAAAATGGCACACTCAATCCATTTGGTGTAGGCGTCTACTACAACCAAAAACATTTTTCCCATGGATGCGTGACCATGGCTTGGCGGGCTAAGGGGACAAGGGGCTAAGGGGGGCTTACCTGGGTGCGTTGCCCAGCTGAGCACACGTGTTGCACCTGCGAACACAAAGTTCCAGGTCTGCATCTATCCCTGGCCACAATTGCCTTCATCATGACAATGCCCGGGTGCTCATTGTGAAGTTCTCTGATAAACACCTCTCTGCCCATCTGGGGCATGATACTCGTTTTCCCCACAGTAGGCAATAGGCCTGAATCGAGAGTTCATCCTTGCGCCTATGAAACGGTTTAAATTCCTCAGGGCATGCCCAGCACATGGCTGCCCAGTCCCCATTCAGGATAAATTTTTTAACTAAAGACAGTATCGGGTCTTTATTTGTCCAGACTTTAATCTGACGGGCTGTCACAGGTGAGCCTTCGCTTTCGAAAGCTTCAACAGCCATGACCATCTCAGCAGCATGCTCGGTTGCCCCCTCGGTGGTGGCTAGTGGGAGCCTGCTGAGTGCAGTTTTCAGTGCCCGGTCTGTGCCGAATTGTGTAGTCATCGGCAGCTAACGTGAGTGCCCACCTCTGTATGCGGGCCGATGCATTCGCATTTATGGCCTTGTTGTCAGCCAAAAGGGACGTTAGAAGTTTGTGATCTGTCTCCAGCTCAAATTTCCTGCCAAACAGGTACTGGTGCATTTTTTTTTACTGCATATACACATGCTACCGCTTCCTTTTCTACCATCCCGTAGCCACTTTCTACCTGGGACAGACTTCTGTAGGCATAAGCTACCGGCTGTAACTGACCATTGGCATTCACATGCTGCAACACACACACGACCCCAGAGGACGATGCATCGCACGTTAAAACAAGTTTCATATATCGTTAACAGTTTGTTGGAACATAACAAATTGCGCGCTCTATCAAAAGCCCTTTCCTGGCTGTCCCCCCAGACCCAATCGCGACCTTTGCATCGGAACATGTGTACCCGGCTCTAACAGCATGCTTAATTTGGGAAGAAAATTACCAAAATAGTTCAGGAGCCCCAGGAACGAACGCAGCTCCGTCGTGTTACGGGGTCTGGGTGCTCTCTGGATCGCTTCCGTTTTGGATGCAGTAGGTCTGATCCCGTCTGCTGCTACCCTCCTCCCCAGGAATTCTACCTCTGGAGCTAAGAAGACTCACTTCGCCTTTTTCAGTCGCAGCCCTACCCGGTCCAGTCTGCATAGCACCTCCTCCAGGTTGTGGAGGTGTTCTTCAGTATCGCGACCCGTGATGAGGATGTCGTCTTGAAAAACCACCGTCCTTGGAATCGACTTGAGGAGGCTTTCCAAATTTCGCTGAAAGATCGCGGCGGCCGAACGAATCCCGAACGGACATCTGTTATACTCAAACAACCCCTTGTCTGTCATGATGGTGGTCAGCTTCTTCGACTCACTCGCCAGCTCCTGGGTCATGTAAGCTGAGGTCAGGTCCAATTTTGAAAAAGGTTTGCCACCGGATACCGTCGCAAAGAGGTCCTCCGCTCTCGGTAGTGGATACTGTCTTGGAGTGACACCCGATTGATGGTGGCCTTGTAATCGCCACATATCCTGACCGATCCATCCGTCATGAGCATCGGCACAATCAGGCTCGCCCAGTCACTGAATTCGACTGGCGAGATGATGCCTTCCTTCAGCAGGCGGTCCAATTCGCATTCTATCTTATCCCGCATCACGTACGGCATCGCTCTGGCCTTGTGGTGTACTGGCCTGGCGTCCGGGTTTATGTGAATCACTACCTTGGCCCCCATGAAAGTGCCGATGCCGGGTTGAAATAATGAGTCAAATTTGTCCAGGATCTGTGAGCATGATACTCGCTCCACAGAAGAAATTGCATTGACATCGCCCCATTTCCAGTTCATAACAGCAAGCCCAGTAGTGCGGGACCGTCCCCCGGGACAATCCAGAGTGGCAATCTGTTCTCCGAATCTTTGTGGGTCACGACAACCGTGGCGCTGCCTAACACCGGAATGATCTCCTTTGTATATGTCCGCAGCTGTGCGTCAATAGGCCTTGGACACCCACAACCTTTCGAACTGTTTGATACTCATCAGGGACTGGCTGGCTCCCGTGTCTAGCTCCATTAATACTGGGATGCCATTGAGGAGCACTTTAATCATTATTGGTGGCATCCTGGTATATGAACTGTATATGTGCTCCACATGAACTCGCTGAACTTCAGCTTCCAGCAATTTCCCCCAGTATTCATTTGCCCTTGTAGGGCTTAATTCGGGCCCGTCCTTCTCATACATCAACCTGACTGCAGGCTTCCTGCACATACGCACCAAGTGACCGCTGACGTTGCAGTTTCTGCAGGTATATTGCTGATACCTGCAAGTTCTGGCTGGGTGTTTACCTCCACAACTCCAGCATGAGCTGGAGGCCCTGTTGTTGGAAACAAAAGGTCCCTTACCAGTCGATCGGCTTTGACTGTCTCTGTAACTGTCCTTAAGCGCACCATTAACAGGTGTTGATGGCCCCATTACTGGCCGCATTGTCCATTGCGATGGCATGAATCGCTGTTCAGCTAGCCATTGTCTCTGTTGAATTCCCCCTTTGGGTTCGACTACATGCTAGGTCCGATTGCCCTTGTCTACCTAGAGAACTGTGTGCCGCGTTAACAATGTTGACTCCCTGGTTGTTTGCCGCATTTGAGCCAAGATTTTTGTCATACATCATTCTGGTCTCTTCCTCCCCTGAGATAAATGTCTGGGCTATCAGAGCCGCCGCTTCCAAGGTCAAGTCTTTGGTCTCAATCAGTTTCCTGAAAACCCCGGCGTGCCCAATGGCCTTAATAAAAAGGCCTCGCAGCATTTCCGCTCTGCATGCATCTGGGAACTTACATAGGACTGCCAGTCGCCGGTGATCTGCCACGAAGTCTGGAACGCTTTGCCCTTCTCGCCGCCGATGCGTGTAAAACCGGTGTCTTGCCATGTGCATGCTGCTCGCCGGTTTAAGGTGTTCCTCGATCAACTTACTGGGCTCTTCGAATGTCTTGTCCGCCGGCTTCTCTGGCGCTAGAAGGTCCTTCATCAGGGAGTATGTTCTGGATCCACAAACCGTCAGGCGATGAGCCCTGCGTTTGTCGGCCGAATCCTGTCCCAACCATTCCTTAGTGACAAAACTTTGCTGTAGTCTCTCAATAAAGTCGTTCCAATCATCACCAACACAGTACCTCTCTTCTGTGCTGCGAGTGGCCATGCTCGCGTGGTTTAAATCCCAGTTTCTCATCGCCAATGATATGTCCTTACTATACAGTATAAATGCACACGAGGCCCATACTTGAGAGAAGGTCACTCTGTGACCAGTTACCTTTATTACAAAGACCTCAAGTGATGAAGGTGGGTGGAGCTTCCCTTTTTATACCTGAAAGTCCAGGTTAGGAGTGTCTCCCACAAGTTCACTCCTTGTGGTCAGTGTTCTCAAGGTGTACAACTTAGGTCAGCTTATACATGGGTTACAATGACAGTTGAATACATGACAGGTGACATGAGGAAAAAACATTTTACGCAGCAAGTTGTTACGACCCGGAATGTACTGCCTGAAAGGATGGTGGAAGCAGGTTCAAATAGTAACTTTTAAAAGGGAATTGGATATCCTTGAAGGGGAAAGATTTGCAGAACTATGGGGAAAGAGCAGGGGAGTGGGACTAATTGGATAGCTCATTCAAAGAGCCGACACAGGCACGATGGACTGAATGGCCTCCATCTGTGCTGAGTGTGCTGTATCATTCTATGATTCTATTCTAGATGTGCTCTGTTATGGGCAAATTATCTTCTCCACCCAGCTTTGCGTACAGCAGCTAAGAAAGGAAAATCTTCCCTGGACAAATTAAGAATAAGATTGGGTAAACAGCACCAAAAAGCAAACCATTTTATTTCTGCTCATAAACTGAAGGGTAATGCAGTACAAAGATAAACAATTAATGCATAAAAACAATTAAGGGATCATCCATATTTTTAACAAGAGTGCAAATATGCACCCATTTCAAAATTGTACTGACAGCAGCTGATCATTTTAGGAAAGATGAGAAGCAGTATTCGTTTTCCCCTTTCTTAAAACCAGTGTCGCCTCAATGAATTGTACTTGCATGGTATCTGAAAAAAATAAAGGCAACAAACTTATGCAAGTAAATTGTGTTATTAGCCGAATTATGCAATGCCAGTAAAGAGTTGTATTTTCATAGCCTGTACTTATTTTTTCACAATCATTTAATTTTGAGTTCTGATATTTTCTTGCAGATTAATATGTTGCTGAACTTTAGGAATGATGACGAATCCACTTGCCCTGAAAACATGCGTGAAGAGCTATGTGACTTCCACGATGACCTTCAAACACATTGCGGTGAGTAATGAAACACTGAGGACCCAGGGTATGCCATTTCATCTGCTCTGAGTTGAGCCATGTAATGATAGTTATTTTTAGAGTGAGAGTTGTATTACCTTGTCCCCTCGCCAAATGAATAAATCAATGAATTTGGGTTATGGGAAAATATACCTAATGAAATGAAGAAAATAACTGCTAAAAAATGAAAAGGAGCAGTGAACTAGTTTGGTGCAGAAGTTATAAAATTGCAGTACATCAGGTCAATAGTACAAAGTTTCAGATTTTCTATTAATGTCAGTGACTCCATATATAAGCTTTTAGCAAGTTACAGGTTACACATCGTTCTGTGATTCATCTCTATATGACTACTCAATTAACCAATCAACTAAAAGCCATCGTGTTCCATTGGTTGATGTTGGCAAAGAAATTAGTATGAATATAAAGAAGGTAATACTGCCAACAGATGCAACATACATACTGCATTGCAGTACCCTTGCACAATGATGGATATAACCGGCCATATGAGTGCCATCTATAATAGCCTGGACCCTTGGGAAGCTTACCACGTGGAAAAAAATTCCGTGTCCTCTCCAGCTGTTGCCTCCTTTCTACATGAATAGTTCTGAAGGATTCCCCTTGTAAGCAAGGCCTCTGTCACTTGCTTTTTTGCATCTGTGGATAGCAGACTGGCTGATGTAACAGATGTTCCCTATAAGGATCCTGATGCATAGATGTTTAATGCAGTGGTGACCTTCACAGCAAACTAAGAAGTGTCTCAGTTTGTGAAGTTGTCCAGAGGTCCCTGGAGCAGATGACAGTGAGGACGGGTCTCATAATGCCTGGGCATGATTGTTCGGGTCTGTAAATCCAGATCTAGCAGTACTGATGGATCTATGAATGAACCTGCATGTGGTACTCCCTCATTAAATTATCTTTGTCATCTAAATCATACAGTGCAATAGGAATACTCAAATGAATTCCCTTTCTCGGTACTTTGTTGGCTGCATGCAAAATACCTCCCTGACGCTATAAATTAATCAATTAAGCTCCAGGAGACCATGGTTTCCCATGATACATCGATAGGCAAATTTAACTAACCCCGTTATGCTGTAATGTCTTTCTTTCAAGTCCTTTAAAGGACTGTTGCCACACCCACCAGTAGTCTGATCCAGAGGGTGACAACCTCAAACTTTTTTTTCCATTTTGGGATTGCGCAAGACAAGTTCCCTGTGCTTTATTCATATCAGTAACCTCCTCCACTCATCATCCAATCCAATCTACACTTTTGCTAATGATTCCAGTTACTTTCATATTCCACACTGAGGCCTCGATATTTACAGGGAGGAAGTGTGTTTGCGGGGTAGTGGTGTGGGAGGGAGGTGGAATAAAGAACAGAGAACCTGTTGTGCGCAACCCCAAAATGGAAAAAAGGTTTCAGGTTGTCACCCTCTGGATCAGATTACTGATGGGTCCTTTAAAGGACTTGAAAGAAAGGCATTACAACATAACGGGGTTAGTTAAATTTGCCTATCAATGTGTCATGGGAAACCATGTCTCCTCGAGCTTATTTGATTAATTTATAGAGTCAGGGAGGTATATTGCTTGCCGGGTACAAGACAACTTGCCGATTTTTAATGGCAGGATCTCATAGGCAATTTTTTACTCCATTTCCCGCCCGGCAGCTGGCCAGATTGAGAGGCTAGTCAGCTGTTGAACGGGAAAGCCAGTGGTAGAAGGCTGCAACCAGAGACTGTTGGGCATGGTTCCCGGCAACCGGAGAAGATTGGGGTATGGTGGGGCAGGGGGCTTGGAGCGCGACAATGAGGCAGAAGGAAGGGAAGGAGAGATCACGGAGAGGGTTGGCCAATCAATGGGAGAGAGATATCATGGCAGAAGATTTTCTTGAGAGGCTGGGGAAAACCAGTCCCCAAGCAGTTTTGGAAAAGCACTTGCCTGTTGTAGCTGGCAGCTCCCACCTCCCTTTAGCTGCAGGGTTTCCCGAGCCCTGGGAAACCCGGCCAGCAGCCTTTAAATTCAAATGGCTCAAAAAATTGGAGGAACATAGCCTCATTAAGATATTATAATCATGGACTCCCCTCTCCAGAGTGGGTTACTCAGATGCAACCAAACCCACCATGGGTAAACCACAAGTAGGCGCATTTGTGGTGGGTTGGAGTTGGATTTCAGATTTTTACCGATTTTAAACCCCTCCTTCCAAATCCTCTCCTGCTCATTGTGAGGAGGTTAAAATAGTGTTTCACAATCTCCTGTCCTTTTGAATACAATAGCTGTTTCACTACATCTTGGTCTTCTTCATTGGGACAATAAAAAATTGTGTTTATTTTAGTTTTTCAAAGGGACTTCCTGCCGCTCACAAATCTAAACAACAGCTACCACCTGTTACTTTTTGATAGCGCCGCTTTAGGTTCTCCTTCATCTGATGGCATTCTAAGGTTCATTATAAGAACATAAGAACATAAGAATTAGGAACAGGAGTAGGCCATCTAGTCCCTCGAGCCTGCTCCACCATTCAACAAGATCATGGCTGATCTGGCCGTGGACTCAGCTCCACTTACCCGCCCGCTCCCCATAACCCTTAATTCCCTTATTAGTTAAAAATCTATCTATCTGTGACATGAATACATTCAGTGAGCTAGCCTCAACTGCTTCCTTGGGCAGAGAATTCCACAGATTTACAACCCTCTGGGAGAAGAAATTCCTTCTCAACTCGGTTTTAAATTGGCTCCCCCTTATTTTGAGGCTGTGCCCCCTAGTTCTAGTCTCCCCGACCAGTGGAAACAACCTCTCTGCTCTATCTTGTCTATCCCTTTCATTATTTTAAATGTTTCTATTATCTCCTTAGACCTTCAGTCACTTGCTCAAGGTGCACCTAAAACCATTTTTATGTTCTTCAGCTGCTGGCTCTCATGGGGAGTGCCTCTCTAACATAAACCTATCAATTTATTTTAGATTAGCAGTAAGAAAGACCTTTTTTGTTTTGCTAGGTCTTCTTCGTTGCTGCTGGTCTTATTAGTCCAGTAAACCTGCTGCTATGGTGGCAACAGTGTGTTTCAGTGGTGACATCATAATGGCCCAAACCTTGCTGGAGCAGGGCATCTGGCGACTTGCGCTATTGGTTAGACTTTGTCCGACACCCTTCAGCTTGAAAAATGTTTGCCCTGCAAGTTGCTGGAGGTGTGAGCTGATAATGGTACGGTGAGGGCAATGGTGCATCTGGGACCTTAGTGAACAAGGGCAATTAGGAATGGGCAATAAATAGTGGCCTTGCCAGTGACGCCCACATCCCAGGAACAAATAATTAAAAAAGGGACCAACCGTCTATATTCCATAATCAATTAGATTTAGGGATTGAGAAAGAAACAGAGTAAGGACTGAGAAGAAAATAGGGTGTGATTAGACTCAAATCAGAAAAAAAGTAGAGAACTTAAGAGAGAAAAAGAGACAAAGAAAAATTTTAAATAAAAAAAATACATTAAAAAAATCTAAACAATTTACTACATGCAGTAATGAGACCTAGCAGTTTAAATAGTTCCCTTTCTGGGCTGGAGAAGCTAATTGGCATTGCATTAACAATGGTCACATTGTTAAAAGGGTACTTGCACTGTTAAGCATCAGTTCTAACTTTCTGGGCGTGTTTAATTCAAGTTTAATGTGCAAATCCAGTAAGTTCTTAAAAATAATAGGGAGATGAAGGATGAGATGCCATTTGTGTGAGGCAAAGGGTGGAGCAGCATAAATGGACCAGCAAGTTCTGGAGCTTTGTAACTCACGACAAATCTCTGCATGCCCTGAACTTGCTGGCTGATCTGTGCATTAATAATAGCATATGTCGTGAACTCATCATTATTTTTCCAGCAAAATTTGGGCCAGTGTTTCTGCATCTCATGAAATCACCTTGCACAAACTTTCCTCATTAATTCTATAGCAGCTCATATTAGCTCACGCACCCAAAATACAGGCTGCAATGTAAAAAGCTGTTTCATAGCTCAGTTTCCATTTTCATGCAAAGAATTTCCAATAGCTAATGGGCTGGATTTTCAGGTCTTCTTCGCACCGTTTTTCACCTCGGAGTGGCGGCAATGGCGGCGGTGAGGTGTTTTGGCCGGGCAATCAGCCTTTAGGGCTCTGCAGCGTTCCTCGGGTCCGATTTTGCAGCGGCGCGAAGCAGCACCGCCCAGAATAGCTGCACCCGATGTGCAACGCTCCTGGGGGGAGGGGGGATGGGATGGGGAGGAGGGAGGGGTGGGGTGGAGGGGAGAAGGTTGCGGGGGAGGGGGTGTTTGGGGGGTGGGGAGGGGGAGGGTAAAGTGTGGTCACACTCAAACCTAATACGTCTGTGAAGTGCTCGACATTAACAGCCCATTAACAGGTTGTAGTGATTTTAATACAGGAACATTATAGGTGCATGAACCAGGACTGGCGGGATATTTATTCCCTTACTGGGGACATAATCAGCCTTCACTCAGCCAATCAGTTTTAATGCAGCAGGCTTGATATGGAAGGGCAGTTGTAGGTCACTGAGGTACAGTAATCACATCCAAGTATATAGTTACTTAATTTATTTACAATTTAGCAAAGTAGCCAAACAATTTCATTGTTTCCATACTTAATTTATTTACAGTCTTGTGACCATACAGGAAAATCACCAAACAATACAAGAGGAAATGTGTGGTCTAGAGCAGTGGTGGGCAAAATATAGCCGGCGGGCAACATCCAGTCCGCCAAGTCGTTCTATCCGGCCCGCTGGATGGGACACAAATAGAACGTGAGCCGGAGCTTGAGCTGCACATTCGTCTATCCACTTTCACTTCTCATGGTCAGAGACAGACCCGAACTGCAGCCAAGGAAAAACCATAGTAATACTTCATTCAAATTAATAATTCACAAAAGCGATTCTCCCTGGCCCGATCTTAAAAGGATCCATTCCGTGATTCTGGGAATCAATGGCGGATGTCCATACCCAGAATGCACTGCATACACAAATATGCCCTACCATTTTAGAGTGGAGTCATGGCTGCTCATCTCCACAACTCTTTTACTGGTGTTGGATCTTTCCTCTCCCGGTATCAAGAGTACGACGGCACGGGAGTTTTCCTGTGGCATCAATTGGCCAGCATTAGTAATCTTTGCAGAGGGGCATAAGGAGGACTGAGGTGGGAATTGATGCTGACACAGGCTCTAAAGAGGGTACAGTTCTATTTCACAGCACTGATTTACACGGACCAGAAGATACCACAACATTTTCAAATTTATCTTGGATTCATTTCTAAGCAGTATCGAATACATGTTGTGTATGTAAGATAGCATCTGACTATTATCAGAATTTCTGTTTATGCAATGTTCCCTCTAATTTTTTTTCCGCATGAAGTCCCTTTAAATTTGCTGCGTGACTGGCCACCTATGCAGCCGCGCATCAGCAGTATCTCTTCCAACGGCAGGAGCTGGGAAGTTGCCTGCGTAGGTCCGTGTGATTGTTGCACGACCGTGCAGCCACACACCATAGGGGAAACATTGGTGGCCGGCCCTCAATAGCTCACCAAAACTTGATAGGTGGCCCTCCAGCCCAAATAATTGCCCACCCCTGGTCTAGAGGAAGGTCTGACCATGATCTAGAAACAGTGCAAGCTACCTACTGTTACTTATCATATCTATTGGTTAAGAACTGACAATTAAATGACTTGCTGCTGTACAATTGAAGCAGGTCCCTGCGCCAGTTGCTATATGGCTTTGCTGTCATCAAATGATGTTGTAAGTCACAATAACAGAAGTACCAGTATTTGAAGGCCAAGCTGAGTGTGTTGGTCACAGAGGAGCTCATGTTCCAAATGCTCACTTTGATACAATGTCCAAAATAAATGGGATGTATCGTCTGTATAAATCGCATTCAGTAGCCATACAATATGAATGTGATGCACATAATTTCCATAATATGTACTCTATGGCGGGATCTTCTTTCATGATCCCACCCAAAATTGGGCAAAATTACAGTGGAAACAATGGGGAAATGGGACAGTGAGGACGAACAAATCAGCCGTGATTTCCTCTCCTCAGCCCAGCTGGTTACTGTTGTCTGCTTTTTCCCCCACCTGCCACATGCACATAAAGGCGGGGTGTGGGGTCTGAATCCCAACAGAACTTGCTGGGGTAGCCAATGGGAGAGTACCAGGAAGGAACAGTAACTGCCCTGAGATGCCCTTGTGCAGCGAGAGGGCCTAGTAGTGACATCCTGTCCCTCCATTCTGTCCCCATTGAGTTATCTGTTGAAGACCCTGGTCTCCATTGAGGCCTTCATTGGGTCTTGGCTTCCAATTGTAGTGGCATTTCTGCCTCTTTAATATCGCTCGCTGGATCTTCTGATGCTGCAGCAGAGAATTCCCCAATGTCTTAGAATCATAGAATCATGGAATAGTACAGCACAGACGGAGGCCATTCGGCCCATTGAGTCTGCACCGGCTCTTTTGAGCAGCAATCCAGTTAGTCCCCCCACCCCACCCCCCGCTCTTTTCTCATATCCCTGCAATTTTTTCCCCTTCAAGTATTGATCTAACTCCCTTTTGGAGGCTACTATTGAATCTATATCCACCGGCTTATCAGGCAGTGCATTCCAAATCCTAACAACTCATTCCGTTCGAAAGTTTTTCCTTATGTCATCTCTGGTTCTTTAACCAATCACGTTATATTGTGCCTTCTGGTTATCGACCCTTCAGCCATTGGAAACAGTTTCTCTTTATTTACTCTATCTAAACCCTTCATGTTAAGAACATGAGAACTGAGGAAATTGGATCTGTATTGGCCTATTTGGCCCTTCGAGCCTGCTCTGCCACTCAGTAAGATCATGGCTGATCTTCTACCTCAGCTCCAACTTCCCGCACTATCCTCATATCCCTTGATTCCCTTAGTATCCAAAAATCTATCTATCTCTGTCTTGAATGCACCCAATGATTGAGCATCCGTAGCTCTCTGGGGTAGAGAATTCCAAAGATTCACAATCCACAGAAGAAATGTCTCCTCATCTCAGTCTTAAATGGCCGACTCCTTATGGTGAGACTGTGACTCCTAGTTCTAGACTCCCTTGCCAGGGGAAAAATACTCCCTACATCTACCCTGTCAAGCCCTTTAAGAATTTTATGTTTCAATTAGATCACCTCTCATTCTTTTAAACTCGAGGGAATATAGGTCTAGTCTATGCAATCTCTTCTCATAGGACACCCCTCACCCCAGGAATCAGTCTGGTGAACCTTCATTGCACTCCCTCTAAGGCAAGTATATCCTTCATTAGGTAAGGAGTGTTCTCGCCAAAGTCCTATATAATTGTAGTAATACCTCATGCCTGGAAGCATTCCAGTAAATCTCTTCCGTACCCTCTCCAAAGCCTTCACCTACTTCCTGAAGTGTGGTGTCCAGAATTGGACACAGAACTCCAGCTGGGGACTTTTATATAGGTTTAGCTTAACTTCCTGGCTTTTGTATCGGGCCCAAGTTTCCCTAGGAGTTGCTCCATTTTTTTTGGAGCAGCTAGATTTTTTTGGAGTACCTTAAAAATCGCAATTCTCCCCATTTAATTTGCTCCAGTGTAAGTGAATTAGTTATTTTTTTTTAGTTTAGTTTTTTTTTTCAAAAGGGGGCGTTACCAGCCACTTACGCCTGTTTTGGCCATTTAAGCAAGTTTAGCCAGCTAAAAGTTACTCCAAACTAACTTAGGCCAATGTATGTGGCCACTTGTGTCCGCTCAGAAAAATCTTGCGGTTGAATTAAGAAATCAGCGCAGGTAGCCAGAGATGGGGGGGGGTGGGGAAGGGAAGTGAGAGGATTTTGAAAAACACTAAACACCTTCACAACAACATTAAAGAAGCATAAAAACCATCAATAATAAATGAAAAATAAATCAATTACTAAAAAATAAAAAGTCCTACCTCGCCGACTGCAGCCCGCACTGACAAGCCCTTCGGCCAGGGCTAGGGTTGGGAGGCTCGCAACAAGTAGCAGGAGAGCCTTCCGGGGCATGTCAGTGGAACTATTTCAAAGGTGCAAATATTGGACTCGAGCTATGACCCCCGGGCTCCTCCAACTACTGCTCCTGCTCCCCCAGGCTCCCCGGCACGCTTCCCTCGGCACACACCGCGCACACACTGAACTGGAGTCTAAGTGAGCGCGGGAAGACAGCGGCCAGCCTGTGCGGCAGGCCACTTGGCCCAGGATAGGGGCGGCAAACATCGGGTTGTCCCGTCGGCCAGGGATAGGGGTGACGAGCATCAGGACCCGCTGGGAGGGCGAGGAGCTGCTGCACATGCGCGCAGACTCCACTGCACATGCGCACAGCTGCCGGAACTGTCTTTGGCGGAGGGCTGTAGCTCCGCCCCCCACTGTGATTGCCACGCCGCGCCAGACCCTAGGGCAGTCCTAGGAAGTGGGGAGAATCAGCAGCTACCTTGTCGGCGCCGTTTTTGGAGTAGAAAGCCGGCGCACCATGGGTAAGTGCGCTGGAAAAAGGGGTTGGGGAAACTTGGGGCCCATGTCTCTATTTATAAAGACCAGGATCCCATGTGCTTTATTAACTGCTTTGTTAACATATCGTGCCACCTTCAAAGATTTGTGCACAAATACCCTCGGTCTCTCTCCATTTACACCCCCTTTGTCTTGATAAAATATGCATACTATTTTTTTTAAATGGGTTATAATAAATATTTTTGTTGTAAATCAGTTTCATGAACAGCATTTGATAGGCACAATTTCTTGCACATGTTCAAAAGTGTTGTGTATCTGTAAAGCATGCACTCCCATGTTCCGCCACCAGGGAGCTCATCCCCTGAAGTTCCAAGGGATCCCAGCATCCCTTGGGAGCACTGTATATAAGCTGGGCCCTAAAGCCTGTTCCGGACTCTGGAGTGTCTTATTAAAGATTGAGGTCACTGTTACTTTAACCTCCCTGTGCGCAGCCTCACCTGTGTTAGGAACACAACAACTGGCGACGAGAATACTTATCCAACGCAAAGATGCAGCAAACTGTGGGCATCCTGGAGAAGTTCTCGGAGGGTGAGAACTGGGAAGCCTATGTCGAATGGCTAGACCAGTAGCCAACGAGCTGGACGGAGAAGGAAGCGCTGCAAAAAGGAGAGCGCTCCTCCTCACAGTTTGTGGGGCACCGACCTACAGCCTCATGAAGAATCTTCTGGCTCCAGTGAAACCCACAGATAAGTCGGATGAGGAGCTGTGTACACTGGTTCGGGAGCATCTTAACCCGAGGGAGAGCGTGCTGATGGCGAGGTATCGGTTCTACACGTGCCAGCGATCTGAAGGTCAGGAAGTGGCGAGCTACGTCACCGAGCTAAGGCGACTTGCAAGACAATGTGAGTTTGATGGCTACCTGGAGCAAATGCTCAGAGACTTTTTTGTACTGGGCATTGGCCACGAGACCATCCTACAAAAACTTTTGATTGTAGAGGCACCGATCCTCAGTAAGGCCATTGCAATAGCACAGGCATTTATGACCACCAGTGATAACACCAAACAAATCTCTCAGCACAAAAGTGCTAGCAATGTTCATAAGTTAACTGGAACTGTTTCCGAGCAGAAATGTACAAGGCAGAACCCACAAGTCTGCAACTGCCAGCAGGCCTCAGATGACCCAGATGACTCAGAGTCCCCAACAAAGGATGAATGCAAGGCAATTCACACCTTGTTGGCGTTGTGGAGGCTTCCATTCAGCCTATTCATGCCGCTTCAAAGGGTATGTTTGCAAGAGCTGTGTAACAATTGGGCACCTCCAATGAGCTTGCAAACGAGCTGCAAACTCTGCAAAACCTGCTAACCATCATGTGGCAGAGGAAGATCGGTCCATGGTGGATCAAAGCAATTTCGAGCCTCAGAGAGAGGAGGCAGATGCTGAAGTACACCGGGTGCACACATTTTCGATGAAATGTCCACCTATAATGCTAAACATAAAATTGAATGGCTTACCCGTAGCCATGGAACTGGATCCTGGTGCTAGCCAATCCATCATGAGTAAAAAGATGTTTGAGAGATTGTGGTGCAATAAGGCATTCAGACCAGCCTTGAGCCCCATCCACACGAAACTGAGAATGTACACCAAAGAGCTTATCACTGTCCTGGGCAGCGCCATGGTCAAGGTCACCTACGAGGGCACGGTGCACGAACTGCCACTCTGGATTGTCCCGGGCGATGGCCCCACACTGCTTGGAAGGAGCTGGCTGGGCAAAATCCGCTGGAACTGGGATGACATCCGAGCGCTATCACATGTCGATGAGGCCTCATGTACCCAGGTTCTTAACAAATTTCCTTCCCTTTTTGAGCCAGGCATTGGAAACTTTTCTGGGGTGAAGGTGCGGATCCACTTGGTCCCAGAGGCACGACTCATTCACCAAAAGGCGCGAGCCGTACCTCACATGATGAGGGAGAGAGTGGAAATCGAATTGGACAGGCTGCAACGCGAGTGCATCATCTCCCCAGTGGAATTCAGCTACTGGGCCAACCCAATTGTTCCAGTTCTCAAAAGTGATGGCACGGTCAGGATTTGCGGGGATTATAAAGTAACTATTAATCGTTTCTCGCTACAGGACCAAAACCCGCTACCTAAGGCAGACGACCTATTTGCGACGCTGGCAGAAGGCAAGACGTTCACCAAGCTCGACCTGACTTCGGCCTACATGATACAGGAGCTGGAGGAGTCTTCGAAGGGCCTCAGCTGCATCAACACACACAAGGGACTGTTCATCTACAACGGATGCCCGTTTGGAATTCGGTCAGCTGCAGCGATCTTCCAGAGAAACATGGAGAGCCTATTCAAGTCGGTACCACACACGGTGGTCTTTCAGGATGACATATTGGTCACGGGTCAGGACACTGCCGAGCATCTACAAAACCTGGAGGAGGTCCTCCAGCGACTGGATCGCGTAGGGCTGCGGCTGAAGAGGTTGAAGTGCGTCTTCATGGCAACAGAAGTGGAGTTTTTGCGGAGAAAGATCACGGCGGACGGCATTCGGCCCACATACGCCAAGACGGAGACTATCAGGAACGCGCTCAGGCCACAGAACGTACTGGAGCTGCGGTCGTTCCTGGGACTCCTCACCTATTTTGGTAACTTCCTACCGGGGTTAAGCACCCTTTTAGAGCCCTTACATGTGTTATTGCGCAAAGGTGAGAATTGGGTATGGGGAAAAAAACAGGTAATTGTTTTTGAGAAAGCCAGAAGCATTTTATGCTCCAACAAGCTGCTTGTATTGTATAACCCATGTAGAAGACTTGTGCTAGCATGTGATGCGTCGTCATACGGAGTCAGGTGTGTATTACAACAAGCTAACGTTGCAGGGAAGTTGCAACCTGTCGCCTATGCTTCCAGGACCTTGTCTAAGGCCGAGAGGGTGTACAGCATGATTGAGAAAGAGGCATTAGCGTGTGTGTTCGGGGTAAAGAAAATGCATCAGTACCTGTTTGGCCTCAAATTTGAGCTGGAAACCGATCACAAGCCCCTCGCATCCCTGTTCGCTGAAAACAAGGGGATAAATACTAATGCCTCAGCCCACATACAAAGGTGGGCACTCGCGCTATCAGCGTATAACTACACCATCCGCCACAGGCCAGGCACTGAGAACTGTGCGGATGCTCTCAGTCGACTACCATTGCCCACCACGAGGGTGGAAATGGCGCAGCCTGCAAACCCGTTGATGGTGGCGCAGCCCGCAGACTTGTTGATGGTCATGGAAGCGTTTGAAAATGATAAATCATCTGTCACGGTCCGTCAGATTAGGACTTGGACCAGCCAAGATCCTCTGCTGTCCCCAGTAAAAAAAACTGTGTACTGCATGGGAGCTGGGTCAGCATCCCCGTTGAAATGCAAGAGCCAATCAAGCCGTTCCAGCGGCGAAAGGACGAGCTGTCCATTCAGGCAGACTGCCTGTTGTGGAGTAACCGCGTAATGCTACCAAAAATGGGCAGGGAGACGTTCATCTCGGATCTCCACAGCACACACCCGGCTACAGTAATGATGAAAGCGATAGCCAGATCCCACGTGTGGTGGCCCGGTATCGACTCTGACTTAGAGTCCTGTGTACAGCAATGCAGCGTTTGCGCTCAGTTGAGCAATGTGCCCAGAGAGGTACCACTAAGTTTGTGGTCCTGGCCCTCCAGACCATGGTCGAGGATCCATGTCGATTATGCGGGCCCGTTTCTCAGTAAAATGTTCCTGGTGGTGGTGGATGCTTTTTCAAAATGGATTGAATGTGAAATAATGTCGGGAAGCACTGCCACCGCCACCATTGAAAGCCTGAGGGCCATGTTTGCCACCCACGGCCTGCCTGACATACTGGTCAGTGACAACGGGTCATGTTTCACCAGTGCCGAATTTAAAGAATTCATGACCCGCAATGGGATCAAACATGTCACCTCGGCCCCGTTTAAACCAGCCTCCAATGGGCAGGCAGAGCGGGCAGTACAAACCATCAAACAGAGCCTTAAACGGGTCACAGAAGGCTCACTCCAAACCTGCCTGTCCCGAGTACTGCTACCGCATGAGACCCCACTTGCTCACAGGGGTGCCCCCGACTGAGCTACTCATGAAAAGGACACTTAAAACCAGACTCTCGCTGGTTCACCCCAACCTGCATGATCAGGTAGAGAGCAGGCGGCAGCAACAAAATGTAAACGATGGTCGTGCCACTGTGTCACGGGAAATTGATCTGAATGACCCTGTGAATGTGTTAAACTATGGACATGGTCCCAAGTGGATCGTGGGCACGGTGATAGCTAAAGAAGGGAATAGGGTATCTGTAGTCAAACTAGACAATGGACAAATTTGCAGAACCAAACGAGGCTGCGGTTCACAGACTGCCCTGAACAACCCACAGCAGACACCACCCTTTTCGAGCCTACAACACACACCCAAAGGATCAACGACACCACGCCGGACCAGGAAATCGAACCCATCACGCCCAACAGCACAGCAAGGCCAGGCTCACCTAGCAGCCCTGCAGGACCAACAACACACCAGCCCAGCGAGGGCACAGCCAACACACCAGAACAGACATTTGTACCGAGGCAGTCCACCGGGGAAAGAAAGGCTCCCGACCGCCTCACCTTGTAAATAGTTTTCACTTTGACTTTGGGAGTGAGTGATGTTGTGTATCTGTAAAGCATGCACTCCCATGTTCCGCCACCAGGGAGCTCATCCCCTGAAGTCCCAAGAGATCCCAGCATCTCTTGGGAGCACTGTATATAAGCCGGCCCCTAAGGCCTGTTCCGGACTCTGGAGTGTCTTTTTAAGACTGAGGTCACTGTTACTTTAACTTCTCTGTGTGCAGTCTCATCTGTGTTAGGAACACAACAAAAAGTTTGATTTTTGTTTTTGTTTATTGAAAAATGTAAGTAAGCCGAAGCCCATTTTGCAGCCTATAAGCCAGGTTGAAAAGAGGGGGAGAGAAACTGAGATAAATCAAGAACATTTAGATAAAATTCAGGTTGGCTTTGGAATAGAGTGCGTGAAAAAGCTTCATGCTGAATTTCTCTTTTTGACTTGTCACTGCCTTTTTTAATTTTCGAACACAATTGATGCCTTCTGTTTTTTTATGTAGGTACAAGTGATTGTGTTCTGAACTGCAGTATTCTGACACCACATTCTGCCTTTAGGTATTCCATTTGAAGACGAGGAGGAAGAAGATAAAGATGAATCGCTGATGGGGAAATTACTTTATCTCATGCATAAAATCAAAGGGAAGCCAAAGAAAGTAGAAGAACAACCAAATGAAGAGGAAGAAAAAGCCCCCAGTAAGTACCAACATTGTTGACTGAAATAAGAACATTTCATAATAACTAACCAGGGCCAATAATTAATCAAAATATTTTTTTCAGAAGAGTAGCAGCTGAGTGAATTGCAATAAGATTTTTAGAAAATGAATAACATATTAGGGTGCATTTACAGTGCACCGAATGAACTGAGCGTGAATCACTTCTGAGTTTGCTTCTCAAAACCCATTCTTGCCTCCCGGTTATTGTTCTGAAGCCTGTTGATGTTCTTGCATCATTATATTGTGATGCTTGGAGCACACATGCAAAAAATTATTTTGCACCTTTGCCAGCAAAGAAAAATATTTATTCATTCTCCCAGGAGAGAGCAAGACGATTTTTTTTCATGATTTTTCATTAAATTTCCCTTTTTACTTGACTGAATTCCAGGCATGTTTTCACTCCACTGTACACTTTTGAACTGAATCTGCAGAAGCCCATGGTTACACTGCAGCTCCTGGGGGTTATACTTCAGCAGCTCCAGTGTGATTCAATCTGAGATGGTTAGCATCAATCTCTGTTTGCACACCAACGTCAATGTCCCAGCATCTGATACTAAAGTTGGTGTGTAATGTACCCTTCAAGACTGTACATGTACTGCTGACATTGCAGGATGTTGTGTTGATTAATTTTGCAGCTGAATCTTAAGCAATGGTGTTTTTTTTGCAGACAGGGTGCAGTGATAAGTATGTAGGATCAACAAAATCTGAATGGTTAATTGGACTAAGAAACTGGGATCTCGCCATCGCAAAGTGGCAAATCTCTACTCAGGACCTTCTCCCCTTAAAGGGAGAATCAGGTGATCTCTCCCTCCACCCACCCCCACCAGCTCTTAATTCACAACCTCACGTTGAGACAGTTGAGTATTATTCCTCTGAAAAAAATGTAGTCTGCCTTTTTCCTTCCACAAAAAGGAAAAACATAATTTACTTGTCCAGCAATGTTTTTGTCAGTATTGCAAAGATTTAGTGGATCTGTCAATTGCCTTGTTGGCTGCAATTTCAGTTTTTTGTTCTGTTGTTTAAATTTTAAAACTCAGTGAATGTCTGATCGATGTTTTTGACTGACCAGGCTGGAAAGCCTTGATTCCCAATCTTCTTGGTCATTTTTGATTGCGACTTGATGCCTACACTTGGATTTTACAAATATTCAGATTGTCATGTAACAGTTCAGATCAACAATACCTACAATTCTCATCTCTGCGCCTACCAGATTCACAATTTATCCATTTATCAGGCGTGTTCAAAAGTTCGTTCTGGGGCTGGCAGAGATTATATAAATATTGAGGAAGGTGTCCAGTCTCTGCTCATCCCATAGCACAGAAAGATCTCCAGTAACAGTTACGTACGAACAATGACGGACAGGCAAAGACCCTCTGGTCCGAGCCTGTCCCACACAATTGCAATATCTTGTGTACCACAATATATAATCTCAACCTCACCCAAAACCAGCTGATCTCCTCGGAGAGGCGAGAAACCTTTTAAAAAATTTAAAAAGGCCAATTTGCGGGGGAAAATCTTGGAAATTATAAACCAACCAATCGAAACTAGTCCAGGAGATCACTCTGGCTCTGAATTCCCTGCAGTACCCAACTTCTATAAGAGGTAATCTCTGCCCCAGCCAGAAACAGCTCTCGTTCCAGCTATCACTTCACGGCATTGCTCATGTACCTTTAGAGATGTATGCACAATAATGCCCAAATCTCTTTCTGTCACCACCTTTTTTAATGCTTTTCCCAGAAAGGTGTATGAATGTTGAGCATATGCCCTGCCTACACGCATAACACTGCACTTATCCAAGATATACATCACTTGCTAGTCACGAGCCCAGTCTCCCAACACACTAAGATCCGTCTGAAGCAGACAAGCAGCCTCTACTGTCCCAGCATTCGCACAGCTCTTAGTATTATCTGCACATTTGCAGATCGTATACCCAACACCTACATCCAGATCATTAATAAAAATAGCAAAGAGCAACGGTCCCAACACAATCCCCACAGTACACCACTGGTGACCAGTCTCCAAACAGATCCAAATCCATCTATAACTACTTTTTGCCAGGACCAATCCAGTTCAATATATTAACACTAATACCAGAGGCTTCGATCTTAGAGAAGTTTCTTGTGCAGTACCTTATCAAAAGCTTTTTGAAAGTCTAAGTAAACAATGTCTACTGGGCTTCCCTCATCCACCAACTTTGTAACTTCTTCAAAAAATACAATTAGATTTGTAAGATATAACCTCCTTTTTATAAACCCATGTTGGGTGTCCCTAATATGTCCCTCTTTATCCAATCATTCATATATTGCATTCCTAATGATTCCCTCAAACATATTACCTATTACTGATGTTAAGCTATTGGGCCTATAGTTACTCGGGTTCATCTTATCCCCTTTCTAAAGATGGGGACAGGATTAGCCTCCTAGTCTACGGGAACCATGCCAGAATGAAGTGAGCTATTAAAAATACAGGCTAAAGGGCTCACACAGTACATGTCCTGTCTCCCTGAGAACCCTTGACTGTCCCGGCTGCTCTATCTATTTCCAAATTGTTAATTCCTTTGAAAATAATATGTTCATCTACGTTAATATTACTATTTTTGTTAGTGTATTATTAAATTCTAAAGGGGAGAAATTCACCTGGTTTGCGCTTCATGTTAGTACCTGCGGGGGATGGTAACGGGGCACTAAGGGGTTACCGACCGGGCGCAGCAATATTATCAATGCCCGGAAACTTCTCTGGCGGTTTTGCGCTGGTGCTAACACTTACCGCCTCACTTTCTTGCGGCCCATAGATTGTGATGTCATCCAGTGCGCAGCGCCCCATTACCGCCCCGGATTAATATTCGCTCCGGTCCCCTGCATCATCGCATCAACAACGGAAGGTGCAGGAGGCATTGTCACCTTGGCTGGCCACTTGGGGAGCGATATTTAAAGGCAATGGTGGTCAAGTAGGGCAAAATTAATTTATTTCCCCATTCTGGTGCCTCCTGATTTCTTTTCCCACGCGATTGCTCAGCCCTGCACTCTCTTAAATTGCTGCTATGCACGTAGCGCAGGTGCCATGGACCAACAGAGACAGCATGAATATTGATTGAACCTATCGTTGGCCCTTCCCTTTAATCGAGGGATGGAGCATGTAAAGACTGTAGTACTGCACTGAACATTGCTCAGCGCTCTGCCGCTACCACCCCTCTCACTTACTTTAGCGCTCTAAGGGAAGTGGTAGCACTTCATTTAGCGCTCCACTTCCCTCTTTGAGCGCTAAAGCGAAAGTTCCCGGCAGCAGCAAATCTTTTCCGTCCGGCAATACTTTTGTGCTATCTGAAATGTTATCACCCCAAATGGGGCGCTATGCAATTCCCAGCACTAATAGTCAAGCATGATCTTCAAATCCAAGCCCAGAAAGAGAATTGAGCATGAACTTGCCCCAACAGTGCTCAATCGATCACTTTTTTTCCCCTGCTAGTTTCTCATGCATAATCTGGTCAAACTATTTGTGGTAGTGCACATGGAAAGCAGAAAATGTCTAAAATGTCGGGCCTGACACAATCTCCATCAGCAGATGGTTGTCGGTCACTGGTGTAGGGACTCAGGGATTGCTTTGCTTCCATTGGTGTAGTTCTAAGCCTCAGCTGCGCCAGTCACATCAAATGCCAAGAAAGTATCCATATATTGAGCCACAACCTATAGGAGCATCAGTACCAGCACTCTTCAACAAACCAGAAATAAAGGTGGCAGCCTCAGACCTTCCTTATAAAGGATACTTTGATTTTTAAGAAAACAGGTGCATTGGTCCAAGCAACAAGGGCATCAGCCTCATTCCAGAAAGGCAGTTGAGAAGTCATAAACTCTGATGCCTTTGATTTGTCCATCCAGAGATGCAGAGAGATGGATGCCAGTTGAATCATTGAATACTCGTGTATTTACCAAGTCATCTAAGATAGACCTACCCCACAAAGAGAACCCAAAGAGATTTATCCCTAATCTCTGAAGAGGAAAAGGATACCAAGAACTGGGGCGGAGTTGCCTGTCTCAACAGGTTTTTTCTCTTAATTTTGTATGATAATATCCTAAAAAGTGTTGATAATAAAGCATGAGGAAGAAGCAAGGGTTACAAACTAAGTTTTTCAATGTAAGTAAGGCAAACTTTAAAGAGATGCGAAATAAACTGACCAGAGTAAACTGTGCTGTTAAGAGATAAACCTACAAACAGCGGGAAATATTCAGGGGTTTTTGGAACAATACAAAACCAACGTGTACCTCTAAAAAGCAAAAGCTCCACTGATGCAATGAGGAAATAATGGTCAACAAACAATGTAAGAGACAGTATCAAGCTGAAAGAAAAGACTTACACATTGCAAGATAAAGTGGAAACCCAGCAGAGTGGAAGGGCTATAAAAACAAGAAAGCAAGTAATAAGAGGTGCAAAAAAGTTAATGAAGAAAACGCACTAGATATCAAAGCTAACTAAAAGTTTCAATACATATATTAAGAGGAAACAGAGTAGTAAGGGAAAGATGAGCCCATTAGAGACAGTGCAGGTGATACTATAACAAATAATAAGGAAATGGTAGAATTGTAAATTAATACTTTGCATATGTTTTCACAGTGGAGGAAGAGGACAAAATACCAGTGGTACAAGGGTACCTAAAAAAATAAATCAAGGAGAGGAACTTCTTGGATGTAATATAGTTTAAACATGACAATGGAGAAAATAATGTGACTTAAGATAGACAAATCTCCAGCACCTGATGGTTTCCCCACCCTAGGGTATTAAAAGAAACCAGTGCATTAGTAATTTTCCCGAGCTCAATAGATTCGGTAATTGTGTCTTTGGATTGGAAAATTTCAAAATGTCACCCCATTAGTTAAGGAAGGTGAGAGGGAGAAACCAGGAAACTACAGACTGGTCAGTTTAAGATCAGTTGCTGGGAAGATACTGGAATGCCTAAACAAAAAGTCCCAAATTTAGCAATGGGACCAATGCCTGCACAGGTTGGGCACAGGCCATCCCACTGCTAACTTGGTATGCTTTTTGCCCATTTTATGTCTGAAAAATGGACACGTTGGGCTAGATTTTCACCGATTTTGCGACCAGGTTTTCGCCGCGATTTGACCCTCTGCGTCGAAAACCCAGTCGGTGGGATCTTCGGGCATCTTTTTGCGGTGATGCTTCCACGTACAGCCAGGGAGAGGTGCGTCAACGTGAAATGACGTGCAACGCCGTGGATTGCGTTACCGTCGTACTTTCGGTATTCTCTGCCATGCCCAGAATACCAGAATACCGACAGAATACCAGTTGGTGCAGCCCTGCCAGCAGCGGTAAGTATGAAGACCTGCAAAAAAGGAAAGTTAAAGTTTTATTTTTTTAATTATTTTTCAGCGATTTAGTAGGTAAGGGTTTTCTGAATTTTTTTGCAATTTTTGTTGTTTGTTTCTTCCCCTATCCCAAGGTCTCTCTCGCAGCGCTGGACTAAAGTTGCCAAAACTTGCAGTTTGCACTGTGAATCCTCATGCAATGCTGACTTTACCGATGTAAAGTCTGAAATTTAAGCCTAAAAACAGTAGCGCAGCAAAAACGGTAATTTTGGCGAAAACAACCGAAAATCTAGCCCAATGTATACAAATTTCTACCCTATTGTCTGTATGAACTTCCAGAAAGCATTTGATATGGTTCCGCACAAGACATTAGTATCAAAAATAGCACTGCGTGGAATTGGAGGTAACCTTCATAACATGGGTTGGAAATTGGTTGTGAAGTAGGAAACAGAGAGTATGTGACCAGTGGTGTTCCCCAGGGACCTGTACTGCTTTTCACCATACATATAAATGACTTGTTGAAGGATTAGAGAGTTGTATATCCAAGTTTGCAGATAATACTAATCTAACAGGCATGGTAAGTTGTGTAGAAGGAAATGGGAAGTTGCAAAGGATCTGGACAGATTTAAGTGTTTGGGGAAAACTGTAGCAGATGTAGATCATTGTGGGAATGAGAAATTAAAAAAAAATGCTTAAGTAAAATAAGAATAAACTTTTCGGCATAAATATACAGCCTGTTCAGAACTGGCGTAAATTCAGGAAAATTTGCGTGAGCTACACTTTTGCTGGTTCAACTTATTTGAAAGAATGAGGAGGATTATACCCCGAGAAGTTATGTATTATGCAGTACACCGGTATATGTGAAACCTTTGGATCGGCAGAAAATGTTGGACTTTATTTGAGTGGGCTCAAATTATTCTAATTCATACACAAATGAACAGCAAGAGTCAAGGCAAGTTCTTCCAGGCAGTAATTATCAATATAGAACGTAGAGTAGAGCACTGTACGGAGGATTTAGTCAATGCAGAAATGGACCTTTTAACAGAACGATATAATGTTCCTTCAATGTATATTGCTTATAACAAAGTAGTTGAAATTCATTTGGAATTATGGTATCAACAATTTGATCCAAAGGCAAATTGCAAGTTTTTAAACTTAGATTTTGAACATTAAAATTTACTCAAATACTAATTCAGGAAAAATGTTTTGATCATTGATATTTATGCAGAGTTATCATCCTTCTTTCCATCTGTTACTTTACTTTGAATATTAAATATCCATACTTCTGTTCCATGTTTAAATATTGGCCCAGAAATTGCGGTCGGAGGCTTCCTGTGGGCAGATGCTTCCGACCGAAATTTTTTTAACAAAAGTACCTGGTGGTCCTGGAGGGAGGTCTCAATTCGCAGTCCAAGCGCACTTGCGGGACCTCTATGGGTGCGTACGCACATCGTACGTGCCCATAGAGACCACGATTTTTGACCCATTGAATACTGAAATTCAAAAGTGTGTTAACGCAGCCTATATTGCATTGTAATTAACCATGATCAGGAAATCGAGCCACCATAAATACTGAGATTTAAATATAAATGACAGATTGTACTTGGTAAGTAACGATCAACAATTGGCAGGTTTACAAATGCCACTATCACTTTATGTACGGAGCACTACAGTATATATAATAAAGCACAATATTATTGGCCTGCAAATGGTGCCTGACCATTTAAACACTCTTAATATATTGTATAAAACACTCAACAGGTTGGTAATGAAACATAAATAGAGTGGACTGAGCTGAGTGACTTGCACCATATAATGGCCCAAATTTTACCCAGCGCTGGGGGCTGCTTTTTCGGCAGCCAGTGATTTTTTTGGCACTGAAGATCAGTTTGAAGGTTCCCCAGGGTTGGTGCGCCGCATCTACTACCAGCGTCAGAATGTTTGGCGCCAAACATTCTGACGCTGGTGTACCTGCAAAGATGGCTCCCGCGCCATTTCTGGGCATAGGGCCAAGTTTCCTCCCGAAATAAATTTTTAGAACCGGTGCACAGACCCTACAAGCACCGTAGGAAAAACTCTTACCTTCATTTACAGAAATCTGCGCTGGCCTGCTCCTATCCCTGGCCGAATGGACTCCCTGACTCATAATTTAAAAGTTTTAGCAAAGTTAACAATGAAACGGGAACTGTATGTAAGTAAAAAAAAGTCAAATCTAAACTTACCAAAAAATGCTGCTCCTTCGATGTTGAGTGTAATCAGGCCATACCATTGAAGAAATTTTTTTTTAAATTTTTCCAGCAATGCTTCTAGGTCCAAAAATATTCTGGGTCCAAAAATCTTTGAAGTAGCTTCCAACCAAGGTAATCTAACAGTTTCCAGAATCTTCGTAGACATCCAGCAGGTTTTCAAAGCAGTCTTCCCTTCACTGCTCAACAGGGGCAGGCTTCTGCCTTTTCTCGACATCAACCGCAGCCACTGCTATCCCAGGCCGAAGGTCCTCCACCCACGCGGCCCGCTGCTATCCCAGACCGAAGGTCCTCCATCCACGTGGCCCGCTGCTATCCCAGGCCGAAGGTCCTCCACCCACGAAGCCCGCTGCTATCCCAGGCTGAAGGTTCTCCACCCACGAGGCCCGCTGCTATCCCAGGCTGAAGGTTCTCCATCCACGAGGCCCGCTGCTATCCCAGGCTGAAGGTTCTCCATCCACGAGGCTCGCTGCTATCCCAGGCTGAAGGTCCTCCATCCATGAGGCCCGCTGCTATCCTAGGCCGAAGGTCCTCCATCCACGTGGCCCGCTGCTATCCTAGACCGAAGGTCCTCCATCCACGCGGCCCGCTGCTATCTTAGGCCGAAGGTCCTCCACCCACGCGGCCCGCTGCTATCCCAGGCTGAAGGTCCTCCATCCACGAAGCCCGCTGCTATCCCAGGCTGAAGGTCCTCCATCCACGTGGCCCGCTGCTATCCCAGGCCGAAGGTCCTCCATCCACGAAGCCCGCTGCTATCCCAGGCTGAAGGTTCTCCATCCACGAAGCCCGCTGCTATCCCAGGCTGAAGGTCCTCCATCCATGAAGCCCGCTGCTATCCCAGGCTGAAGGTTCTCCATCCACGAGGCCCGCTGCTATCCCAGGCTGAAGGTCCTCCATCCATGAAGCCCGCTGCTATCCCAGGCTGAAGGTCCTCCATCCATGTGGCCCGCTGCTATCCCAGGCCGAAGGTCCTCCATCCACGAAGCCCGCTGCTATCCCAGGCCGAAGGTCCTCCATCCACGAAGCCCGCTGCTATCCCAGGCTGAAGGTTCTCCATCCATGAAGCCCGCTGCTATCCCAGGCCGAAGGTCCTCCATCCACGAAGCCCGCTGCTATCCCAGGCCGAAGGTCCTCCACCCACGAAGCCCGCTGTTATCCCAGGCTGAAGGTTCTCCATCCACGAGGCCCGCTGCTATCCCAGGCTGAAGGTTCTCCATCCACAAGGCTCGCTGCTATCCCAGGCTGAAGGTCCTCCATCCATGAGGCCCGCTGCTATCCCAGGCTGAAGGTCCTCCATCCACGAGGCCCGCTGCTATCCCAGGCTGAAGGGCCTCCACCCACAAGGCTCGCTGCTATCCCAGGCTGAAGGTCATCCACCCAAGCGGCCCGCTGTTAGCCCAGGCCAAAGGTCTGCACACAAAAGACAGTGCAGGACACTCCAGGCTCATAGGGAAGCAGCAGTGATTTCTAATAAAGGTGGAACATTACAGTGTTTTAAAAAATTATTCCCACCACAGATCTATTATGTTTTTATGGAGTATTGGAGTGCTTAGTGGAAACTACATAATATATAAATGGGCTGGACTTTCCACTTGAGATCACTGGGCTAGTGCCCATATATCGCCCAAAAAGGCAGGCTATCGCCCATTTCGTTTAAAAAGTGGAAAGTTGGGCCGGAACATCGCCGGAAAATTGCCGGGCCAACTTTTGTGTCACATCGCCGAGGTGATCGCCCACACATCGCTGGACTGATCGCTCACCGAGAAGATTGCTGGACATCGCTAGAGAAAAGCTGCTTTTACCTAGCGTTCCTCACAGAACTTAGCACTACGGACACTATTTTGAACGTCGGAGGCAGTGAAGAGGCTGCTTAAAGAAGGGGCTTATAATTTGTGAGTTATTTAAGGTCCTTTAAGTTACTGATTGATCCACTCTCAGTTATATTTATATTTATTTTAGTACAAAGATCATTTATATTTATAGTGATAGTGATGGGGTCTGTAGCTTCTCTACCATTACTTGTAAATGCTCACATGCTGGAGTCTGAAGTTGGGTGTAGTGAAGGGTTCAGTGAAGGGCCCAATCGAAGAGACTAATGCAGAGGAGGAGAACGTACAGCCGATGAACTTACAGGGAAAAGCAATCTTACCTCAACTTGTCTAATAACACGTGCCTTAGGAGGCTGCGCTTCCAAAAGGAGGTCATTGATGAGATATGCCAGCTCATCAAGGGGGATCTGCAGCCTACCAGCACCATCAGGACTGCACTGCCTGTTTAGATAAAGGTTACTGCGGCATTATCCTTCTATGCATCGGGCTCCTTTCAGGCTTCAGCTGACGACATCTGTGGTATCTCTCAGCATGCCACACATTGCTCCATTCGACAGGTGACTGAAACCCTTTATGCTCGCAGGATGGACTTGATAAACTTCCCTATGACCAGGGAGGCGCAGACTGGGAGGGCTTTGGGTTTCTCGACAATAGCAAACTACCCCAAGCAGGGAGCAATAGACTGCACGCATATCGCCCTGAAAGTACCTTTACAGAACGCGGAGGTGGTTCGTAACTGAATGTGCAACTCATTGTCAACCACAACCAAATAATCATGGCAGTTAATGCTAAATTTCCAGACAGCATCCATGATGCACACATCCTGCGTGAGAACGCTGTCGCCGACCTATTTAACAGTCAGTCAGAAGGTCTGGGGGATAAAAGATATGGCTTTGCCAGCTGGCTCATGACCCCCCTGCGTAATCCCCAGACAGAAGCCGAGAAACATTACAACGAAAGCCACGTAGCTACATGCAATGTCGTCGAAAAGACAATTGGAGTGCTGAAGCAGTGCTTCAGATGCCTGGACCACTCTGGAGGCAGCCTACAATACCACCCTGATCAGGTCACTGAGTTTATTGTGGTATGCTGCATGTTGCCTAACCTAGCTATAAGGAGAGGATAACAATTGCCAGATGGGGCTGCCGGTCCACCTCAGGAAAGAGTGGAGGTGGAAGAGGCAGACGGGGAGGAGGAGGAGACTGGTGAAGACCTCATGGGGGACAATCAGCCTGGTGATGAATCCATGGTCCGCCCCCTCCCTCCCCCACCACCCGCAAGACTGGAAAAACCCCGTGGGAGTTATGCTGCTGCAAAGCTATTCCTCCTCCTCTCTCTCCCTCCCTCCCTCCCTCCTCCATCCCCTCCTCCCTCCCCTCCCCTCCTCTCCTCCCTCCTCCTCTCTTCCCTCGTCTCCTCATCTCCCCCCTCTCTTCTCCCCCTCCATCCTACTCCCCCCTCTCCTCTCCCTCCCTCCCTGCTTCTCTCCCTCCCTCCCCCATCCTCTCCCTCCTTCACCCATCCTCTCCCTCCCCCTCCTCTTCCCCCTCCCCTCTTTCCTTCCCTCTCTCTCTCCCCCCCCCCCCCCCAACTCCCCCGCTGTCAGAAACACAGAGACACTGACAGTGACAGAGAGAGAGACACTGACAGAAAGAGAGACACTGGGTGGGGGGACCTGTCCCAGCATGCTGTTGGAGGGCTCCCGGTGCTACAGTAGATGAGTAGAAATAACTTTTTATTTATTGATTGATTTTTTTATTTTTTTTATATTTTATTAATTTTTTTGATTGATTTATTGGTTGATTTATTGATTTATTTATCATTTATTATTGATGGCTCTTTATTTGTAAAAGTGAAGTGTTTAATGTTTGTAAACTTCCCCCCCCCCAATATCTCGTTCCCTATGTCTGATTTATAAGTGTAGGCAAGGTTTTTCTGAGCATACAAAAATCTACACTTACTCCATTCTAAGTTAGTTTGGAGTAAATTTTCGCTGCCTAAACTTGCAAAACAGGCGTAAGTGGCTGGACATGCCCTCTTTTGAACAAAAAACTGTTCTAAAATGAAACTGTTCTAACTCACTAGAACTGGAGCAAACTAAATGCCGAGAATTGCAATTTCTAAGATGCTTCATTCTAAACTAGTTGCTCCAAATAAATAGGAGCAACTTAGGCCGAAACTTGAGCCCAAGGTTCTTCCAACCCCTCTTTCATCCCACCTTATCAGCATATCCTTCTAGTCCTTCCTACCTCATGTACTTATCTAACTTCTTATTAAATGTATTTTTGCAATTTGCCTCAACTACTCCTGTGGTAGCAAGTTCCAATTCTTACCATTCTCTGGGTAACTAAGTTTCTCCTGAATCCCCTATTGGATTTATCAGTGACTATGATATTTATGATCCCTACTTTTGGACTTAGTTAGAATTCTTTGTCCATATTCTAACCAAATTAAATTTGTATTTTTTTTAGCTTAAGTGTTGGATTTTCCACCCTGGAACATTATCACGCACAATTGTTAGTTCTATGGTATTTTTGGTAGCTTGATTCTTTATTATAGTTACGTATAATGCTGCAGTACGGTGTTGGTCGTGGTAATGCATCTTTAGATTTTAACATTTCAGATTTGGTTCATGGAGCACAATCAGTATGTATAAAGTATTTTTATAATATAAGATGAAGTAACAGATGCAGACACGATGGGTGGAATGGCTTCCTCCTGTGCTGTAAATTTCTATGATAATTAAAAAGAATGAGTGCTGCTGCAGAAATACTAATGATGAATTGTTTTACCTGAGTATTTGAATCAATTTTAATATTTAAAAATCTATGCAAATTCCACTTTACAAATTTGTTGTTAGAATTTCTTAGTAATTTCATAACTGATCTGTTAAATTGTACTGAACAGAATCTTCTGGAAAATGGATTCTTAATGGATTAAACATAATAGCCCTAAAATTACATTCTGGGATTCAGCTGAAGAAGCAATTTTTTTTAAAGCAATGCCGGTAGTGTCTTTGTTGCTTATTTTCTAATAGCAAATGATCCCTTTGCGATTGATTGCCACTGACAAACCGTATGGTGGGCTGAAGCTTTTGGGCAGCAGGTACAGACTGTTGGAAAAGCAGAACCAGTGGGATTCGAGTAGGGTACATTGTCCCAATAATCCTGCCTGTTTCAACAGATAGAAACACATCTCCCTGTTGGAATTTCACATCACAGAAAGGGACAGAGACCAGGCAGAAGTGGCCTTCATTTTAAGTTCCTCTTCCCCAAAGTACAATAGAGCTGAGGAAATATTGTTCAAAGTAAAATATAGAACATCTTATTAAAGTGGATTTAAAAGTCATCCGATGAAGACCATACTATATGAGCAAAGAATTTATTGCTTTAATGGATTTAAATAACTACTTGACTCTGTATCACAGCCATTTTGTCAATGCTTAACTTATACTCTGCTGCCCACATCCTATTCCATTCTAAGTCTCACTTATCACACTCCCACCCTTCCAACTCAGGCCTACTGTACAACCCCTCCTCCGACTCTCACTTCCCCATCAGTAACAGGGCTTGCAACCATCAAGACCCTGCATTTTGGAATTTTCTTCCTAATTCCCTCCATTTAGCGATATCTCTCCCCATCTTCAAAAGCTTGCTCAAAACCTATCTCTGTCTTCAACCACACCATTGGGCACCTCTTGTAAACTGTCCTACCTCGTACTGTTTGCTAGTTTTCCCCCTCTTTTTCTGTGAAGTGCTTTCAGAAGTGTTGCTACATGGAAGAAACTATCAAAGTGTAAATGATTTTTGTTATACGATATTATTCTGAGCTCCTCTCTATTTCAGCCAACCTGACACAACTTATCTCGCAGACTATAGTACACTGGTCTCAAGAGTCATACATTCAGGATGCAGAACTGATTAAAACCATGTTCAGCCTTTTGCGCCGACAGTATGATGCGATTGGTGAGCTGCTGCGAGCTATGCGGAAAGCATATACCATCAGTGCTGCCTCTGTACAGGAAACTGTCAGTCTGCTGGTTTCCCTTGGACGGATTCGATCCCTCCTCAGTGTGAGAATGGGGAAGGAAGAAGAAATGCTTATGATTCGCGGATTAGGGTATGGACATGTTTTAGTTGTATTTTGAAAATGCTCATGCTATTTTACTGCTGCACAAATAACAGCCCATGCTTTGTAAGATTACATTCTATTGTAAACCTATTCCCAAATTAATGTAGCTTCAGGGCTCTGATTTCCCTGTTGGAAAGAAAGGTAGGGGCTAAAACGCACCGAGCTGAAAAAATAAGTATGGCAATCAGGACAAGTGCATGTGTCAGATCACAGAGGACTGAGAGAGTTCTTCCCGATGGCACAATGAGGTTATCTCATCAGTACTTGAGCCATACAGAACCAAAGTTTGATACCTGATCTATTGTGAGTTCGTTGATTTCAACTGGGATGGTGCTACAATTGGCCTTAGTTTCCTTGAGTTAGGGAGAAACAAAACTGACCAGGCTCTCACTCCTGACCACTATCCAGTATGCTATGCTGGAAGGGCATCAGTGTAAACTTTGAAAGAGGACCGGATCTGGCTCGGCTGTAATACTATTTTGTCAAATAGCCTGCTAACATTCACTATTGAGGTTCACATATCAATGATGATCACTTGGGTGAGATGCCAGACAATGCTCCGTGCTGGTGGAAGCAGACCCAGCAAGGGGCCAACACTTTCAGGGAAAGGGGAAAAAGTGGGAAAATTGTTGACAAAAAAAATTAGAGTCAGTATCAAAAACTCCTACTTCTGGTAAATCATAGTTCAAATATGTTCTCCTGAGCTCATTTCAGTCTGATTTATTCCATATTCTTCAGGGATATCATGAACAACAAAGTATTCTATCAACATCCAAACTTGATGAGAGTGCTAGGTATGCACGAGACAGTCATGGACGTCATGGTGAACGTGCTTGGAGGGAATAAATCACAGGTAATTTGCACACAGCAGATAAAAGTCTTTACAGAATTGAAATGCCCCTGAAAGAAATTGGATACAGACCCTCAATATTTGTCCATGTTTTACTTATTGATGTCTTACTGACTCGATATGAATAGTGAAAATCTGTCTAATAAACACTTAATTTATTTCATTACATCTGTTAGGAAAGGAACTGATGATTGCAATTGAAAGTTAGTGGGCCAAGCAGTTTGTTTTTAAAAATTACTGACCATTTTCCAACATATAGGGCCCAAGTTTCCACACGCGCCTAGAACGGCGCAGTCCCGACCTGGACGTTCGTTTTTCGCGCCACAAAGTGCGCCTAAAAAAATCCTCGGTATTCTCCATCTACTTGCAGGTCCTCTGGCCCTCGGCGCAGCCAGCACGAGCTGTGGGGGGGCGGAGCCAGGTCCCTGCGCTGAAAACAGTGCCGGGACCTCTGCACATGCGCGCTACAGTGGGCACGCAAGTGCAGTAGCTCCAGGCGCCGAACTGTGTGGGAGGGGCCCGAAGCACGCAGCCCCTAGCCCTGGCTGAATGGCCTCACTGGGGCTGCGTGAATAAGGCTCATCCCACGGCCAGCTCCTGCTCCCCCTCCCCCCTCGACCAGACCCGACACTCGCTCCCCGCCCCCCCCTGCCTCCGGACCAGACCCGACACCCGCTCCCCTCCCCCGCCTCCCGACCAGACCCGACACCCGCTCCCCTCCCCCGCCTCCGGACCAGACCCGACACTCGCTCCCCCCCCCCCGCCGACTGACCCGACTCCCGCGCCGCCCCCCCCCCAACTGACCCGACTCGACCCGCGCTCCTGTTCCCGCTCCCCGCCCCCCCCGACTGGACCCGACCCGACCCGCGCTCCCGCCCCCCGACCCGACCCCCCCCCCCCCCCCACTGGACTCGACCCGACTCCCGCTCCCGGACTGGATCCGACCTGACCTCCCTCCCTCCCTCTCTCCCTCCCTCTCTCTCTCCCTCCCTCTCCCCCTCTCTCTCTCTCTCCCTCCCTCTCCCCCTCCCCCCCTCCCTCTCTCTCTCTCCCTCCGACCCCCCTCTCTCTCTCTCCCTCCGCCCCCCTCCCTCTCTCTCTCTCCCTCCGACCCCCCTCCCTCTCTCCCTCTCTCTTCACCCCCCCTCTCTCTTCCCCCCCCCCTCTATCTCCCTCCCCCCTCTCTCTCCCTCTCTCTCTCTCCCCCCCGACCCGAACCTCCCCTCCCCTCCCCGACCCAACTCAACGCCACCTACCTGTAAATATGGTGCTGGGGACAGTTCAGCCTTCGGTCCCGAAAGGCCTGCCTGAAGTACTTTCACACAGGTAGGAAGATGGTTTATTTAATCTTTTCTTTGCTTATAAATGTTTATTCAGGTTGGATTTATTTGTATAATATTTGTATAAGTATAAATAAGGATTTATTATAGAATTTAATGACTTCCCTTCCCCCCCCCCTCACCTCGTTTTGGACGCCTAATTTGTAACCTGCGCCTGATTTTTTAATATGTGGAACAGGTTTATTCAGTTCTACAAAAATCTTCACTTGCTCCATTCTACTTTAGTTTGGAGTACGTTTTCACTGTGGAAACTTTCAAATCAGGCGTCAGTGGCCGGACACGCCCCCTTTTGAAGAAAAAATTCTGTTCCAAAGTAGATCTGTTCTACCTGACTAGAACTGCAGAAAAAAAAATGTGGAGAATTGCGATTTCTAAGATTGTCCGTTCTCCACCAGTTGCTCCTAAAAATCAGGCGCAAATCATGTGGAAACTTGGGCCCATAGTTTGCAAAATGAGCTAAAAATGTCGTGATAGCTTTCTGTGTTTTCTACCAACCTAGTTGGAGAGAAATGATTTACAAGTAGACCAAGTGATTTGTTACTTCTCAGATCTGCTCAGAAGCTGACATGTCACTGCCTGAGACATTTTAAGCAACACTGCAGTTTTCTGACAGCAAATCACACTGCATGCAGCAAAGTAACAGTGTTACCGGATGTTATACCCCACCTAATTACTTTCTCTAGTTATTTAACTTGTTGATCTCTTTGTCATGTCTTTTTGTGTTCCTCATTCCATTCCCAGATTTCTTCTTTTACTTTTATTTTGCAAATGTCTGCGTTCAATCAATTAGTTATTAAATACATTTAACAAGCCAAGAATTTTATGTCTTGAAGCTTCAACCATTTACATTGCTAAAACCACAAATATATATCACATAGGAATAAAGCAGAGTAAGCTCATTGGTAAACACAGTAGAAGTATCATTGTATATTTCCTGTTAGGAACGAAACGCAAGGGAATATTACAATCCATTCTACCCATAATATGGCTATGTTATGGGTCAAAATGTTGAGGAATACTTTCAATTCTATCTGTACCTGAAAAAAAAATGCTTTCACCAAGCATTATTATCGGACCTGAGAGCTGAAGATGATAAGTATGATTAAACAGGTGTGCCATTGTAATCTGAGCATTTACATCTTTACAGTGCCACTGCCATTTTTATACCAGTTTAACTTAATCCTTGTAGTGTATAGAGGTTGAATGAAGAATGTTAAACCATGTCATTCACGCATCCCTCACACCACTGTAGAAATTTGTCCAATCTTGATTGGTTCTGGCAAATAACTTGGGACTGCCCCACGCCCATTTGATCCTCTTCACTTGCCCTCTATATAAAAGTCCAGGACCTGCAAGTTAGCCAAGTTATTTCCCCAATTTTGAGAAAATTCCCTGGGCAGTACATTTGTTTGACTTCTAGTACTATGTCCTGTTATTCTTAATGAGCTCTAGGACTGATAAGTACAGCTTTTATTTCCTTTAATTACTTTGTTATTATAGTTTTATCTGCCTTATCTATTTCTCTTCAACCTAGCAAGAAATTACCACTTGTTGCTTGAACTCCAAGACTCTCGGGGGCCAAAATTGCCCTCCGCCCCAAACGGGGCGCACTTTCCATTTTTTAAGTGCTTTCTCTATGCCACAATGCATGGGGTGGAGAATCCGGCAATATTGAGGTCTTTATTTTTTTTGCAGTGGGGTTCCAGGCAGGTATGGGGTGGAAGTGCCATTCTATTGGATCGACCGTCACTCCAAGTCATTGGCGTTGCGCTGAGGCGTCACAACGTCCCTCCCCTTCAGTGACTACCATTGTCGGGCTGACTTCGGAGTCAGCTGACAATTAAAATAAAATGCCGGCCATAGCAGTACGTCCTCCTCTTTAAGGATGGACATGCCACCCAGCCACAAGAAGCTTCCCGCCGGGAAAAGCTGTCGGGAGCACCGAGTGGTGGCCGATCCGCTCCCCCGGGGCAATTTCCCGCGCGGGGCGGAAAGGGGGTCTCCGCCCGTTGCTAAGGGGTTGACGCGTGCCCAGCCGGGGCGGTCCAGTACACCGCTCCAAAATTAATGGAGGGCATTTTTCAAAATGTCGGCACCTCCGCGCCGGCCAAGCAGTGAGTCCTTACTGACCCGTGGCCGTCGCTTTGGGGGAAGCATAGCTCTTATAGAAAGGGGCAATTTCAGCCGCTAGTATTTTTAACTATTCCAGAAAAATTGCCCATTTTGCATGCAAAGTCTACTGTTCTCAAAACGTCTGTTAGAATAATACATCTTTATGCCTTCGATAGGATTTGTTTATAAAGTAACAGCTACCTGAGATACTCAGGCAATCCAATGTGAAGTTTTACACCAAACTATATCTCCAGAATATATATATATTTTTTTAAAAGCATCAGTGGTGGACATTTCCTCACCCCTCACTCTCCACCCCCCCACCACCCTCCCTCCTGCCAATGCCACAAGATGGAATTTAATAACATAATTTTGCCCCTTGGACCCTGTCTCATAGATACATGTGACCCTCCTGTCTCCACTGCAATGCCAAAGACTATTGCTGATGGTGGCTCAGCCCCTCCCTTCGATCACTGCCCCCTTTCCCAGAACCTGCCTGAGACCTGCCACCAGCTGTTGCCTGTGACACAACAGCCTGAAATTAAATCCCTCTTCAATGCCTGCTGGCTTCCACAGATAGCTCGCTGGTCTCGTGTAAATCAGGCCCAATATTGAGTGCTCCTTGTGTGCTTGAACGAACCAATTTCTAAGCCAAGCGTCCTTACACTCTGACAATTTCAGGTTGCTGGGGAATTTATGAGACCTTGCATCCAGCCACATTCTAGTTGCCAGAAAGTTTAAATAATAATTCAATTCGAATTCTATAAGTACATGAGGGAGAAAGGAATAGAAGGATTTGTAAGTAGAGTGAGATGAAGTGAGGTGTGAAGAGGTTTGTGTGGAGCATAAACCTGTTGGGCTGAATGGTCTGTTTCTGTGCGGTAATACTCTATATAAACCAAGAATGCATTGCAAAGAAACTGCGAGCATGAGGAATTATCAATATTAAACAATAGTTGTCATAATGGTTGACTGGATTTATTTCTTCACAAATCCATTACAATTTTTAACCAATAAGGGAATTAAGGGTTATGGGGAACGGGCGGGTAAGTGGAGCTGAGTCCATAGCCAGATCAGCCATGATCTTGTTGAATGGCGGAGCAGGCTCGAGGGGTTAGATGGCCTACTCCTGTTCCTAGTGCTTATGTTCTTATGTTCTTAATGAGTGCTCTTGCTCGGTCTAGGACTTTGGTGTGGGGAAACATGACTGTTTCTGGAGGCTTCTGTGTAAATGATTTGTACCTTTAAGATAATTGGCTCAATCGACACCAAGGTTGAAATCTTGATCTCCCGTATGTTCAGCTGATCCAAGGGTACAACACAGAGGAAGAAGTATGATAGTCCATTTTGTGTTGCAAATAGACGTGAGAGTTATTCAAATTCTGTTTCCCCCTTCCCAATTCATGATCTGTCCATTTGCCAAATTTTGTATTGGCTTGTCTAGTCAGACCTGGCAGCCTAGAATTAACGAGATGGCAGACGTAAGACAAAGTTAAATCTTTTAAGAATCAAACATTTTATAGTTTTTATTTAAATCCCAGCTGTACTAGAACCAACCTACCTTCCAACCTGGTGAAGAGCTGAGATCTTGAGTCAACTGGTCATTAGATTACTCCTTTCTCGGAGCCTATTGTCTACCAATAGCCCTCATTAATCAAAAGATTGTTCCTGGCCTTATCTGTTCAGGTTTGCTTCCTCCTGCTGGGAGCAGCTGAACATACAGGAGATCAGATTTCAACCTTGGTGTCAATTGAGCCAATTATCTTAAAGGTACAATACAACTCAAGTCACTGGAGAAATACCATCAACAATGTCGCCGCAAGATCCTGCAAATCTCCTGAGAGGACAAATGCACCAATGTTAGTGTCCTCGACCAGGCCAACATCCCCAGCTATGAAGCATTGACCACACTTGATTCGCTCCGCTGGGCAGGCCACATTGTTCGCATGCCAGACACAAGACTTCCAAATCAAGTGCTCTACTCTGAACTCCTTCACGGCAAACGAGCCAAAGGTGGGCAGAGGAAATGTTACAAGGACACCCTCAAAGCCTCCCTGATAAATTGCAACATCCACACTGACACCTGGGTGGCTGTGGCCAAAGACCACCCTAAGTGGAGGAAGTGCATCCGGGAGGGCGCTGAGCACCTTGAGTCTCATCGCCGAGAACATGCAGCGCAGGCAGCGGAAAGAGCGTGCGGCAAACCTGTCCCACCCACTCTTTCTCTCAACGACTGTCTGTCCCACCTGTGACAGGGACTGTGGTTCTCGTACTGGACTGTTCAGTCACCTAAGGATTCATTTTTAGAGTGGAAGCAAGTCTTCCTCGATTCTGAGGGACTGCCTATGATGATGATACAATTCATTTACACAGAAGCCTATTAGAAAGGGGACATCTAACAAAAATGTTACCCAGATGATGATGCTTCACATGTGGGCTCCCAGCAAGTTAGCTCAGCCCCTTTGCTACTGTGTTTAAATGGTGTCTTCCTCTTCAGCCCAGGGATATATTGGGGTGTTATCAACGCATGTGGTCTCCATCCAACGTTTTCACTCTGGAAGGTCCCCTACTCCCCCCTTTCCACCTTTAGAACATTGTGTTGACTCATTCCTGGAGGAGAACATCTACACCGATTAGTGTCTCAGCAGACCAAGAGACCTTTGCGTCACCTCCTATTAAGCTGCACTATTCTCTGCATGGATATTACATGCCATCCAACTAGCGCTTTTCAGCCATTTGAGTTGGCCAATAATGCAGAGGTAAGGCTACCAGTGACTGACAGCGCCCAATCAGTGACAGACTTTTTTCCTTTATACACTCTGTGTTATCTTTCTTACGACATCACAAAAGCCCACACAATCTAGATGGCTTCAATGCAGGAACTTGTCACCTGATGCTTTTATTGTATTTCCAGCAATGGCTGCTTTACCATAGTAGTCCACTAGGTGGAGCAGTAGTCCACTAGATGGAGCTATATATTACACAGTCCATAAAGACAAGTTTGTACATTGGTTAGCCACAATTAGAGCACTAAATGCAGTTTTGTGTGCCCTGCTATAGAAAAGACATTAAAGTTATAGCGACTGCTGTCGGGGATAGGGAAATTATAGGCTGGGAATATTCTCTGAGCGGCTCCCGTTCCACTGCCGCAAATTCACTGGACGAACAGTGGCAAAACGCGTTTTCAACGCATTTCTGGGAAGTTTTGAGGGCAGAATCAAAGCAGCTCTAAGGAAATTCCCAACCATAAAAAAAAGCAAAGAAAGACTTGAATTTATAGAACGCCTTTCACGACCACCAGACATCTCAAAGCGCTTTACAGCCAATGAAGTACTTTTGGAGTGTGGTCACTGTTGTAATGTGGGAAACGTGGCAGCCAATTTTCGCACAAATAAGCTCCCACAAACAGCAATGTGATAATGATCAGATAATTTTTTTTGTTATGTTGATTGAGGTAGGTAGAGAGAAACTATTTCCTCTAGTGGGGGGAATCCAGAACAAGGGGGAAAAATCTTAATATTGTGAGGGATGGTGGCGACCAGAACTAGGGGCCATCAATATAAGGTAGTCACTAATAGGGAATTCAGGAGTAACTTCTTTGCCCAGAGAGTGGTGAGAATGTGGAACTGGCTGCCACAGGGAGTGGTTGAGGCAAATAGCAGAGATGCATTTAAGGGGAAGCTAGATAAACATATGCGGGAGAAAGGAAATGAAGGATATGGGGATGGAGTGAGATGAAGTAGGGATGGGAGGAGGCTGATGTGGAGCATGAACACCGGCACGGAGCAGTTGCGCCAAATGGCCTGTATCTATGCTGTACATTGTGTGTAACTGATCAATAGATTGATTGCTATTCCATTATCGTTGGATCATGTGACGACCAGGGTGGTAGATGGTGAACTCGATGGACCTCGGTCTATTTCGGTCTTGTGATTCCCGTGTACCTTAGTGCGCCCCCTTGAGTTCGGATGATGAAGTAGGTTTGGAAAAGCTCCCCATTCGAACACAAGAGTATAAGAGGAGCCTCTCTGTGGGGTAGAGCTGACACTTAACTAAGACAGCACTGCCCTGGGCTTCAACGTGTGACCAGCAAAGCAAGGCTCTATTAACCATCGGCAAAAGGTGGCAAAGGTTAACAGCCTTCACTATGTAACAAGTGTTTTGCAATAGTGTTGTGTTAAACCATTGCGTGAGTGAGGGTGTGTATAGAATGAACTTTCAATACTTGCAAAATCAAACTGTGCGAAAAGCTGAAATAGAAACAGAAAACGCTGAAAATACTCGGCAGGCCAGGCAGCATCTGTTGAGAGAGAAACAGAGCGTAGTTATGAGGAGAGACTTAAGATACTGAGACTATATCCACTGGGTCAGAGAAAGTTGCGAGAGGCTTAATGGAGGTTTTTTAAATTATGAAGGATATTGATAGAATAAATAAAGAAATGCTATTTCCTTTTGTTTGGGGGGTCAGTGATAAGCGGTCATCAATTTAAAATTCTCACTCAGAATGCGTAGACGTTAGAAGAATTTTTTTTAATGCAGAAAATTGCTGAAGCATGAGGCAGAGACTGTTGGATCTTTTAAGGGATAACTGGATAAATATTTGAAGCAGAGAAATATGCAGAGCTATAGGAAGAACTCAGAGCAGTGAGATTGGTTTTCGATTGCTCTAGCAAAGATGCGATGGTGTTATAAATATCTATCGTTTTTTATAAATTTGGCTGATATTCCTTTCAATCCATTTTTCTCCAGTTATGATAACTTGGACAAAGTGAAATTGGAAGGATATTAGGTAGATAATGATAAAGATGCATCTGAAAAATTTATTACAGAAACCACTGTTGGTTTTAGACAGACATAATGGCACATGGATTATAAAATCATAGAAATTTGTGACACAGAAGGGGCCCTTCGTGTCTGTGCCAGCCGAAAAAGAGCTATCCAGCCTAATCCCACTTTCTAGCTCTTGGTCCGCAGCCTTGCAGATTATGGCATTTTAAGTGCGTATCCAAGTACTTTCCAAATGTGATGAGGGTTTCTGCCTCTATCAGTCTTTCAAGCAATGAGTTCCAGACCATTGAGCACTGTGTGCAGTTTTGTGTGCCCTGCTATAGAAAGGACATTAAAGTCATAGCGGTTGCTGCAGGAATGGGAAGTTATAGGCTGGGAATATTCTCTGAGTTGCTCCCACTCAATTGCATAGGTTAGATATTGATTATCCTGGGGTTCTAGGAGGCCCAATAAAGTCTATTTTCAAATATCACATCAGACACTGTCTCAATTAATGGATTTCTCAACCCCATATCTCTTTGGGCGAATGCTGCAGGAGTATTATGTTTGTAGGGAAGCTTTTGAGTTCTACCCTTTGATTAGAGTAATTGTATAACATCCAACCTGAGTCAGTGGACTTTTTAGATCAGGGGCTCGAAATTCACCGTCCCCGAAGGGACGGCTACCACGGAGTTTGGCCGGTCGAACGAAAAAAATCGATCGGCCGCTGCGGTTAGGTACTTTTCCCACCCCGAGCCATATTCAGCTTGGGGAGGATTTGAACTTCCGCTGGAAACGGCGCAGTGAAGCCACTGTAAAGGTGAGTTTCCAGCGGAGAGGGAAGCAGCCTGTGGGCCGCTGGAAAGCCACCATGACAGTGAAATTCACTGAGGAAAAGGTAGGACTTTTCCCCAGCAGTGCCCCCGAGAGGTTTTCAATGCGGTGCTCGAACCGACATCGCTGGGGCTTTTTGGTAGGTAAAAAGTTTTATTACTTATTAGTGTTTTTATTTCATTTTCCAGCATCCGCAGTATTTATCTTTTGATATAGTTTTATTAATTGTTTTGGCTCCATTAAACTTGCTGAGTGCTGCTCAAAGGTTTGCACATACCCCTGTACGTTTGCACAACTTTCAGGTCTGACTCTTTAGTGGAGGCTTGTGGGCTGCAGAGACCTGCTTGGCAGGGTTCACCCTGAGGATTGGAGGAGTGTTGGGAGGTACACCTGGTCAGAAGCAGAGCGGCATACAGGAGAAGGTGTCGCCATCACCACCGTACAGACAGGCAGTGGGCAAGGGAGGCAGCAGCCATGATTCATTCATTCTGCGCCAGACCAGCATGCCTGCTGCCTTCACTGGTCCAAATCAGGATTGTGGTTGGCTGCTTGGGGACAAGGGATATCCCCTGTTCACTTGGCTGCTCACTCCTCTGTAGAACCCCAGGACAGCGCCAGAGCATGCTGTCATGTATGTATGCTAGGCTTTACCAGCCACCAGGTGGCGCCACTGTTGGAGGTCATTGGGCTGTGTGCACATGGGTGCAGACCAGGTATAAAGGGCTAGCCATCATGTAATGTAATCACTTTGGACCCTAATAAAGTAGAGCCAGGATTATACCTGTTCGGAGTTTACAATATTCAGTCTATTCAGTTATTGCATACATTTGGCGACGAGGTAACAAGAACCTTCACATGCAAAAATGAGCACAATTGGAATTCTGGAGTGATTCGTGGAGGGAGAAGATTGGGCAGACTTTGTAGCCCATTTGAACCAGTACTTTGTGGCCAACAAAATGGAGAAAGAGGCAGATGCAGTTCGGCGCCAGGCAGTCCTCCTCACGGTTTGCGGTCCAAAAATCTATGGACTCAAAGAATCTCCTCTCGCCCTTAAGTCCAATGGACAAGGACTATGAAACATTGTGTGCTCTGGTATGTGACCATCTCAAACCAGCTGAAGGCATCATCATCTCAAGATATCGATTCTATACGCACGTTCGTTCTGAGGGCCAGGATGTGTCGGAATTCGTTGCCGACCTAAGACGTCTAGCTAGAACGTGTAAGTTTGAAACTGCATTGGTAGACATGCTGTGGGATTTCTTTGTATTCGGCATCAACCACGAGGTGATCCTGCGTAAGCTACTGGCGGCGGAGGCGCTGGATTTGAGCAAGGCCATCACGATTGCCCAATCATGCATGACGACGGACAAAAGCTTAAAGCAGATATCATTGAAAAATTGGAACTTGACAAGTACTGTAAACAAGATAGTATTGGCAGAGCTGCATATGGCAGGGCCTACCCGACTGCGTACACAAAACCTGTGGCTGCTCAAAGTCCGCCAATGGGAATGAATCCGATATCACCGTGTTGGCGTTGTGGGGAATACCATCGGCATCATCAGTGTCGGTTTAAACAGTATATTTGTAAAGGCTGTTCGAGAGTGGGGCATCTCCAGCGTATGTGTCCGCAACTGAGCAAGCGTGCTGCGATATACCAAGTGGAGGATGATGACCAGTCTAGCGCAGATCCGGATATGCAATCCGAGATACCAGAAGAGAAAGTGTATGGACTGTATTCATTCCTAACAAAGAGCCAACCGATAATGATTAATGTAAAACTTAATGGTGTGCCAGTATCGATGGAATTGGACACGGGTGCGAGTCAATCAATAATGAGCCAGAGGACATTCAACAAGCTGTGGGATACTAAGGATATGAGGCCTAAGCTGAGTCCAGTCAATGCCAAGTTGCGTATGTACACTAAAGAACTCATAACGGTGATTGGCAGTGCAGTAATCAAGGTGTCATATGATGGTGCGGTTCACAATTTACTGTTAGGGATTATTCCAGGCAATAGTCCAATGCTGTTTGGCAGGAACTGGTTGGAAAAAATCAATGGAATGGGAACGAGATCAAAGCGTTTTTGGAGGAGGAGGATACTCCATGTGCTCAAGTGCTGAGCAAGTTCCCCTCGCTGTTTGAACCAGGCATTGGCAATTTCATAGGAGCCAAGGTGCAGATCCTCGTGGACTCGGATGCAAGACCCATCCATCATAAAGCTCGGGCAGTTCCGTACATGATGAGGGAGAAGAGCAAAATTGAACTAGACAGACTCCAGCGTGAAGGGATCATATCACTGGTTGAATTTAACAAATGGGCCAGCCCCATTGTTCCTGTGTTGAAAAATGATGGCAGTGTCAGGATTTGTGGAGATTACAAGGTTATGATCAACTCAGTTTCAAAACAGGATCAATACCCGTTTCCGAAGACTGATGACCTGTTTGCAACGCTAGCCAGGGGGAAGTCATTCACAAAACTGGATCTGACGTTGGCCTACATGACAGAGGCGCCAGTCGACACTTAGAAGAAACTTATGTGCATCAACACTCATAAAGGACTCTTTATCTACAACAGGTGTCCTTTTTGAATTCGCTCGGCTGCAGCCATATTTCAGAGGAACATGGAGAGTCTACTGAAATCCGTCCCCAGAACCATTGTGTTCCAAAATGACATATTGGTCACAGGTCATGATTTCGCCAAACATCTGAACAACCTGGAAGAGGTTCTACATCGTCTGAACAAAGTGGGACTCAGACTGAAAGGCTTGAAGTGCGTCTTTATGGCACTAGAAGTCGAATTCCTGGGGAGGAAAATTGCTATGGACTTGAAAACCAAGGCTATCAAAAATGCACACAAGCCTCAGAATGTGACGGAGCTGCATTCGTTCCTTGGTCTACTCAACTACTACTTCGGTAATTTCATACCTAGATTGAGCACCTTATTAGAGCCACTGCAAATGCTGCTAAGAAAAGGCGACAACTGGGTTTGGGATGCGTCTCAAGATAGAGCTTTTGAGAAAGCTACTAATCTGCTTTGCACTAACAAGCTGCTGGTACATTATGATACATGTAAGCGTCTAGTATTGGCCTGTGATGCTTTGTCATATGGAGTTGGTTGCGTGCTCCAACAAGCTAACGAGTCAGGTAAACTACAACCTGTTGCGTATGCTTCTAAAAGTTTGTCAAAGGCGGAAAGAGCCTACAGCATGGTAGAGAAAGAAGCACTAGCCTGTGTGTATGGGATTAAAAAGATGCATCAGTACTTGTTTGGTCTTCGGTTTGAACTGGAGATAGATCACAAGCCATTCATTTCATTGTTTTCGGAAAACAAAGGTATCAATACCAATGCATCGTCCCACATCCAGAGGTGGGTGCTGACATTATCTGCCCATGATTATATCATTCGCCATAGACCTGGCACTGAGAATTGAGCCGATGCATTGAGCCATCTGTCGTTGCCCACACCGGAGGTGAAAACGCCACAACCTGCAGACCTACTGTTAGTCATGGATGCTTTTGAAAGTGAAGGAACCCCTGTCGCGGCCCAACAAGTTAAGACCTGGATCAGCCAGGACCCGATATTATCGGTTGTGAAATGTCATATCCTTAGTGGTGATTGGTCTGCCATACCCAAGCAAATGTGTGAGGAGACCAAACCTTACATCCGTCGCAAAGATGAACTATCCATTCAATCAGATTGTATACTGTGGGGCAATCGTGTTGTTATTGCCCAAGAAAGGCAGAGAGAAATTAGTGCATGATCTACATAGCACGCATTCCGGTATTGTCATGATGAAAGCCATTGCCAGGTCTCATGTATGGTCGCCTGGAATTGACTCTGATCTGGAATCATGTGCATCAGTGCAACATTTGCATGCAGCTTAGTAAAGCACCAGCGGAATCGCCGCTGAGTCTGTGGTCGTGGCCATCTAAACCATGGTCCAAGATTCACATCGACTGCAGGTCCCTTCCTGGGAAAGGTGTTCTTAGTTGTGCTGGATGCTTATTCCAAGTGGATGTAGTGTACAATCATGTCATCCAGCACATCCACAGCTACCATTGAGAGCCTTCATGTCATGTTTGCTACGCATGGTCTGCGTGACATCATTGTAAGCTACAACGGATCTTGCTTCACCAGTATGGAGTTTCAAGAGTTCATGAAACTCAATGGTATCAAACATGTGAGGTGAACACCATTCAAACCCGCATCCAATGGACAAGCAGAGCATGCGATCCAAACCATCAAACAGAGTATGAAACGTGTAACTCAAGGTTCACTGCAAACTCGCTTGTCACGCATATTGCTTAGTTACAGGACAAGACCCCATATGCTTACCGGGCTCTCCCCTGCTGAACTATTGATGAAGAGAGGTCCCTAGACCAGGCTCTCTCTTGTCCACCCTGACTTGAATAATCGTGTCGAATACAGACATCAAAGTCAGCAAGGGTATCATGATCGTGCTACTGTGTCACGCGACATTTCTATCAATGATCCTGTGTATGTACTGAACTATGGTAAAGGTCCCAAATGGATTGCCGGTACTGTTACGGCCAAGGAGGGTAAGAAAGTGTTTATTGTTAATCTCAAGAATGGGCAAACATGCAGGAAACATGTTGATCAGATAAAGCTGCGGCACACGGATGAGCTGGAACAGTCTGAGGAAGACCCAATCAGTGACCAACCTACCTACCCTCTGTCATCAGAGGACTCCACTCTCATCAATGAATCTGGACTTTCAATCACTGACATGGTCAATGAATCTGGACTTTCAATCCCTGACGTGGTCATTGCCACTCCCATCAGATCGGCTACCCAGCCCCCAGTCATAACAGACTCAGAACGCTCGCCCAAGGCTGGAGTTGAACTAAGATGTTCAACTTGGGAGCGGGAAGCCCCGTACCATCTCAAATTGTAAAAAGACCGTTACTAATATCTTAAAGGGGGATATTGTCATGTATGTATGCTTGGGTTTACTAGCCACCAGGCGGCGCCACTGTCGGAGGTCATTGGGCTGTGTGCATGTGTGTGCGGCCCAGGTATAAAAGGCTAGCCATCTTGTAATGTAATCACTTTGAGCCCTAATAAAGTAGAGCCAGGTTTGTACCTGTTCGGAGTTTACAGTATTCAGTCTGTTGAGTTATATACACAACACATGCCTACAGTGACACTCATTGTGCCACGAGATGCATCATCGAGCAGTGCATAGGCATCCTTAAGCAGAAATTCCGGTGCCTGGACCGCTCTGGTGGCACCTTGTAGTACCCTCCTCAACGGGTCTCCACAATCGTCGTGGTCTGCTGCATGCTGCACAACCTGCCCATCATGAGGGGACAGCCACTGGAGGTTGTGTCAGCAGCACCACCTGAGGACGAGGAGGAGGATCACCATCGCCCCAGAGCTAGGAGATGTCGACCCATCACCATCCTGTAAGGGCCGGGTGCAGACTGGCCAGCACCCTCCTGGAAGGTGCCTGACACCTCCCCTGCAATCTCCCTCCATGAATTATGTACTGCCTGTCTGCCAGGTCTCCCCACATCAGGAAACAGTATTCTTCTTCTGTCCTCCACACCATCCATCAATGTCTCCAGCTCTATATCAGTGAACCTGTTGGTTCTCCTTGCACCTCTTATACCAGCTATCCTTCCAAACTCCTTCCTCCCCCTCAGGGCCTTGCTGCAAAACTTGGCCTTAGCAGCTGGCTCATTTGAAACCCTTACCTGCATGCTGAATTTCTCAGTGGTGATAACGCTCAAATTAAGACAGCCACACTGCTGAAAAATCCACTTTGGAAAGATTCATTAGCGCTGGGACCCATTTGTTCACTTTTGGAGCTGAATATGGGGTGGCCCAGCCATGAAAACATTTGGCGCTAATGGCCACAAAAAGGTGGAGGGAGCACCAGCTTTCCAGCGGTACCGAATTTCGGGCCCCAGATGTCAGTAACGGACTCTGCAGTAATTCTCCAAATTTTCACTCATTATCCTCAACCACCACAGCAAGAGTAAAAAAAACAGATGGACATTTTAGTGAGCAGAACTTATGCACAATGGGTGCTTCAAGCACATTTGGCCCATCAACAGCTGCAGTCAGTGGCTTGTTGTAGCCAGGGTCTTTTTAGGGGAGTATCTTGTGGCTCTTTGATGACCAGATAGAGGACGTGGTGGAGGCCCTTGTTTAGCAGCTAAGTCCATTTTTCATGCCAATTTGCTGAATTTAAGTCCTGGTTACACTTTTCTACCCTGCCTTTGAAGTTGTATCAGTAACTGATTCAACTTCTACTTGATGTGAAAGATAATTATAACGGCCAAATGGAAGCATTGCAGGAAGCCTCCAAATCGGATCTTCAAAAGACAGGCATAGGACACAAAAGTCACTCTATATTGCACCTCAGGGTGCAATTCAGACCAGGCGTTGCATACATTGGAGACAGGAGAGGTCACTTGACCAAAATGGTAACAGAAAGCTGCAAGGACAACATCCCTTTCCTTGTTTAAAGAATGAAGGATAGCATAAACACAGTATGTAATTAAGATTGACTCGTGAAACTAAATTCGTAACTTCCCCCTTCAAATGTTTTTAAGGAAATGGGATGACTGTGGAGCTAAGTTCGAATCCCAACCTTGACACATGTTTTACTTGAGCTGGGCACCTGTAGGAGTGAAGATAACCTGAATGGGGTAGATTTTGACTTTGTGCAATAGTATAAAACGGGAGCTAGCAAATCAGTAGCAATAAAAATCGGGAGATGTGTAAAACAGGCTGTTATTTCCCCTTTTACACTATCGCACAAAGTCAAAATCTACCCCATTAAGAGGTAATGGTCACTTCCTGCACTGCTTAAGTGCACCTCTTGGCTGATCATGCAAGAGATCATATTAATGACATTCATAGGGCAAGCATTTTTGTCCTCTTAACCAAGGAAAATTGCTTTAATAAGATTTTATAGTGAGATTTAACTATCATTCATCTGTAGAAAGGTAACTATTTCGAAGAAATATAACTGAATCAAAATGTTGTCACGAAACTAATGCATTTTGGGCTTGTGTTTTATAATATGCACGGATTTTATAAAGGAAATTTTATTCTCAACCACAAATACGACAGAACTTAAATCATTAGTATTTGAAGTATTGTTAACTTTTTGCATTCTACTAAGCAATGATTTTCTTTTACCATACTAGGAGATTGCTTTCCCTGAAATGGTGGCAAGCTGCTGTCGATTCCTGTGCTACTTCTGCCGCATCAGCCGCCAGAACCAGAAGGCCATGTTTGATCATCTCAGTTACTTGCTGGAAAATAGCAGTGTTGGACTGGGTACCTAGTTTAATTTTAACTGATGAGATCGTTTCATGTGAATAGATAGGTGACACAACACTGACCTTGTGCTCATAGGTCAAGAGTAGACAAGATCTCTGGTTTCTGCAGTCTACTTTGCCAAGGACTGAGGTTTTTTTTCTTCACCTGTTCAAATATCTGGAAAGCTAATAGGTAATGCTTTGAAGATTCCAGTTTAGAACACATTTCCCCCCCCCCAAAAAAAAAATCAGGTTTAGATAACATGGTGTTTCACTTTTAGAATGGTTTGTTTTTGAAGTGTCCATGCGGACACATGGCTCTAAAAGGTGTCAAATGTTCTTAGTTTTTTCCAGGTTTATTTCATTGACCTGTCACACACCACTCAGCTTTCAGTGCAGATTGTACTTTTAAGAACATACAAACAAAAGATATAGGAGCAGGAGTAGGCCATATGCCCACCCCCCTCATTAATATTTAATACAAGTATTTATTTAAGTAAAATACTTCAATTAAGTAGTGACAATATTAGTATTAAATTTAAAAAAACATTTGAGAATGGTGCATAATGTAAGTGATCGATGCTGGCTTAGTAAAGTTGACATTGGAATTTTCTATTCGTGCTTCCATTGCTATTCTGCAGTTCTCCATTGGTAAATTTAAGAGATGCTGCCCTCTGTTGTATGAATGATTGAATTGCAGATACATTTCCCCTGTGTGGTTATACTGCCTTAGAGAAATGTTTACATCATGTTCATAGGCTGCTTTGGTTTGTTTTCTTTGATGTTAGAGTTTATATCACAGTAAACGTATTTATTCTCTGCATGCAGCATCACCCAGCATGCGAGGTTCTACTCCTCTAGATGTGGCAGCTGCCTCTGTAATGGACAACAATGAGCTTGCTCTGGACTTGCAGGAACCAGACTTGGAAAAGGTAATGCATAGAAACATAGAAACATAGAAAATAGGTGCAGGAGCAGGCCATTCAGCCCTTCTAGCCTGCACCGCCATTCAACGAGTTCATGGCTGAACATGAAACTTCAGTACCCACTTCCTGCTTTCACGCCATACCCCTTGATCCCCCGAGTAGTAAGGACTTCATCTAACTCCCTTTTGAATATATTTAGTGAATTGGCCTCAACTACTTCCTGTGGTAGAGAATTCCACAGGTTCACCACTCTCTGGGTGAAGAAGTTTCTCCTTATCTCGGTCCTAAATGGCTTACCCCTTATCCTTAGACTGTGACCCCTGGTTCTGGACTTCCCCAACATTGGGAACATTCTTCCTGCATCCAACCTGTCCAAACCCGTCAGAATTTTAAACGTTTCTATGAGGTCCCCTCTCACTCTTCTGAACTCCAGTGAATACAAGCCCAGTTGATTCAGTCTTTCTTGATAGGTCAGTCCCACCATCCCGGGAATCAGTCTGGTGAATCTTCGCTGCACTCCCTCAACAGCAAGTATGTCCTTCCTCAAGTTAGGAGACCAAAACTGTACACAATACTCCAGGTGTGGCCTCACCAAGGCCCTGTACAACTGTAGCAACACCTCCCTGCCCCTGTACTCAAATCCCCTCGCTATGAAGGCCAACATGCCATTTGCTTTCTTAACCGCCTGCTGTACCTGCATGCCAACCTTCAATGACTGATGTACCATGACACCCAGGTCTCGTTGCACCTTCCCTTTTCCTAATCTGTCACCATTCAGATAATAGTCTGTCTCTCTGTTTTTACCACCAAAGTGGATAACCTCACATTTATCCACATTATACTTCATCTGCCACGCATTTGCCCACTCACCTAACCTATCCAAGTCACTCTGTAGCCTCATAGCATCCTCCTCGCAGCTCACACTGCCACCCAACTTAGTGTCTTCCGCAAATTTGGAGATACTACATTTAATCCCCTCGTCTAAATCATTAATGTACAATGTAAACAGCTGGGGCCCCAGCACAGAACCCTGCGGTACCCCACTAGTCACTGCCTGCCATTCCGAAAAGTACCCATTTACTCCTACTCTTTGCTTCCTGTCTGACAACCAGTTCTCAATCCACGTCAGCACACTACCCCCAATCCCATGTGCTTTAACTTTGCACATTAATCTCTTGTGTGGGACCTTGTCGAAAGCCTTCTGAAAGTCCAAATATACCACATCAACTGGTACTCCTTTGTCCACTTTATTGGAAACATCCTCAAAAAATTCCAGAAGATTTGTCAAGCATGATCTCCCTTTTACAAATCCATGCTGACTTGGACCTATCATGTCACCATTTTCCAAATGCGCTGCTATGACATCCTTAATAATTGATTCCATCATTTTACCCACTACTGAGGTCAGGCTGACCGGTCTATAATTCCCTGCTTTCTCTCTCCCTCCTTTTTTAAAAAGTGGGGTTACATTGGCTACCCTCCACTCGATAGGAACTGATCCAGAGTCAATGGAATGTTGGAAAATGACTGTCAATGCATCCGCTATTTCCAAGGCCACCTCCTTAAGTACTCTGGGATGCAGTCCATCAGGCCCTGGGGATTTATCGGCCTTCAATCCCATCAATTTCCCCAACACAATTTCCCGACTAATAAAGATTTCCCTCAGTTCCTCCTCCTTAATAGACCCTCTGACCACTTTTATATCCGGAAGGTTGTTTGTGTCCTCCTTAGTGAATACTGAACCAAAGTACTTGTTCAATTGGTCTGCCATTTCTTTGTTCCCCGTTATGACTTCCCCTGATTCTGACTGCAGGGGACCTACGTTTGTCTTTACTAACCTCTTTCTCTTTACATACCTATAGAAACTTTTGCAATCCGCCTTAATGTTCCCTGCAAGCTTCTTCTCGTACTCCATTTTCCCTACCCTAATCAAACCCTTTGTCCTCCTCTGCTGAGTTCTAAATTTCTCCCAGTCCCCAGGTTCGCTGCTATTTCTGGCCAATTTGTATGCCACTTCCTTGGCTTTAATACTATCCCTGATTTCCCTAGATAGCCACGGTTGAGCCACCTTCCCTTTTTTATTTTTATGTGTAATATGTAGATCAATTTTCCTTTCCTGGAGCAATGTGGGCACATCCCACTGGAAGTGTACTGTACCCAGGTCACAATCTCTCAACACTTGAATTACTGTTAGGCCTCATTAATATTAAGCAGGCGCTGGATGAGTGCAAATGGGGATGCACTATTTGGGTGTTTCAAGAAGAGAACTGGAAGTCTGGGTGCATTGTTGTCACTTCAGTCCATGCATCAATGAGTAGGAAGCCTACCAAAACTTTGAAGAATTATTCACAGATGCTTACCTGTCGACTGTGCATTAATTTAGTTGGTTTGGTTCTGGATACTTTTTTTCTTGAGCCAACCTCTTCTGCACTCTGCCACCAATTCCATAATCCATGCTGTTGTGCCACCGCTGGGATGCCAGCAGCTCCCGAGGCACCATTGCAGCCTGCGATGGAGGGAGCTGGTAAGAGGGCAGCACTGTTGTGCCAAACCGTAGATGGAGGAAATGGGAAATGAATTGTGGGTATGAAGAATGATGGTGCAGGTATAGGAGGAGGGTGCTGGTTTGAGTTTGACGCTTCTCTTTTGGTTCCAGGTGGTGTGGAGTAGGTATGTAATCCGAGAAAGTAGCGGGGGAGATTCATATACTGGGGTGGGAAATAGTTGTTAATGGCCCAAGGAAGATTAGGTCAATAACTTCAGCAACTATCAAGGGAGCTTATGGTTGTACACTCTTGTCTGTCTCCAAATAAACCTAAGCACATGGGGGAAGGGTTGAGTAGGTGGTGGTTACACAGAATCACTGCTGCCTCCATTACTAAGTATTCTGCAGCAAGCCCTAAAGCAGCAAAACAGTTTTGTATTCTAAAACTAAAAGTCAAAAATTAGGAGCTATCTTGACAATACCAGCCTGAATTTAAGATTAATACCACCCAAACAGCAGTTCTGAAATCAGTAAGGTCAAGTGTTTATGGGAGCAGTTGACCCCTGAACTATACCAGGTGCTATTATTGGAAATCTGTATACAAAGCTCTCTGACTGTCATTTGTATGGAATTTATATTGCTGCAACCTCTTCAGCCACAGTCAGGTGCAGGCACCAAAAAAACTATAGCGGAAATTTGGGTGCTGTGCTGCGGATGAGCAAACAAATATAACATTTCCTCTGCATTACATCAATTTGGGGCACTATTTGAGAGCAGGGTTATGCTGATTTTCAACTAATGAAAGGACTGTCAAGAATGGATTTTTTAAACCAAACTGTTTCACATTTATCTGCAGAATTTAAAAATAGATATTATTTGTACATATCTTTAATATATTTCTGTCATTCTTCCTGTAAAGAGTATTGAAATACGAGTAGTGATGAAATTAACATGAATGTACAGCTGCTTATCTTTAAATTAGTATGAGATCATTTATTTGTTCGCAGATTAAACTTCATTCATAGAACATAGCATCTATTCCTTTCTTATTAACCTCAGTTAGTGCATTAGTTATGCCAGTTTAAGTTCAATATGAATACATTGAACAAATCTGTAGATGTACAAGTAATTAAAATTATAAGGACTTTATTACAAGCGTAACATGTAAAGAATAATTCCACTATTCTGGCATAGATAGTTGGCTTACGAATGTCTTATTGTGATCATATAAGATGGAAACGTTGGGTTTTAAAAACTCATTATTAGGTGACGTAATTAAAATGGATAGGTAATTTAAGAAAGATGTGAATAACAAAGGCTAATTTTTACATTTGACAGGTTGTGACTTACCTGGCTGCCTGTGGCTTACAGAGCTGCCCCATGCTCATGGCGAAGGGCTATCCTGATATTGGCTGGAATCCGATTGAAGGCGAACGTTATCTGCTTTTCTTACGATTTGCTGTGTTTGTTAATGGTAGGTTTGATTTATTATTAGGGCTGTATGGTAAATTTTGAGAAACACTTAGATTAATCTTGGTAAAATATTAAAAGTCATGGAAATCATAGTAAAAGGCATGGATTTGTTTTGTAACATTATTTTTCTATTTTCTCTTGTCTTTATCTCCTTCCCTTCTGTGTCTCTCTTTTTCTTTCTCTCTCTCACACTTTATCACTCATGTTTCTCTGATATTTAAGAAATGGTCTCCCACAGTTGTGGCTTCCCAGGCACCACTCTCCCCTGTTTACATTTAAGGAATGACTTCTGCCAACAAACCGGAAGCTGAGCAGAAGCATTCTGCACATAACTGTCAGGTCCCAAATTTTAAAAATAGCATTCACCACAACAGATGGAGGTCTGCGTAAATGCCAACTCTAGCGTTTTTTTTCTTTGTTGGAAAAAATGTTATAGTAAAGAAATGCAAATAAAATTAAAAGTGCGCATCATTTTCCCATTAGCAATTTGATTTATAAACACACGAGCAGGATAATGTTCACAGCCTTTTCTGCCCGACTGCCTTTTTGAATTAGAAATGGTTCCACATTGAAAATAGCCAAGATTCCTCAGCCCAAAGCTCCAGGCTCAACTTTATCTCAAGTTTTATTTGTTTCTCTCCTATCATCTAAGCAGGGGTGCACGCTCAACTTCGCCGAATCTTCCCGTCCAAATATTCACATTGAATCGTGGTCATTAGCATTTTACACACAGTAGGATTTTATGAACAGTTACTGGTCTTTCCTAAACCTTTGGGGACTGTGGCCACATTTGAGAAGCAGGGCTGTGAATTACTCCAGTGACTGGCAAAACTAACCCCCCCCCCCCCCCCTCCACTCCTTATCCAATGGCATCCCTGCGGGGCCACTATTGACATGCGTGTCTTTCCAATTTATGGCTCAGGAATTAATGACACTGTCTGGGTACTTGGGGCCAGTGGGTGGAAGTCCTGCTCTGCCATTATGAGCGCATGAAATTTCAGGGATAACATATTTTGGACAACTGGACAATGGTGATTTGAGGCACGAGACTTATGGGAATTATGGGGGGGGGGCCTCCTAAATGCTTCAGGAGGCTTGAAGGACGTATGTAGAAATTTCTAAAAAAACACACTTATTATAATTATATTATTTAACAAAATAAGAGTATTTGTAAAAGTTAAATAATAATATGCTTATTGCAGCTGAAAAAATGCACGGTTGAAAGTCAAAGGGAGAATACAGTTTTCTTTCATTGTTGCTCTATTGCTCTTCTGTCCATCATACCCTCGCAGGCCACCTGCCTGCAAGTTACTAAGATCACTGTTGACAACCTCTACTCCTGCCTGTACAGCCTTTTCACAAGTAAAATAGATCAATACAAATAGCAAAGGGCAAAATACTCGTCAGCAGAAATAGCACCTGTGTTCACAGCTGATCCTCAATTTGGAGTAAAATATGTCATCAAATATGTCCACCAATGTTAGAGTGTCCATCGCCCTCCTCGCTTTCCCGCTACTTGCCAAATTCATCCTAGTGAAGAGTCTCAGTAAATCTATTCTTTTGTCCACCTTCCTGAAATAATCTCTCCCCTTCAACAAAATAAAATTATCACCTGAAATAGTTAACGGAGCTTTAATCTTAACCCAGTAAGATTTCATTCTGAAAAAGCATTGCTTGGGGGCGGGAGTGGATTTATTTTACAATGTCGACACTCATAGTGGAAACGCGCATGGATGGGCTGCTATTCCCAGACCAAATGATTTGGACTCTCGGAGTTCTAGTTCCACAGTGCAAACATCTACTGAAATCGGATTGTGAAAGACAACTGCAACTGTCAGAATGAGACTTGATATCTTGTACACTCAGGGAGCAGGAAACAAGTAGCAGAAGAGGCCGATGGATAAAAGTCTGTTTAAGAGGGTTAACATGAGAAACAGAAGTTCCTTAAAAGCCTAAATATTATGGTAGGGCATCCCAGCCCATGTTAACAATTGGAAGAATCTGAAATAACATTTAATAGATAGGCACAAAACTATTGTGTTCTGGATACCGCTTCGCATGTTAATTCAGGGCCCAGTAACTTCTCCAAGTTAGTTTCCACCGTATTATATGTGGTGAGACATTCAGACAAGCATAGCTGTCAGTCTGAAGCAGATACGTCTCCCTTTTATTTACACAGATCAAGAATTTTGTTCTATTGAATTCATTATGTTAAGATGAATCTTGCTTTTCTTCAAGGTGAAAGTGTTGAAGAAAATGCAAGTGTTGTTGTGAAATTGTTGATTCGCCACCCAGAGTGCTTTGGTCCTGCTCTAAGAGGTGAAGGAGGACGTGGCTTGTTAGCAGCAATGAAAGATGCTATTCAAACCTCAGAAGATCCCTGCCGTGACCTCCCTCCTATTGAAGCTGGGAAAGATGGGTAAGTTACAATTTCCCTTTTGTAACATGTTGCTGTTCCAGATTTAACATACTAAAGGAATTATATAAAGGCTGCCTGTTTGGATAACATTTCTATAAACTTCGATGTTTCTGTTTACATATTGTAACTTTTTAAAGAATTGTTCTTGTGATACAGATGACAATGGCAAGGAAGTACTTATTGCCCATTCCTAGTTGGCTTATGAGCATTAAATTAGCCACAAAGGCCTCGATACTAGCACCCCCCCCCGCCCCCCACCACCACCACCACCACCACAACAGGCGGGAGAGGGTCATTGAGGGAATGAGGATGGGAGTTTAAAAATGAAAAAAAGCAGGGACGTGGAGAGGTGGAACAGTTCATTAGCATAATTAAATTGGTCTCCCACAGTGCAATTGGGAGCCCGATTTAAATGTTAAATTTGCTGCCCGTGAATCCCAGGAGTCAGGAAGCCTGGCTGTGAAAGGGAGACGGGAGCTGCTGGCTGCACAAGGTAAATGCCTTTCACAGCACTCCTTCTGGGCCAGGGAGAACAGGCTTGTTTCCTCTGGCACCTCAAGGAAGCCTTCAGCCTCCCCTCTGCCAATCGTGGCTATCCCCAGGGTTCTCAACTATGGCCTCCTGCCATTGATTTTCCTGCCCGATATCCGGCCAGACTGTCAATTTGGCCGGCTGCTGAGCAGGAAACAAGAAAAACAAATTATAATGAGGACCTCTGTGTCCCCAGCCTCGCCAGATTCTTCGGCTATTTATGGGCTCCCATCTCCCTGTAAATCAGGGCCATAGTGTTACACTCGAGTGACATGTATGCCGGACCAGGTAGGGGTGACAGATCACTACCTGAAAGACATTAGTTAACCAGTTAGATTTTTACAGCCATCTGGCAGCTTGCATGATAATAGTTTGCTGATGCTAGCCTATAAATGACCAGGTTTAACTAATTCACCTGCGCACTTTGCCACTATGGGATTACTCACAACCTCTGTATTACCAATCCCGTACCATAACAAGGAGGTGGGTATGGGTCCTGTCCTAACATTCTCATGGTCCACAAAATTTGGCTTCCTTGGGCAGGTCTGCATTTCCTATGAACCAAAACGTAACCTTATGGCTTGTACAGTATGTGAGGCCCTCAGGGTTAATAATCTACCCTTGTCTTGCGCGATTATACTGGCTATAATATAATATGAGATGCTCATTTTTTATACGCTGACCGTGCTGATTCCCCTGTGCTAGACAGGCAGTGCACATCAGTACAGCCCAGGATTGCCTGGATTTTATGTCGCTGGCCACGTCAAGGACTCGGGAAACCCCGACACAGCCCACCCCTTGACACTGGAGCCATGAAAATGAGTTTATTATGGGAAACAAATATGCATTGAAGCAAATGAAACCAACTGATGAAATTAAGTACTTAACCTTTATTAGTCCATCAAATGCTTTTGAGTCCAGCAAAGCAAATCATTTTGAGATTCTTAAGGAGGCAGATAATGTAGTCTCGGCACCAGTTCTCCAGGTGTTGAATGCACCTGTAGCATGTTGAGTTGACCTTGTGCTACAATTTCTGGCATTAATGTGCATTATTTGCAGAAAGAATTATACATATTTATGCTAGTATGGCATTCCCCACCTCCTGTCCCCACCTTCCTACTCAAAGGCAGAATAAACCTTTTCCAGAATTACTTATGAAAGTGCCTTCTGTGCATCAAGAATGCACATTGGGAATTCAGAGGCAGAGGTTATCAAGATTTTCCATCCATTCATACAATGTTCAAAGTTAATGTCTTGAAACAGGGCAGAATTCGGCTTTTGCTACAGGAATCATAATTTTGTTGCAGAAGCATAGTTGATTATTTTGAAGCTATTTTATCTGCTGTTAAGTTTATCCTAATTTGCTCTCTCTAATGGTGCATTCGTACTCCACAAATTTAGCATTGGTGCGAAACCAAATCACTTTCCACCAACAATAAACTTTTTGTGTAAATCAGGTGTGTAGCCACAGTTTGAGGTGTAGTGAGACTCCCTCCTTTATGGAATCTTTTGGGCTCTGAAAACAGATTCATGCTTTGTGTACTCAATAACTGCACCATCAAAGTGAAGAAAAACCTGTTTACACCAGCATTACAGTTATGGTGTAAATGCACCCCAAATGGTGGCAAATCTTTCCATTTTTTATTCAAATGACTTAAAATAAACTATTTAAAATGAACTCTTATTTAACAGTAGCGAAGAGGAGGATGAAGAAATCGTGCACTTGGGGAATTCTATCATGTCCTTCTATTCTGCTCTGATTGATCTTCTGGGCCGATGTGCTCCAGAGATGCATGTAAGTAATTATTTTTTAGCAATATGCTTAGTGAGCTCATTGAGAGATTATAGTGTGCAAATGCTGAATTAATGTTTAAAATATTCATTTTTGAAATATTCATTTTTGAAATATTTAATACCTTTGAGATTGGTGGCTGTGGTATATTACATTTTAAAATCTTGAGCCTGACATAATACAGAAACACTTTATGCATTTAGAATTGATATCCTTTTGTTACATGTAAACTACTATTTAAATATTCTATCAGCTAATCCAAACAGGCAAAGGTGAAGCTATTCGAATCCGAGCAATACTTCGTTCCCTGGTGCCAACTCAGGATCTGGTGGGCATTATTAGTATACCACTAAAATTGCCTATTGTTAACCAAGGTATGCCATATATGCTGATGTCATGGTGTAAAACGCATTTTCTATGTTCTTTAACACAACTAGCGGATGTTCAATGGTGTTCCTTGTAGTGAGTCAGACAATACATTATTTTATGATGACAGGAAGGTTATATCATGTCTTGTACAACATATAAAACAATTGATTGCCTGTGGTATAGGTTATAACGGTCTTTCTACTTCTTTATGACATTCTAATTTTCTGCGTCACTTTTTTCTTTTGCACATTTTTCTCATTTTAGTGTCTGTATCATTGTGGCTCACTTATGTTTTCTTTATTTATGTCTCACATTTTCTGTAAGTCTGTCTTTTCTTTTCCTTTCCTCATTTTTATAACTTCAATGTCTCTTGGATAGTTTTTAATTTTGGAGCAGCTCGGGGCTGCCCATTACGGAAACAAAGAGACTGGAGTAATTTTGAGGCTTGGGCCTCATTTAAATAGAACCAGCAAGCTGCAGGTGCCAAAAAAGCAACACAATGCAGCTCGCTGCTTTTGGTCCTTAGGAATTTTGGTCGGCTCTGACACCAAGCTGGCCTGCATTTAGCCCCTGGGAAGGAGCAGGAAGGCAAAGCGGGAGAGAGCAAGCCCAGGCCAGCAGCACCCCACATTATTTTTGTGGAGCCAAGAGGAGAACGCTTGTTCCTTCTGGCTCCACAAAAATCTAACTTGCAAAAATTTGTGGGGCCATTTTTGGAGCAGCCAGCGGTGGTCTCTTTAAAGACCATTGCTTAGGCCACTCAATGCCAGGACATTATGGATGGAGTGCGGCAAGACTAGGAAAGGGGCCATTTCCGGAGGGGCAATTTTGCGAAGGGGTCCCCACCAGTCGGTAAAGGATCGACACATGCACGCCGCGGCGGGAAAACGGGTGGAGCGGTCCCGCGCACCGCTCCAAAACATACAAAGGGCAATTTACAAAATGGCAGCCCCTCCGGTGGCTTTCAGGCGGCAAGAGGCCTTATCGGGAGGGGCAATTTTGGCCCCTTAGGCTCACACATGAAGAAATGAAACTTAGGTGAGGTGTCAAAGGGTGACAATCACCCATGAACCCATACCCCAGGTAGAGTCAATACCTTTAGGAGAGGAAGGTGGGGGGGGGAAAGATTTGGTTGCGTAATTGTTTATTGGACTTATGTCAGTAAACTGTTTATGTTTAATACAGTACTTGAAAAAAATAAACTTGTCAAAATGTACTGTTAAACAGTATTTTGAAACTATATTGTGTTGGTTTGGCAGATGGAACTATTTCTGAGCCATCTATGTCTGCAAGTTTCTGTCCTGAACACAAGGCACCCATGGTACTGTTTCTGGACCGTGTTTATGGTATTGAGAACCAAGGTTTCCTGCTTCACTTACTGGAAGTTGGATTTTTACCTGATTTAAAAGCATCTGCCTCTCTTGAATCAGTAAGTAAAAGTGATTGTTATTAATTGTAGCAAAGCTGTGCACATTTGATTTCCTGTTAAGTGTACTATTTCTTATGAACAGTCAATATTTGTTATTGTCGATAGTGCATTCCTTTTTTAGTTGACTGTAAGCTCCTACATGCTCATTAAATTGACCAGTGATTGACACATGAATTAATGTTTTTAAAGAGAGGTGATGTATGTTGGACTTTATTCAAATTAATGGCCCAGAAATTCCGCTTTCAGTGTTCGACTGGATTTTAGAGAAAAAATATGCACCTACTTGAAGGTGCTGCGCCCACTCGACTTTCCGATACACAGGCCTCCTCTTGCTGCGCATCGCAGCGCGTGCTCGTCGAGACGTGCGCAGGCCTAGAGTTGGAGCCATATGGCGCTGGGCAGCCAATCAGGTGCAGTATATTCTCAATCATAGTAATAGAAGTTTCGTAATTCCAAAACTCCTATTACTATGAATGAGAAACCCCCCCCAAACTCCCAAAACACTAATAAAAAACTATATATTTAAGATTCATTTAAATTAAAGTTATTAATGTCTTATAAAAAAAATATTTTCCCGATTTTTTAAGAAGTTTTTTAAATTATGCCTTAAAATAAACTTACCATATGTTTTCATAACTTTATTTTTATATGTTTTTGTGTGTTTTAAAACATTTCCGCCTGTAACAGTAGGCTATGCACCTGCTTTTTCAGGCACAAGATTTTTGAGGACATTTGTATGCGTAAATATCGCAAATTTGCACGTGCAAATGTCCTCGCTCCCGATCTGGTTACGATCTATCAAGCTCCAGCTTGACAGATCGGTGCACGCTAAAAACCAGCTTTTCCAATGCCTTCCCGGGTCCATAGAAACTTCATACGGATCCAGGACATCGGAATTTCAGGGTCAATATCCTTGAATTGTACAGTACAGGCAAGAACAAATTTAGCCAGAATCACATACCAATGGCCTTTGCTTAGATGGGAAGCATTTATTGGATATTTGAATTGGAGAAGAAAGTCTACATTTTAATTAGCCTAAGCTGAATCTGTAGAGCATGTCTAGTTAGAATAATTAAAAATACTGTATTCTAGTCACATGATTAATATGCCTTTGAAGCAACTATAATTATCGGAGCCACAACGTATGATGATGAAATGGAAATATGAAAAATTCTGGCCAACGCTTCCTTCTACTTCCTGTTCTATATAAGCTCACTAATTTAAACAACAAACCCAGTGTATAGTATGTTTTCCTATGAATAATTGTTTTTCTGTTCCAACAGGCTGCTTTAAGTACTACAGAGACAGCTCTTGCCCTTAACAGATACATCTGTTCAGCAGTGCTTCCTCTGCTCACGAGATGCGCACCTCTTTTTGCTGGGACTGAGCACTTTGCCTCTCTGATAGACTCCACACTGCACACAATCTACAGACTGTCCAAAGGACGTTGTCTCACCAAAGCTCAGAGAGAATCAATTGAAGAATGTTTGCTCTGTATATGCCGGTACAGATAACTTTGCTTTTATTTTCAAGTCTTCAAAAAGACAACTAGCGATCTTTTAGAACCTGCATATTTTGAAGAACACTATTTTCAAGAATTAAGTGGGTTGCCAAGTCTTTCTCATTTGTATACTACCCTATGGTGTGGTATGGTAAATTCAGCAGAGATACACTGTTATGTGACTTGCATGTATCATTGTAGAAAAAAATACCGGTGGTTATTTTTACCCCGTCCCTCGCAGCAAAAAAGGTTCCCAAACATTTTTTTTTGTGACAACAGAGTCTGTTTAAGAGTTTCCCTAATCTTAGAATGTACCGAAGAGGCAATGTGGGTAATTTTCAACTTCACTGCCTGGACGGTAACCTGGCAGAGTGGATCACTCGCCCTTTATAGAACCTGCTCAATTTTTGTTCTATTGATTTCAATGGCCAATCCATTCCATCAGGTTACCCCTCAGGCAGTGAAGTTGAAAATTACCCCCAATGTACCTGTACAGGCCAATCAGTACAGCTGTCCAGTACGATCCCAGGCTGATCTTGAGGCCATAATGCTTTTGACATGGCAGATCCTGGGAGGAAATAGCATTTATGCATGTGGAACTGTCATTTTTAGACATTAATAAGGCCTATAAGAGTACTAGTAATTTTAGCACCCATCGTCTCATGAAGATAATGTTAGTGCAGGGCCCTTTACTTTCATATTGCAATGCACTTATTGTACAATGTTAAAATATTTACTACTGGTTGAAAACCTTTCAAACATCCTGGGCTGTCCAGAATAATCAGAATTTAGTGTTAAAGTGTTTTTTTTTCTGTGGACCTAATTTATTGGAAGGCTGACAGAATTTTGGATCTCAAGTTTGACTGCTATCTTTAGTCCATAAACTCAGAGTAGAACAAGTCAACTTCTAAGTCTTGATAGGTTTGTACTAATTTAGAAATTTGCATTATATCGAGTAAATTATGATGTGATTGAACTATTGTAACCAATCAGAACTCTTTCATTCAAAATTTGAACACTAAAGTGATAACTATGACCCTCTATTTGCTTACTAGCTGCGCTCTCATCCAACAATACTGCCTTCTAGTTTGAGGGGACACACTCGCTGCACAGGAGCCCCAACTGTGATACAGAAACACTCAGTGACATCTTCCTCTTTTTGGATGGTCACTGATAACAATAAACATAAAAATATGCATTTATATAGCCTCTTTAATGTAGAAAAATGTCCCAAGGTGTTTTACAAAAGTGTAATTAGACAAAATGTATGCTGAAACAAAGGAGGAGATATTAGGAGGAGTGATCAAAAGCTTGGTCAAAGAGATGTATTTTAAGAAGGGTCTTAAAGGAGGAGAGGGAAGTGGAGAGGCACTTGGAAGGGAATTCCGGAGCATGAGGCATAGATATCTGAAGGCACAGTGAGGGGGTGGAGGATGTAGAAGAGATCAGACTCTGAGGGATGGCAACTTTTGGTGGGGGGATGGGGTTATTGTAGGCTCTAAGAAGTTACAGAGATAGTGAAGGGCAAGGCCATGAAGGGATTTGAACACAAGGATTCACATGTTCAACTTGAGGCATTGGGGGACCAAGAACAATATATAGGTCAGGGATGATGGGTGAGCAAGATTTAGTCTGGGATAGATCATGGCCAACAGAGCTTTGGATGAGCGAAACTTTACAGAGGATGGCGAATGGAAGGCTGATCAGGAGAACATTGCACCTCACTAGAGATGACAAATGCACAGTTGAGTATTTCAACAACAGTTGGGCTAAAACAGGGGCAGAGGTGGGTAATGTTATAGGGGTGGAAGTAGACTGTTTTTGTGAGGAAGAGGATATGGGGTTGGAAGCTTGAGGTCTGCTTCAGCCTCAGACAGCGGCTAAGAAAGAGGATAGAGTTGTTGCCATGATACAGAGTTTGGGACAGGAGCCAAAGACGATATCTTCGATCATCCTAATACTTAGATGGAGGAAGTCATGGCTCATCCTTGAAAATCTCTTTTAGGTCACCTCTCTCCTGGGAATAGAGATGGTTAAGAGATGACCTAAGAAAGAGTTTTTCAAGATGATGAGAGGTTTTGATAGAGTAGATAGAGAAAAATTATTCCCTCCGGCGAGGGGGTGAATAACTAAAACTCATAGATTCAAAATAATTGGCAAAAGATCTAAAGGGAAGAGGAAGAGAATTTTGTTCACGCAGAGAATTGTCGGGATCTGGAGCGCTCTACCTGAAAAGATCGTGGAAGCTGATTCCATAAATAATTTTAAAAGGGAGTTGGATGAGTACTTGAGGATGAGGAACTGACAGGGTCAGGACAAAGAGTGGGGATGAAGGGCTAAGCACAATTGCTCTTTCAAAGAGCCAGCACAGGTACGACGGGCTGAATGGCCTCCTCTGCTGTAAGTTTTTCTGATTCTATCCGAGTCTGGATGTCAGACAAGCAGCCTGACAGTATAGAGGCAATGAAGTGATCGAGAGACCAGGTGGAGAGATGGAGCTGCATCATCAGTGTACATGTGGAAGCTGACCTCATGTCTGCAGTTGATGTTGCCAAAGGACCGCATGTAGATGAAAAGAGAGAGTCAAGGATGCATCATTGGGGAACTCGAGGCGACAATGCAGGGTAGGAAAAAGAAGCCGTTGCCAGAGATTCTCCGGATGGGTAAGAATGTGCTTTACAGTATTTTCGGAAAGTATTTACTTTGCGTATTTGCTCATCTCTAGGTCTTCTAACACTATGCATCAGCATAGCCAAGAGGACTGACAAGTGCCGCCAGATATCTGTTGTCTTGTACTTAGCTGCAGGGATGTTGTGAGACAGTGGTGTCTCTCCCCAACTAATGTCATGTAGGAATGATGAGCATGAATTTACCTACTTGCAAGCCATGGTGCTATCCTACCAATGTTGTAATAGTTAAAATATGTGAATGTTTTCAATGATATATCTAAAGAGTCTATATCTAAAGACATATGTTTCTCTATACTATGTAACTCTTATTTAACATTGTTCCGCAGATACCTTCAACCTTCCATGTTGCAACCGCTTCTGCGTCGCTTTGTTTTTGATGTTCCCATGCTTAATGAGTACTCTAAAATGCCATTAAAGGTATTTGCAAAAAGTAGTCTTGCATTGATAAAAAAAATTATGCACTTGAAAATAATTAATATTTCATTGAAAAACGATTGGAAGCAGTGTTAGATCAAGTCATATGTCCAAATATTCAATGAAAGATTGCCATTCCAAACTGATGCCTTCACAGTTTCAAAATTTGACAACCTGTTAGTAATAAAATAAAAGTCTCTGCAATATTGATGTTCTGGCACTGATGTCACCACATTTACAACGTATTCTGCAAACATTTATGCCTGGATTTTCCCATCCAGCAGAAATCTCAATGGATTGGTGATGGTGTAGCCTTTGCACCCACCCAGCTGCCTGCCTCCCCCTGACCCTGGTGGATCTTGCAACGTTGAGCTAATTATAAAATTTTTGGTGGGCTCTCCGTAGTATTTCCAGGCCATCTGAATTGCACACCCCGGACGGAAAGAGTGAAATCACTGTGGTATTTGTTCAACTGTAGCGTGACTGGTCGTGTCGGTTAAGAATAAATCATTTACATTTAAAAAATTAATCTTCCAGCTTTGTATCAAGGGCTGTGCCACCTTTTAAATTGTAAAACCGCACTCCAATGCCCTCATAACACTGTTTTTCTTCTACCATAATACTTTTAGACCATTAATGTTATTTGATTTGATCAATTACAGCTTCTAGCCAATCACTATGAGCAGTGCTGGAAATACTATTGCTTGGCATCAGGATCAGCATCAGAGAAATAATGGCATTCCTGACATCCAGTTTTGCTAAAGCAGTAACAAACGAAAATACATTGGATATTGTATTATTCCACAAAAAGATTTAATTTGTATGAACCCACACAAGTAATCAGCATCTGCCATTCACTTCCAGCAGGAAAACCTGGAAGAGGTGATGAAGACTGGCAGAACAGAGATGAGGAGAAATTTATTTTCAGAGGGTTGTAAATCTGTGGAATTCGCTGCCTCAGAGAGCTGTGGAAGCTGGGACATTAAATAAATTTAAGACAGAAATAGACAGTTTCTTAAACGATAAGGGGTTATGGGGTTATGGGGAGCGGGCAGGGAAGTGGAGCTGAGTCCATGATCAGATCAGCCATGATCATATTGAATGGTAGAGCAGGCTCGAGGGGCCGTATGGCCTATTCCTGTTCCTATTTCTTATGTTCTAATGGCCGCCCACCACATTTCAAAGACCACCAGGAAACAGGCAGTAAATGCTCAGAAAATCTCGGCTCTAGCTTCTAAACATTATCACCACGTTAACATTTCCTTTGTATTGACTTGTTGAATATTAGACTTCAGAAAATTAGAGATTAGAAAATCAGCATCCTACTACTAATAATGAGCTACAGTGTCATATAGCACACATATAGCCCTGTAATATCTAATATACATTTTCCAAATACGCATGGCCATAATCTCCCATCGGTAGCATGTATTCGGAAAATTGGTCCAATAGTGTCAAATTGTATATTTTGTAAATGTTTTTCTTCTACCATAATACTTTTAGACCATTAATGTTATTTGATTTGATCAATTACAGCTTCTAGCCAATCACTATGAGCAGTGCTGGAAATACTATTGCTTGGCATCAGGATGGGGCAGTTTTGGAAGTGCGTCTGATGAAGAATTACACCTCACCAAAAAGTTATTCTGGGAAATTTTGGATGCACTCTCTACAAAGGTAAGAATAACCATACGTGCTTAAGTTGTATGGTTGCCTAACTCTCTGGCTTAAAAGAGTTGAAATTGAAGGTCACAGCTGTAAATTAGATTTATGGTATGTATAAATATTTTTGAAAAATCCACTCAATAGGGTTAATCAAAACATGTAAAAATGGGTGTTGAAAGTTGTTGAAAAAATGAACCCAAACTTTCAATATAGGTCAATGAATGGGCAGAGGTGAATTATATTGTTTCTTATATTAGAAAACAACTTGCTGGTCCTCTTGTCTAACATGGTTGTTTTCACATATACATTCAGTATATTATTATTGACATTTTACTGTTTCTCTAATATCTTCACTTGTATTTCTCTCTTTAACTTTGCCCATCCATTATATGGTAATGAAGATTTGTAGTTCAGCAGTTACTGGTCACATAATCCAAGGTTTATGTCAGTTTTACTCTTATTTTGATAATTTTTGGTACTTGAATCATATCACTGTTGCATTTCTAATAGTATATTAAATGCATGGTAAATGCAGTTTGTTTCTGCAGTTTATTTAAAAAACAAAAGGAAAAAATTAAATAAGCTACTTAAATATTATTCATGCCTCTCAACATCTTTAAGACCTTGATGATGCTTCCTCTGAATGATCTTTTCTGTTTTCACAAGTTGAGTTCTGTGAGTTTCACGTTATAAGTTGGAACTCCATTCATCAGAATGATGCTTGTTCTTCATGAATGTGCCATGCCTTTTTTTAAATTCATTCATTGACGGGATGTGGGCATCGCCAGCAAGGCCAGCATTTATTGCCCACCCTTAATTGCCCTCGAGAAGGTCATGGTGGTGAGCCGCCTTCTTGAATACAACTGAGTGCTTTTGTTTGACCATTTCAGAGGGCAGTTAAGAGTCAGCCACATTGCTGTGGGTCTGGAGTCATATATAGGCCAGACCAGGTATGGATGGCAGATTTCCTTCCCTAAGGAACATTAGTGAACCAGATGGGTTTTTACAATAATCCAGTAATTTCATGGTCACCATTACTGACACTAGCTTTTTATTTCAGATTTTTTAGTTATTTAATTAATTGAATTTATATTCGCCAGCTGCCGTGATGGGATTTGATCTCATGTCTCTGGATTACTAGTCCAGTAACATGGTTATACTACTGGCCTTGATGTCCTCTCAAATGTAGGGTGCACAAAGGAGCACACAATCTGGCCTCACCACATGAGGATAGAATAGAAACATAGAAACATAGAAAATAGGTGCAGGAGTAGGCCATTCAGCCCTTTGAGCCTGCACCACCATTCAATATGATTCTGGCTGATCATGCACCTTCAGTACCCCATTCCTGCTTTCTCTCCATACCCCTTGATCCCTTTAGCCGTAAGGGCCACATCTAACTCCCTTTTGAATATACCTAACGGACTGGCCTCAACAACTTTCTGTGGTAGAGAATTCCACATGTTCACAATTCTCTGAGTGAAGAAGTTTCTCCTCATCTCGGTCCTAAATGGCTTACCCCTTATCCTTAGACTGTGACCCCTGGTTCTGGACTTCCCCAACATCAGGAACATTCTTCCTGCATCTAACCTGTCTAAACCCATCAGAATTTTATATGTTTTTATGAGATCCCTTCTCATTCTTCTAAATTCCAGTGAATATAAGCCTAGTCGATCCAGTCTTTCATCATATGTCAGTCCTGCCATCCCGGCAATCAGTCTGGTGAACCTTCGCTGCACTCCCTCAATAGCAAGAATGTCCTTCCTCATATTAAGAGACCAAAACTGTACAAAATATTCAAGGTGTGGCCTCACCAAGGCCCTGTACAAGTGCAGTAAGACCTCCCTGCTACTATACTCAAATCCCCTCGCTATGAAGGCCAACATGCCATTTGCCTTCTTCACCGCCTGCTGTAACTGCATGCCAACTTTCAATGACTGATGTACCATTACACCCAGGTCTCGTTGCACTTCCCCTTTTCCTAATCTGTCACCATTCAGATAATATTCTGCCTTCTTGTTTTTGCCACCAAAGTGCATAAACTCACATTTATCTACATTATACTGCATCTGCCATGCATTTGTCCACTCACCTAACTTGTCCAAGTCACCCTGCAGCCTCTTAGCATCCTCCTCACAGCTCACACTGCCACCCAGCTTAGTGTCATCTGCAAACTTGGAGATATTACATTCAATTCCTTCATCCAAATCATTAATGTATATTGTAAATAGCTGGGTTCCCAGCACTGAATCTTGCCTTGCCATTCTGAAAAGGACCCGTTTATTCCTACTCTTTGCTTCCTGTCTGCCAAACAGTTCTCTATCCACATCAATACATTACCCCCAATACCATGTGCTTTAATTTTGCACACTACTCTCTTGTGTGGGACCTTGTCAAAAGCCTTTTGAATGTCCAAATACACCACATCCACTGGTTCTCCCTTGTCCTCTCTACTCGTTACATCCTCAAAAAATTCCAGAAGATTTGTCAAGCATGATTTCCCTTTCATAAATCCATGCTGACTTGGACCGATCCTGTCACTGCTTTCCAAATGCGCTGCTATTACATCTTTAATAATTGATTCCAACATTTTCCCCACTATCGATGTCAGGCTAACCGGTCTATAATTCCTTGTTTTCTCTCCCTCCTTTTTTAAAAAGTGGGGTTACATTAGCTACCCTCCAATCCATAGGAACTGATCCAGAGTCTATAGAATGTTGGAAAATGACCACCAATGCATCCACTATTTCTAGGGCCACTTCCTTAAGTACTCTGGGATGCAGACTATCAAGGCCCTGGGGATTTATTGGCCTTCAATCCCATCAATTTCCCTAACACAATTTCCTGACTAATAAGGATTTCCTTCAGTTCCTCCTTCTCACTAGACCCTCGGTCCCCTAGTATTTCCAGACGGTTATTTGTGTCTTCCTTAGTAAAGACAGAACCAAAGTATTTTTTCAATTGGTCTGCCATTTCTTTGTTCCCCATTATAAATTCACCTGATTCTGATTGCAAGGGACCTTCATTTGTCTTCACTAATCTTTTTCTATTCACATATCTATAGAAGCTTTTGCAGTCAGTTTTTATGTTCCCTGCAAGCTTACTCTCATTCTCTATTTTCCCCCTCCTAATTAAAGCCTTTGTCCTCATCTGCTGAATTCTACATTTCTCCTAGTCCTCAGGTTTGCTGCTTTTTCTGGCCAATTTATATGCCTCTTCCTTGGATGTAACACTATCCCTAATTTCCCTTGTTAGCCACGGTTGAGCCACCTTCCCAGTTTTATTTTTACGCCAGACAGGGATGTACAATTGTTGAAGTTCATCCATGTGATCTTTAAATGTCTGCCATTGCCTTTCCACCGTCAACCCTTTAAGTATCATTCGCCAGTTTACCTTAGCCCCAATTCACGTCTCATACATCGAACATAACTTATTTTGACATGTAATCGAATACATTTGAGATATTGCCCTGTAATTGATTAACTGCGTATGACATCTTATTGTTGAATGACTAGTTACAGTAATTGAAGCTGAGGAAAACTTGAAACAATGAATCATAATGGATTGTAAAGATTACAATACAGTGGTTGATGTCTGTTAATCTACCTCATTTTTTGTTTACATTGTGATTTTTTTCTGCATTTGAAACATTTCTAGTGGCAAATCCCACATCATTACCTCTGGTGTCCCCCAAGGATCTATCCTTGGCCCCCCTCCTATTTCTCATCTACATGTTGCCCTTTGGCGGCGTCATCCGAAAGCACAGGGTCAGTTTCCACATGTACTCTGATGACACTCAGTTCTACCTCACTACCACTTCTCTCGATACCTCCACGGTCTCTAAATTGTCAGACTGCTTGTCCGACATCCAGTTCTAGATGAGCAGAAATTTTCTCCAATTGAATATCGAGAAGACCGAAGCCATTATTTTTGGTCCCTGCCACAAACTCCGTTCCCTAACCACTGACTCCATCCCTCTCCCCAGCCTCTGTCTGAGGCGACTGTTCGCAACCGAGGTGTCATATTTGACCCTGAAATGACCTTCCAACTACATATCCACAGCATAAATAAGACTGCCTATTTCCACCTTCATAACATCGCCAATCTCTGCCCTTGCCTCAGCTCATTTGCTGCTGAAGCCCTCATTCATGCCTTTGTTACCTCTAGACTTGACTATTCCAAGCTGGCCTCCCACATTCTACCCTACATAAACTAGAGGTGATCCAAAACTCGGCAGCCCATATCCTAACTCACACCAAGTCCCGTTCACCTATCACCCTTGTGCTCACTGACCTGCATTGGCACCTGGTTAAGCAACGCCTCAATTTCAAAATTATCACCCTTGTTTTCAAATCCCTCCATGGCCTTGCTCCTCCCTATCTCTGTAATCTCCTCCAGCCCCACAATCTCCCCTGAGATGTCTGCGGTCCTCTAATTCTGCCCTGATTATAATTGCTCAACCGTACCTTCTATTGCCTAGGTCCTAAGCTCTGGAATTCCCTCCCTAAACCTCCCAGTCTCTCTACCTCTCTTTCCTCCTTCAAGACTCCACTTAAAACCTGCCTCTTTGACCAAGCTTTTGGTCACCTGCACTAATTTCTCCTTATGTGGCTTTGTGTCAATTTTTTTGTCTCATAATACTCCTTAGGATGTTTCACTACGCTCCTACTATAAATGCTACATAAGGAGCAGTTAATTAACTGCTCACTGATTTGAGTGTGTCACTAACCATCTGTGGCCTCGTATAACTATGAAAACCACAAAATCAATATACTACACATCTTAATTATCATTTCAAAAATCAAAAATAGTTTTCAAGGAAGTTAGTGGGCAATCCATTGCACTTGTATTGTGTTTATAAATGGATAAATAATGTAGGCTCTCTGTATGTGTTGCTGGCATTAATTGTACAGCTCTATAAATTTTCATTCTTGATGTTTTGCAGTTACTTTTTGTGTTATTGTGTTTTCACTTTTATAAAACAGATATCAGTGGTCACGTCTGCTTCCAACTGCTACTAACAATGCTGTGTGTTTTTCCTTGTGGCCCTCTAATGAGTCCCTATCTTTCCTGCAGAAATATAACCCCGAACTCTTTAAAATGGCATTGCCGTGCCTGAGTGCTATAGGAGGAGCTCTGTCACCTGACTATGTGGATGCCAGTTATTCAATTGTATTGGAAAGCTCGACTTCAGTGGATGGCGAAGGCAACTTTGACCCTAAACCTATCAACACTTCTAAGTATGGCACTGGAAGAAGTAACAGCGGTTTCCTTTAAATGTGGCCCCCATAAAATTAAACCATACTGTTTGTCACACATTTTTATCTGTTACTTTAATGAACAATGATTTGGAAAAATAGCTCTCATTTCTCTGGTTATGTGCTGCAACCCAGCTCTTCACATGAGGAAACAATTATTAAACCTTGGACTATTCAAATCCATTGACCTATTTAAAAAAAATCTAATTCTAAACTTCATACAGAGGTTTTTATCAAATGATAGAACAGAATTATACAAATGTACAGGAAGCACAGGATTTCAACAGGCTGAAAAATTGTCTGTTTTGTTTTATTATATGTTTTTATATCAAAACATCCTAATGTATTCCTCAAAGGGAGATTTACCCTTAGTACCTCTTTACAGTTTTATTATAATTTCTTATAAATCCTTTGTTTTTGTCTGAACATTTCTGGGATTATTTAGAAATGTTTTTGATCAAATAGCAAGTACCTGTACAGATAATTTCACTAGAGGAACGAGTCTGTGGGAGTTGCTGTTTGATGTGTATGTCCCAGTACATTCACAGATGTTTCTGGAAATCGGTGCCAATTGGAGTTATTGAGCAACCACTACAGATTTTCAAATATGAAAAGGAGGTAACGTTGAAGTTAATGCAGGCAGCCTTGAACTCACTCAAGCCATTTTATGTATTTTGTATAAAAACCCTTAAATGGCTGAAGTCCAGTTGTGTGTATTCTTCATAATTGGGGACAATGATTTTGTCAGAAAATGTATCAAACCCAAACTTATCTACTGAAGCATTCCTATGTAACTGTTTCATTCTTGAACATCTGAATCCCACCAGCAATGAAACAAAATAAATGGCTTAATATTCCAACCAGAAAATACCAGGGGCAGAATAGATCTTGGCCAAGTTTGGTAATCCTTCACTAGTTTCATTGAAATAGTTATTAAACGTTGTTAAACCTAGTTATACAATAAAACGTTTTCAACTTAAAGCTTTTTCTTTAACATTTAAACATATTTAAAGTGGGCCTTTTAAAATCTTTCCTCTTGTCTTTCAGTATTTCAATTCCAGAGAAGTTGGAGTATATTGTCAACAAATATGCAGAACATCTACATGAGAAGTGGGCTTTTGATAAGGTAATGATTATGATCATGATTTAGAATTTCTGACCATTTTTTTCAGAGACATGTGGAGAAAGGAGAAAGAGTTACTTTTAATGTTGGGGTTTTACAATAAAATGTATTCTCAGATGTTTTTATGAAAGATGTTTAATATGCGAATGGTAGTTGTTTTCTCCACAGACTTTAAAACAATACGTAATTCATTAGCTTCTCTCAGTAATTGATAAACACCACACACCCATTGTGTGGCAAGGTCTAAGATCCCTTTCCAGTTATGAATAAAAATAAGGTAAAATAGAAACAAAGACATGGGATGGTAGTCAGCTTTTAAAAAGATGACGAGGTTAGAAATGCTTAGGACATTTAGAAGATATCTTGCTTCAGTCAAGTAAGATGACCCATTAATATAGAAAAGGGTGGTGTGGGTATTTTTGTATTATTACATGGATAAATTGTACTGATTTGAACTAATTGCTTTCCTCTATGTTGCTGCTCTAACTGTGAAATAAAGCAGCTTGTATTAAGCCTTGTCTCATCAAGTGTTTGCTCAGTCTGCCTTTGGAGAGATTGAAGGAGTTCGCATGTGACAGACACCGATATCTAGTTATGTCACAAGGGGGCACTGTTGTTCCCCCTGGATCACACTGTCATGCAAGTAGATAATAGGGAACATGGGTTAGCTCCCATAAAAGTAAGATGTTTACAGGAGTGGACCGGGAAGGTATCCACTGCAAATCCAAATTTGTAAACTAGTCTTTTTATATCATGAAATTAATATTTATGTCACCTTCGCTGTTATCTTGCTATGATTGAACAGTCAGACTTTGGAAGTGAAATAAATAACAAATTCTAATGAGGGTTGTGTTGTACAGAGATAGTCTTTATGGATTTTCTGTTGAAGTTAGGAGCAATAAGCAATGTTTGTTCTGCCAGAACTGGTAATGTATCAGACGCAGCAAATGCACATTGAAGATAGGAGTAATGAAAAGAAGTGCCAATTTAAATTTGAGGATTTGTAGTGCGTGGAGTGAAGTAGAAATCTAAAAATAGTATTAAAAAGAGAGACACAAGAATGCACTGAACTGCTTGTGATGTATAACTTTTAGCAAATGCAAAGTCATGTCTGTGTATTTCAACACAGGATCTATAGTTTTGCTTCTTGTTCTATAGATGCAAAATGGGTGGACATATAGTGATACAATCAATGAAAATATGAAGACTCATCCATTACTGAGACCCTATAAAACTTTAGCAGAAAGGGTAAGGGATATTAATGAATGCTTTGTGTTTAAATTGGGTTGTTACTGCTGGTACGTTGCATGGTTTTAATTGGTTAAACTGCAGCTGTACTACTACTAAACCTTGGATCTTGCCAACTTGCACCGAAGCTCTTGGATGTGTAAGTGATGGGTGTCTCTATTGAGAGGGTGCTTTCCATATCAGGCATAAAGAACCCTTACCTGCATGGCTATCTCAATGGTTTGACTTGGAAATGCTGTGTTCTATACCTGGCTCATCAAAATTACATTTGTAGAATAAAATTACTAGAGAATTAATTCTATTTATTTTTTCTTAAACACCTATGAGCTGCATGTTAACAGTTTTCTGGCACTTCTAATACAGGGTAATGTAATAACTGATTGTTGGGCACTAATGTAGTTAAAGGATGCAGATTGCAGATGCTACTGTTATCTATATCAGCAGAGTTTGAGCATGTGTGCCAGTTCTCTCAACCCTGAAATTGAATTGCTGGCTTAAGGTTCACTTACAGATATTTGATTATCATTAAACCGTCTTTCAAAACAGAAATGTTTACTGTAACAGTTTAAAGGGTGCAATTTGCTTCTGGCAAAAGTTAACCAACTTACTTTCAACTGATGCTTGTAGTTTATGACTGATCGCAGATTTTTTTAAATCTCCCTATTATCCATCCTTTGATATTCATCATTTCTTATCTTATTTAACGTGCAGAGTCATTTATCTATTGAAACAGTGACATTAGGTTATGGCTGGAGCCTTAAAGTTTATTGAATGGCATACTTGCAAGTTTTTTCCCCCATGGTATATTAGAGGAAAATGGATTGGTATACATTAGAGTATGCTGTATGTTGAATTATATATTGCATGTGTTGTGTTGTAATTTTTAACAGCACTGCGATTAGTACACTGAATTTTAGGAATAGCTTTTCATCATGTAGTGAGTTTCTTTGTCATTAGCTTTCACTGATAATGCCACTTCCGATGTCATTTAAAGCAGGATTCATCCACACAGTGTTCATTTCCATGTTTTTTAGGCTGATTTTTGTTTTTGCTAAAGGTATATTGTTTTTAAAAGCTTTAAGTTACTTGTTTTTCAAATGTTAACCACCTCTTTATAAGTACAGAGATGAATCTGTCAGTTTCCTTTGAAATCAACACTCAAATCTTTCTAAAAAAAATGTTTTTGATTATTTTGAAATGCGTAAAATATACTGGGGTAGAATATTTATTATCATATGACAGCAGCAGTTACAAAACAGTTTAGTATGTTTTTTTAAGCTAGTTAACCATTTTAAATAAATCTTAGTAAAGTTCTTTTTGAATTTGATACTTTAGATTTTCTTTGACGTTTGCTTGCCTTTTTTTCTTTACAATTGACTTGCAGTTAAGTACTTTCTGTCTTGATATTGGCTTGTGAGCCAAACCACTCTCATTGATTAGGTAGTGGTCAGAACATCCTAAGGTTTGATCACATGACATGATTCTTTGCTACAGTGTGTCAGCTGTTAGTTACCGGATCCTTGCTTTGTGCAGTGACTGTTCTGTTATTACATCATTTCATATAATGCAGGATTCACTATTGGAATATTTTGATGTTTATTCGGGAAAAAATTCACTTTGTTGTAAAAATACAGGGGGAGAAATTTGGTTGCTCCACATTTGGGGCGTTAATCCAGGCAGAGCGGTAATTTTAGCGCCTTAAAAAAGTTTGCGCCTTCTGCTGAAAAATTCATCCGAATCAGTCGAAGAACTGACATGGGTGATAAATCAGCCATTGCACACCAGAGCTGGGGGAGCGATAATAAAAGTTTGGTCGGTAAATTTGGCGGACCCATTGCGCATGCGCCAAACTCCAATTCAGATCCCGGGAAAAGCCGAGTCTTCAAGGCACGACATCGTAATGCACCCATTAAAGTTTTCAAAATCACTTCTTTTCAACCTGTACTGTTATGTCTGTCTGCTGATGCAAACTCGAAGGCTCATGCTCCTTGCTCTGTCTAAACGTTCCACTGACTATAACCTCCGAGGGAAGCGCTTCCTCATCCCTTTAAGTAGCCACCAGTTAATCACTCTGCAAGCCTGTACTGACTGTTTTTCCAGACGTTGTTCTTGTCGGCCGCTAAATGAGGCAACCGCATCAAATTTACCGACCGGGTGCAAGCGTGGGCTTTGCACCAGGACTGATCATCAGCAGCCAGGTGCTACTGGTTTGCGCCCCCGGTGAACCTCTAATGAATTTTCAGTCGGGGTGCTAAAAGCTGTAGTCCTGGTTGGTAACCTCTTACTCTCTCATTAACGCCCCCTCTGGTCGCTAACTGAAGCGACAGACAACTGAAAATCCAGCCCTCTCTCTGTGTTTCTATTGTGATAGAATATCATAACCCTTGTAACAAATTTTGAACTTCATGTTTGTATTCTTGAAAGTATAGCATAGTAGTAGTCTGTGAATGTTTGGCACTTATGGGGAGCTGCACGGTGTTCAGAATTCATTATGCACATTTGCTAATGCAGTCTTAAAATATGTGATCATGAACAATTCTTGAAATACAGGAAAAAGAATTTTATCGCTGGCCAACCAAGGAATCTTTACGAATCATGCTGGCTTTGAATTGGAACATTGAAAGGACAAAAGAAAGTGAGGCCATGATCCAGCACCTGGAAAGTGAGAAATTGCGCAAGGTTTCTCAGGTATAACAATCTGTTCCATGTCTTGTTCAATCTTCTTTAACTATTCCTAGGACTTCATTATGGCATACCAGGGGAAAACTTTAGGGAATTACACATTAAATTCCGTTTCTCATATAACTTTTCAGTGTGTTTGACTTGCTCCTAACCATATGTAAGCCATTTATCCATGCATCATTTATTTGACTGAATCTATTAGCCAACCTGCAGGCCCTAGCTGTGTAACGATTTTGGGGCCGAAATTGCCCCTCAACCAAAAAGTAGGCGCACTCACCGATTTGTCAGGTTTTTCTCAGCCCCAATCCATGGGGTAGAGATTGGACTGATATTCACCTCTTTGTTTTCTATTTCCAGTCGGGTGATGTTGAGGGTCGGAAGTGCTGTTGGAGCGGAGCGGCTGACTCTACGAGTCATCAGCACGATGTGGATGTGCCGTGTTGCGCTGACGTGTCACAACGTCCTTCCCCCTTCAGTTAAAGGGGAGGGCCGCTGCGAGCTCTGCATTTAGATTTGTTAGGCTCACTGGGCCACCAGGGAGAGTTTCGGCCAGGCCAGTGGCTCGGTACCCAAGAAGGGGTGCCAAGCTGCCTGTTGGTGGCCCGGCCGAACCCGTGGCCACCATTGTCGGGCCGACCTCGGAGTCAGCTGACAATTAAAATAAAATGGAGGCAGCAGCAGCGCACCCTCCCCTTTAAGGGTGGACATGCCGCCCAGCCACACACAGCTTCCCGCAGGGGCATCGACCGGCGGCAGCGCCGCTCGCACCGGGCAAGTTCCCATGGGACAGTTTTCCTCGCGGGGTGGAAAGGGGGGTCACTGCCGGTTGGAAGGAGGTCGGTGTGTGCCGGACGGCGGCGCTGAAACCGTTCCAGCCTCTCCTGACACGGGAGCAATTTAGGACGGGTTGGACCATCTGTCTGTCCCAGTCGGTGAGGCCTATCCTCTCCAGAGGCTTAAGAGGCGGCAATGGGCCTTAAAGAGGGGGCAATTTTGGCCCCATACTGAATATTAGTTACTATGCTGAATTAATATGCAGTAAGACCAATAGTATGTTCCCAAACTATTTGGATATATAAGCCTCAATATAATCCTCCCCCGCAACCCCCATGATGGACAGGAGGGGGTCGGGGGTGGGGGGTAGTGGGGCGATTAAAAATGAAAAGATTGGAATGTGACCTCAACCCGGTGCATACAGACATCGGGCATGTGTCCCAGGGGTTGGGAAATCCAGCAGTGAAAGGGAGGTGGGAGCTGTCTGCTCTACATGGTAAGTGCCTTTTGCAACACTCCTTCTGGACCAGGAGGAGCAGGAGTGCACGGCCTGCCACCCAAGGAAGTCTTCGCCCTCCCTCCACACCTGCCGATGACAGCTTCTCTCTCCCCACTGCCACGACCGCTGCCCTCCCCCACCGTCCTCCCCACAAGCCCCGATGCACCTCTATCCAGCCGATCGAGGCCGATTCTACCCGCCTCCTGCAGCTGGTTTTTCTGCCCGGCAGCTGGCCGGCCTGTGAGTTTGGCCGTCTGTCTCATGGGAAACAGAAGAAAAAAATGATGACAAGGTCCTGCCGTTAAATTCGGCAGGATCTCTGCGTCCCCAGCCTTGTCAGGTTCTTCGGCTGTTTCCAGCCTACCCCGCACCCTCCCTACCTTCCTGTAAATATGGGGGCCATTATATCTCGCTGCTTGTGGAACCTTTTCATTCCATACAAATGATGGCCAGTACTAGAAATAAAAGAAATAGTTTAAAGTATTTTTACTAAATATTCTATCAGTCGAAATTGTACAGGTGCTATGATGTAAATGATTCATTTAGAATGAAAATGATACTGTATTTGTGGTGGTAATTTCTTGAATCATCTCTTGCAGAGTTCAGGAGGATACACCCCTGTTCCTGCTGACTTGTCCAATGCCTTGCTCTCCAGAGAGAATCAGGTTAGTGGCATTTGATCAAGCTTTTTTATAGACTACTTTTTCATTTCCCTCTTGTCACCATCTGTCATTCATCTTCTCAAAAATAGCCTTGTTCAGACTGGACATTAGTCTGCACTATGATTTAGGCTTTCTCCGGTATAATTTTGAAACAAAATGCATCATGAGAACGTTTCCCCCCAAAAAAATTCTCCTAAAAATATTTTACTCTTGGCTACACTGAGTTGGTGAAGTCCAAGTCCTGAGCACACTAAATTGGTTATTAGAATTTCCACAGTATGCCCACTACTTATTCTGACAATCCAGAAGCCACAAAGTTTCATCAGGCAAAGTCAATTTGTAATGGTTAAAAAGATTGATTACATTTATTTTTGCTTAGATGTATTGGTCAATCCATGTGATATTATGAAGCATCTATGGGTCACAGGCCCTAATAACATTGTAGTTCTACTGCTGAAGACTTGCACAGCAGAATTAGCTGTCCCCCAAAATAAGCTATACCAATGCACTATGACATTGGAATTACATAAGAACATAAGAAATCGGAACAGGAGTAGGCCATACGGCCCCTCGAGCCTTCTCCATCATTTAATAAGATCATGGCTGATCCGATCATGGACTCAGGTCCACTTCCCTGTCTGCTTCCCATAACCCCTTATTCCCTTATCGGTTAAGAAACTGTCCATCTCTGTCTTAAATTTATTCAATGACCCAGCTTCCACAGCTCTCTGAGGCAGCGAATTCCACAGATTTACAATCCTCTGAAAGAAGAAATTCCTCCTCATCTCAGTTTTAAATTGGCAGCCCCTTATTCTGAGACTATGCCCCCTAGTTTTAGTTTCCCCTATGAGTGGAAATATCCTCTCTGCATCCACCTTGTCGAACTCCCTCGTTATCTTATATGTTTCAATAAGATCACCTCTCATTCTTCTGAACTCCAATGTGTATAGGCCCAACCTGCTCAACCTTTCCTCACAAGTCAACCCCCTCATCTCTGGAATCAACCTAGTGAACCTTCTCTGAAATGCCTCCAAAGCAAGTAGATCCTTTCTTAAATATGGAAACCAAAACTGCACACGGTATTCCAGGTGTGGCCTCACTAATACCCTGTATAACTGTAGCAAGACTTCCCTGCTTTTATACTCCATCCCCCTTGCAATAAAGGCCAAGATTCCATTGGCCTTCCTGATCACTTGCTGTACCTGCATACTAACCTTTTGTGTTTCATGCACCAGGACCCCCAGGTCCCTCTGTACAGCAGCACTTTGCAATTTTTCTCCATTTAAATAATAACTTGCTCTTCAATTTTTTTCTGCCAAACTGCATGACCTCACACTTTCCAACATTATACTCTATCTGCCAAATTTTTGACCACTCACTTAGTCTGTCTATGTCCTTTTGCAGGTTTTTTGTGTCCTCGCACATCACTTTTCCTCCCATCTTTGTATCGTCAGCAAACTTGGCTACATTACACTCGGTCCTTTCATCCAAGTCGTTAATATAGATTGTAAATAGTTGGGGTCCCAGCACTGATCCCTGCAGCACCCCACTAGTTACTGATTGTCCACCCGAGAATGAACTATTTATCCCTACTCTCTATTTTCTGTTTCTTAGTCATGCTAATATATTATCCCCAACCCCGTGAACTTTTATCTTGTGCAGTAACCTTTTATGTGGCATCTTGTCAAATGCCTTCTGGAAGTCCAAATACACCACATCCACTGGTTCCCCCTTTATCCACCTTGCTCGTTACATCCTCAAAGAATTCCAGCAAATTTGTCAGACATGACTTCTGTTATGTATTTAACCCTTTGCAACCTGTATCACACCACCACCAGAGGGCCTATCCGTTGGAGTCCCAAGGGATCCCAGCATCCCATGGGAGCACTGTATATAAGCAGGCCACCCACAATGTACCTGCACTCTGGAGTCTTATTAAAGGAGCTAAGGTCACACTTGCTCATTGTTCACAGTACTCAGTTTCATCCTTTATTATGAGTGTATCAATTGGAAACGAGGTAATGAACAACCGCGCAAAAATGCAAAGGACAGTTGGTATCCTGGAGAAGTTCTCAGAAGGAGACGATTGGGAGGCCTTCGTGGAGAGACTTGACCAATACTTTATGGCCAACGAGCTGGAAGGGGACGAGAACGCTGCCAAATGAAGGACGATCCTCCTTACCGTCTGTGGGGCAACAACCTATGGCCTCATGAAGAATCTTCTAGCTCCGGTAAAACCAACAACTAAATCCTATAAAGAATTGTGTACGCTGGTCCGGGAGCACCTAAATCCTAAGGAAAGCATTTTGATGGCGAGATATCGGTTCTACACATGTCAACGGTCGGAGAGCCAGGAAGTGGCGAGCTATATCACCGAAGTAAGGCGCCTCGCAGGACATTGCGAATTTGAGGGATTCCTAGAACAAATGCTGAGAGACTTTTTTGTACTAGACATTGGCCATGACTGTTTGAAACTCCGAATCTTAGCAAAGCCATAACGATAGCCCAGGCATTTATGTCCACCAGCGACAACACCAAACAGATTTCGCAGAGTAAAAAGGTTTCGGCCAGTACTGGGCATAAAGTAACGTCGTTTTTGAGTAGGAATATACATGGCCGAACGCACACGCCGGCTGCTGCTGCACGACCTCAGATGACCCAGAGTCCGCTATCAATCGTTAATGCGAGGCAGTTAACACCTTGTTGGTGTTGTGGAGGTGATCATCGGGTCCATCAATGCACTTCAAGCACTATGCGTGCAATGGCTGCAGAACAATTGGACACCTCCAGCGAATGTGCAGGCGAGCTGCAAACCCTGCAAACTCTGCAAACCACCACGTTGCAGAGGAAGATCTATTCACTGTGGATCAGGCTGAATTGGAGACTCATACCAAGGAGGCAGAAGTGTATGGGGTACACACATTCACCACAAAATGTCCACCAATAATGTTGAAAGTTGAACTGAACAGAATTCCAGTATCTCTAGAACTGGACATGGGTGCGAGTCAGTCCATAATGAGTAAAAAGGCCTTCGACAGGCTGTGGGGCAAAAAGGCACACAGGCCCAAGCTCAGCTCCATCCACATCAAACTAAGGACTTACACCAAGGAACTAATCCCTGTAATTGGCAGTGCAGAAGTCAAAGTCTCCTATGATGGAGCACTACATGAACTCCTGCTGTGGATCGTGCCAGGGAATGGCCCCACACTGTTTGGCAGAAGCTGGCTGGGAAAAATCCGCTGGAACTGGGATGACATCCGAGTACCTTCGTCCGTCGACAATGCCTCATGTGCTCAGGTTCTGAGCAGATTTCCATCGTTGTTCGAGCCAGGCATTGGAAGCTTCTCGGGGGCGAAAGTGCAGATCCATTTGGTTCCCGGTATGCGACCCATTCACCACAAGGCATATATGATGCGTGAGAAAGTGGAAATTGAGCTGGACAGGCTGCAGCGAGAAGGCATCATCGCGCCGGTGGAATTCAACGAGTGGGCCAGTCCGATTGTCCCGGTACTTAAAGAGGACGGCATGATCAGAATTTGTGGAGATTAAAGTAACGATTAACCGTTTTTCGCTACAGGACCAGTATCCGCCACCCAAGGCAGACGACCTATTTGTGACCCTGGCTGGAGGGAAGACGTTCACCAAGTTGGACCTGACCTCGGCCTACATGACACAGGAGCTGGTGGAATCTTCGAAAGGCCTCACCTGCATCAACATGCACAAAGGTCTGTTCATCTATAACCGGTGACTTTTCAGGATTCGGTCGGCCACGGCAATCTTCCAACGGAACATGGAGAACCTGCTAAAGTCAGTTCCTCGCACCGTGGTTTTCCAGGATGACATACTGGTTATAGATCGGGACACCATTGAGCACTTGAAGAATCTGGAAGAGGTTCTTAGTTGGTTGGATCGCGTGGGGCTCAGTATGAAATGCTCGAAGTGTGTTTTCCTGGTGCCGGAGTTCGAGTTCTTGGGAAGAAGAATCGCAGCAGACGTCATCAGACTCACCGACGCCAAGGCGGAGGCCATCAAGAATACGCCGAGACCACAGAACGTGACGGGGCTGTGGTCGTTCCTGGGACTGCTTAACTATTTCGGTAATTTCCTACCTGGGTTAAGCACCTTGCTAGAACCCCTACATGTGCTACTGTGCAAGGGAGATGACTGGGTATGGGGAAATTCTCAAGGGGCTGCTTTTGAGAAAGCCAGAAATCTGTTGTGTTCAAACAAACTGCTTGTCCTGTATAACCCTTGTAAACGATTAGTGCTAGCTTGCGATGCATCGTCATACGGGGTCGGGTGTGTGTTACAACAGGCTAACGAATTGGGGATTTTGCAACCGGTCGCTTATGCGTCCAGCAGTTTGTCCAAGGCCAAGGGCCTACAGCATGAATGAAAAAGAGGCTCTGGCATGTGTTTACAGGGTAAAAAAAATGCACCAGTACTTATTTGGCCTCAAGTTTGAGCTTGAAACTGACCACAAGCCGCTCATATCGCTGTTCTCTGAGATAAAAGGATTAACACCAATGCCTCTGCCCGCATCCAAAGATGGGCACTCACGCAGTTGGCATACAACTATGTAATCCGCCACAAACCGGCACAGAGAACTGAGCTGATGCTCTCAGTCGGCTGCCATTGCCCACCACCGGGGTGGAAATGGCACAGCCTGCGGACTTGCTCATGGTAATGGATACACTCGAAAACAAAAAGTCACCCATTGCGGCTCGCCAGATCAGGTCCTGGACCAGCCAGGATCCTTTGCTGTCCCTGGTAAAAAACTGTGTCCTCCATGGGAGCTGGTCCAGTGTCCCAGCGGAGATGCAGGAGACAATTAAGCCGTTCCACAGGCGCAAAGACGAAATGTCCTTGCAGGCGGACTGTCTGTTGTGGGGTAATTGCGTGGTCTTGCCCAAGAAAGGCAGAGATACGTTCATTTATGAGCTGCACAGCACCCACCCAGGCATTGTAATGATGAAAGCCATAGCCAGATCCCATGTGTGGTGGCCCGGCAGAGCTCAGATTTAGAGTCATGCGTGCGCCAATGCAACACTTGCTCTCAGCTGAGCAATGCACCCAGAGAGGCACCACTAAGTTTGTGGTCGTGGCCCTCCAAACCGTGGTCGAGGATCCACATGGACTATGCGGGCCCATTTCTAGGCAAAATGTTCTTGGTTGTCGTGGATGTTTATTCAAAATGGATTGAATGTGCAATAATGTCTGTAAGCACATCCACGGCCACTATTGAAAGCCTACGAGCCGTGTTTGCCACACACATGTTTGCCACACACGGCCTGCCTGATGTCCTAGTCAGCGACAATGGGCCGTGTTTCACCAGTGCTGAATTCAAGGAATTCATGACCCGCAATGGGATCAAGCACGTCACATCTGCCCTGTTCAAGCCCGCATCCAACGGCCAGGCAGACCGGGCAGTTCAGACCATCAAGCAAAGCTTGAAATGAGTGTCGGAAGATTCCCGCAGACCCGACTGTCCCAAATACTGCTCAGCTACCGCACCAGACCCCACTTACTCACCAAGGTTCCCCCAGCCGAACTGCTCATGAAAAGGGCGCTTAAAACAAGGCTCTCTCTTGTCCACCCTGATCTCCATGATCACGTGGAGGGCAGGAGGCAGCAACAAAGTATGTACCATGACCGTGCAAATTTGTCACGCGATATTGAGGTCAATGACCCTGTGTTTGTACTCAATTATGGACATGGTCCCAAATGGCTTGCTGGCACGGTCTTAGCCAAAGAGGGGAGTAGGGTGTTTCAGGTCAAATTGGCCAATGGACTAACATGCAGAAAACATTTGGACCAAATCAAATTGCGGTTCACCAACAGCTACGAACAATCCGAAGAAGACACCACCAACTTTGACCCTCCAACACACACACAAGTGGCAACCGACATCATGGTTGACCACGAAACCGAACTCACCATCCCCAGCAGCCCGGCAAGGCCGGTTGCCCAGCAACCCAGTGAAGAACTAACCAACTCACCCACACCCGCATTTGTACCGAGACGATCGACAAGGGAGCGAACAGCTCCAGATCGTCTCACCCTGTAAATAAATGTACAATTAACTTTACGAGGGAGTGATGTTATGTATTTAACTATTTGCAACTTGTATCACACCACCAGAGGTCCTACCAAGGGATCCCATCATCCCTTGGGAGCACTGTATATAAGCAGGCCTCCTACGAGGTACCTGCACTCTGGAGTCTTATTAAAGGAGCTAAGGTCACACTTGCTCATTGTACACAGTACTCAGTTTCATCCTTTATTATGAGTGTATCAACTTTCCCTTCATAAATCCATGCTGACTGCCTGACTGAATTATGTTTTTCCAAATGTCCTGCTACTGATTCTTTAATAATGGACTCCAACATTTTCCCAACCATAGATATTAACCATAGATAGTATTTACCCAACAGTGTGGAAAATTGCCCAGTATATCCTTTCCACTATAAACAGAATAAATCTAAACAACCAATTACCATCCTATTAGCCTCCTCCCCAGTCATCAGCAAAAAGATGGAAGAAGTCATCAACAGTAATATCAAATGAAATCTACTCACCGACTTTCAGTTCAGGTTTCACTAGACCACTCTGACTCGAGACCTCTTCGCAGCCTTGATTTAGACTGGGCATTCAGTTCTTATGTCCATAAGAGATATAAATGCAACATTCAAATGAGTATAGCACCAAGGAGTCAGACCAAAACTGAGGTCAGCGGGGTTCAAGAGTAAATTCCTCTCGTCATTGACGTCATACCTGACACACTTGAAGATAGTTGTGCTTGTTGGAGAGCAATCATCGAAGCCCAAGGACACAGTTCTTCAGAGCAGTGCCTTCGGCACAACCACGTTCAGCTGCTTCATCAATTACTTTTTCTGTCACAGCGTCAGGAGAGAAGCTGATTATTCTATAGTGTTTAGTTACATTTACAGCCCCTTTGATAACAAAGCAGTCCGTGCTAGTCTACAGTAGGAATTGGACAACATTCAGGATTGAGCTGACAAGTGGCAGATAATATTTTACCACGTTGGTGCCAGGCAATGACCACTCACTCTTGACCTTCAAAGGCAGCACCATTTGCGGGAACTCACCATCAATAATGGACTAGCCATATCAACACTGCGGCTACAAGAGCAAGGCAGAGGCTGGGTATTCAATTGCAAGTGACTCACATCACGTCCTGACCTTTCAAAGCCTCTCCGTCATCTACAAGGTTTTTTAGGAGTGTGCTGGAATACCCACCACTCACCTGGATAGGTGCAGCCCTTGATACCATTCATGACAAATTAGTCTGCTTGATTGGCACCCATGCCAATGGACTACCCACCACTGGTGCTCTGTGGCAGCAGTAGGTACTGCCTAGAGTATGCACTGCCACCACTCACCATGCTTACCTTCCTCTATCACCATGAAGGACAAACACAACAATACCATGGGAATACCATCACCTTCCAAGTCACTACGCCTTCCTGACTTGAACATATATCGGCCCAATAATTGCGGTCGGAGGCTTCCAGCGAGTGGACACCTCCGACCAAAATTTTTTTTCTGAAAGTACCTGGTGGTCCCAGAGGAACGTATACTTACGGTCCGAGGCCTAGATGTGCAGCCCAGCGTATGGATGCACGCATCCCAGGAACGTAAGCACAACCTGGGATCACGTGGGCCTGGACTTCCAGTCACAAGGATAGTATTCTCATTGATAACAATGGGAGCTCTGTTTGTATAAGCTCCCATTACTATCAATGAGAACAACTCCCAAAGTACCAGAAACAAAACACAATAAATTAAAAAAACATCTCACATATTTAAAATTAATTGAAATTGAATTTAATTAAATGTTTTTTTAATATGTTTTAATAAGGTTAAAATAAACGTAACTTAATGGACAGGGTTTTTAATACAAAAATTAGTGATAACATTGAATTTTCCTAGGTTTTAAAACTCTTACACTGGGAAAAGTAGAATATACACCTGCTTTTACCAGTTATAAGAGTTTGAAGGACATTTGCTGGGCAAGAGTTAGGCAAATAGCTCAAATCTCCGCTGGTAAATGTCCTTCTCCCGAGGACGCGTGTGATAGTTTTGACAGATTGCAAATGCTCATTCTTGGTGCATGCGCATCGCATGCCGAGAACCGGAACTTGTGAGGCCTCTTCGGGTGTGTGCGCACATTGTACGCACACAGAGAGGCTGCAATTTAAAGCCCATCATTGTTGCTGGGTCAAAATCTTGGAATTCCCTACCTAATGTCATTGTGGAATCTCTATCTCCACAAGAACAGCAGTAGTTCAAGAATAAGACCCACCATCACCTTCTCAGAGTAGCTAGGAATAGACAATTAATGCAGCCTTGCCAGTGTTTCCCACACCCCAAGAACAAATTAAAAAAGATATATAGAAAAGCACTATACAGCACAAGTGGCCTTTTTTAATGCACAGAAATGGGAGGCCTGGTTAAAGAGTATTTGATTCTCCCAGATCCTTCTGGCTAACTCTTGATTAGACACACAATGCCATAATATGTAAACATTTGTGTACAGAGTTTGATGGACGAAATCATCAGGACCATTGATGAATGGTGACCGAATAAATTAAATTCAATTTTTTTTTGTATTTTGTAATTTTACTAGTGTTTTGGGATCACTTTCTGTCCATTTCTCCATGTATGCTGGGAATCAGTAGCCTTACCAATCTGAAAATCGATATATCAGATAGTGCCAGAACTGCTGAGCACTCGAAAGTTCTTCGGGAAGATTTTTGTTGTGTATGTAGGCACCTTTAGTAATGACTCCACGAGGCAGGGTATGATACTTAAACTGTGTAGACCTGTAGTCCTTTATTTGCAGCTGCTGAGTGATGACAACAAGCTGTGAGTTCCTTTTTATACTGGGTTACCTACAGTGTGCAGGTAACCCTTAGGTCTCCAGCAGGAGCACCCTCTGGTGTACAGATAAGGTGCATACAGTGTAAGGGTACATTCAGTGTTGCATAACGGTGTTTCAGACATCACACAGTAAACAGGCATGGAATACGAGGTCACGGACTACACGCTCAACATGTCTAACCTCAGCAACTTTCAGCAATTTACAGAGGGGGAAGATTGGAACACTTCTTTATAGCCAACGACCTGGACGGGGACACACCGGCTACACTACCGAACAAACGCAGGGCCATCCTGCTTAGCAGTTGTGGGCCCACCATCTACGGTCTCGTCAGGGACTTACTAGCCCCGGAGAAGACAAACACCAAGAGCTATGAGCAACTTGTAACAATCATACAGGAACAACTAAAACCGAAAGAAAGTATCTACACTTACCAGCGACCTGAGGGCCAAGAAATTGCTAAGTATGCTGCACACTTAAGAAGACTAGCTGCACCGTGTGATTTTGGCGACCACCTTAATAAAACACTAAGGGACGTATTTGTCATTGGAATTGGCTACGAAGGCCTCCTGCACAAATTGCTCTCGGCTGACATCACAGTCACCCTGCAGAAAGCAGTTCAAGTGAGCCAGGCCTACATGGTTTCGGCCAGCGACTCCAGGCAAATACTGACCCAGGACTCTAAACCGGCGAGCGCAGTGCACCGCATGGATACTTCTAAAGGCAGAAATGCTGCCCCGAGTCCCGCAACCCTGAGTCCGCCACATGGGGCAAACCGGATGGCCCCGTGCTGGCGCTGTGGAGGAAACCACAGGGCCCACCAGTGCCACTACAAAGACTATGCACGCAAAGGCTGCAAAGAGAAAGGGCACCTTCAGAGAATGTGCAGAAAAGTCTGTACTCACCGTGTCTCTGATGAGTTGGCTGATCACCGGGGCTCCGACACAGATGAAGATAAGCTGCTCAAACCCTGGAAGAAGAGTATGGAATCTTTACCTGCTCCACCGGAAGTTCTCCGTGGATGATGGAAGTGGATATCGATGGGGTCCCAGTCTCCATGGAGATCGACTCAGGGGCGAGCCAGTCTGAGATGAGCCAAATGACCTTTGAAAAAATTTGGATGAATCCTGCCACTCGACCAAAACTGTCTCCTGTCCAGGTAAAGCTGCTCACCTATACCAAAGGTAAAATCCAAATCGTTGGCAGTGTAGACGTCCAGATCTCCCAGGGCGGCGTGTTGAACAAACTCCCCCTGTGGATTGTAGCCGGCGACGATCCCACGCTGCTGGGCAGGAATTGGATGAACCGGGTCCACATCAGGCGAAGTGGCCCTGTGGAAGAAAAGACCACCACAGCCCTCCTGCAGGAAAGCCAGGAAATGGCTGCAGCACCAGCAGCATAAGGAGATACACTTGTAATCAAAATGACCGCCGCCATGCCACCAGTGAGCATGGAGGAGCATCACATGACACCGAGCAGCCAATCGGATTTGAAGGCTCCCTTAAAGGAGACCGGTAACCAAAGAAATTTAAAGGGGAAGTTTCAACTATTTTGAGTACACGAACTTTAAAGCTAAAGATGCAATTAAATGGTGCAAGTATGAAAATGTATGCAATGTAACAATGAATTGTGATGCTGGTTTAACTAATATGACTAATGATATGAATGCAGGTGTCAGTAAGGTTAAGAACAAGTTTATTATGCTTAACAGAAATGATAGAGATTGTCAAATGCCGAATGTAACCATGTCTGTTGAAACCAGGACACCCAAAAGTGATGCAAATGCTAGAATGTATAATGCAGGCTCGACTATGTGTGATCAGAGCCAAGGTGTCATGTATACCGGTAGGACACTGCCAAAGGACATTGGACCCTACAGGGACCATGCTGATGCCAATGGAATCCCCCTGTGAGAGACCCCCAGGTCCAGCAGGCTACCTAACCATGTAGCCTGGACCTTTGGAACGAATGTGATGCCCCTTGCAGGACACACACACAGGCAGTGGGAGCAGACCCACTACAGGGACAGTGGTCAATGGGCAGCCCAGCCACCACCAATGGCAACCTGCACTACAACCCCTGGCCACCAGAGCCAATACCAGGAGCATGTGGCCAATACCCTCCAGCTTCCCTGGCAAACCCTGGGATGACCTGACCCTCATCCCAATTGGTGGACAAGGAGCCCACCCAGTCTTGTGGCCCTGCCCACACACCACCCACTGCTACCGTTGCTACCTCCCCGAGGGATCCTACAACAGTGACACCCACTTGGTTTGTGAGTGAGGGAGGGAAAACGTATGAGGCCAGCCTCAAGCACAGGGTTCACACCTGGCAACCTCACAATCATCACCACAACCTCCCATAGCCCACCACTGATCACCTCCCCTGGTCATGACAATAAGGATATGAAAAATGCTTAGGTGGGAAGTGTTGTTGTGCATGCATGCCTGTTTACTGTGTGATGTCTGAAACACCATTATGCAACACTGAATGTACCCTTACACTGTACACACCTTATCTGTACACCAGAGGGTGCTGCTGCTGGAGACCTAAGGGTTACCTGCACACTGCAGGCAACCCAGTATAAAAAGGAACTCACAGCTTGTTGTCAGCACTCAGAAGCTGCAAATAAAGGACTACAGGTCTACACAGTTTAAGTATCATACCCTGCCTCGTGGAGTCATTACTAAAGGTGCCTACATACACAACAATTCTAACCTGCCAAACAATCTCAGAATGTGATCAGTAGACTTGTCGCCCCATTAACACTGGCCTTTGGCCACTGCTATTTTTACTAGGGTCAATATGCTTACCAGTTTCAAGTGGTAGGTCCCATTTTAATATGCAAATTGGGGCCCTATGGTTATCATAGAACGTGTGCACAGTGTAGTCTCCGGGACAGTTTTACTGGCCTAGTTTGTCCCGAAAAGATAAGTTTAGAATTATTTTTGTATGGCCAGGAGGAGCAGGAGTGCATCTCCAGACCCCACAAAAATAATCTGGGCCTATGCCCATCCCCCGTCCGGCCATCAAAACAGCTCCGGCCTCATCTCTATCATAACAAGGCGGACTAAGTGTTAAATGTTAAAATCGATCCCTTGAAATTAAAAGCAGTTTCTTTGAAGATTGTCCTTAGCAACCAGAATCTTAACTGTCTAATATCTTAGTGATCAGTGAGATGATTGTCAGGGAACTTCATTCCCATTACCTGCCATCTCCACTCATCGCAAATGGACTGTTTTAACACATGACAACACTTGTTAATTGCATTTTAAACTGGCATCACACTAACATGCATGTGTTCACAATATTTCCATCTGTGATCCCATCTTAACAAAGTTCCTATAAACATATTTATCTATGATAGGTTGTAAAATGAACACTGTTGAAAACCAATTCATTACCTTTCAAAGAAAGCAAACTAATTATGCTAATTCAAGATGGGTGGGTTGAATCCCTTTTGAAATAAGAATAACAGGACTGGATTAAAAATAAACAATACAAATTTCTCATAAAAACATAACATAAGAAATAGGAGCAGAAGTAGGCCATTTGGCCCCTCAAGCCTGCTCCACTATTCAATAAGATCATGGCTGATCTGATCATGGACTCAGCTCCACTTCCCTGCCCGCTCCCATAACCCTTCACTCCCTTATCGTTCAAAAATCTGTTTAGCTCCACCTTAAATATATTCAATGACCCAGCCTCCACAGCTCACTGGGATAGAGAATTCCGAAGGTTCATGACCCTCTGAGAGAAGAAATTCCTCCTCAATTCCGTTTTAAATGGGTGACTCCTTATTCTGAATCTATGCCTCTTAGTTCTAGATTCCCCCACGTGGGGAAACATCCTCTCTGCATCTACCCTGCCAAGCCCATTCAAAATCTTATGGACTGGATTTTAGGCATTTCTGTTTTCGGGGCGAAAACGGAGGCGAGACGGGAAAGTTACCAGCCGGGAATAGTTTGTGCTTTGTATGGAAGTTTGGGCATCTAGGCCCTGCGTCAGTAGGTGCAGCGCTAAGGGAGGCGTTGTACACATTTCGTGTTGCAAGGATGGGAAACTGGCGAACTAAAGTGCCAGGCCATGTGCGCTCCGAGAGAGGCCTGGGAGGGTGGGGAGAAACCTTAAAAAAAAAACACAAAAATTTGCAGAATCTTTGCATCCTCCTCACAACTTGCTTTCCCACCTATTTTTGTATCATCAGCAAATTTGGCTAATTTACACTCGGTCCCTTCATCCAAGTCATTAATCTAGATTGTAAATAGTTGAGGCCCCAGCACTGACCCCTGTGGCACCCAACTAGTTACAGTTTGCCAACTGGAAAATGACTCATTTATCCTGACTCTCTGTTTTCTGTTGGTTAACCAATTCTCTATCCAAACTAATATATTACTCCCAATTTTGTAAGCTCTTAACTTGTGCAATTAACTTTTATGTGGTACCTTATCGAATGCCTTCTGGAAATCCAAATACATGACATCTACTCGTTCCCATTTATCCACCCTGCTCGTTACATCCTCAAAGAGCTCCAATAAATAAGTCAAACATGATTTCCCTTTCATAAAACCATGCTGATTCTGCTTAATTGAATTATGCTTTGCCAAATGGCCTGCCACTGCTTCCTTAATAATAGACTCCAGCATTTTCCCAGTGACAGATGTTAGGCTAATTGGTCTATAGTTTCCTGCTTTCTATCTCCCTCCTTTCTTAAATAGGGGCATTACACTTGCGATTTCCAATCTGCTGGGACTTCTACAGAATCCAAGGAATTTTGGTAGATTACAACCAATGCATCCACTATCTATGCAGCCACTTCCTTTAAGACCCTAGGATGCAGGCCATCAGGTCCAGAAGACTTGCTCACCTTTAGACCCATTTGTTTGCCTAGTATTTTTTCGGGCGCTCTTTTATCCCCACTGCCATTTTTGTTCCTCACTTTGGCGGCAGAATTATTTTAATAGTTTTAGCTTCCAGATTTAATTAGTATGATTTGCATTTGTTAAACGTCTTCTTGCCCTTCTACTTGTGGTAGTTGGGTTGAGTGAAAATTGCAGGTAATGGAATGCAGGCTCAATGGGCCGAATGGCCTACTCCTGCACCTATTTTCTATGAAGGTCACTGCCCATGATTTAATTCTTCTGATGTTTCTTGGATCTGATACAACATCATTCTTTAAAGAATAGTGTGGTGATCATTTTGGTGCATGATGTGTTATGTCACAGAAAGTCTTTTCACAAGTTTTCTTAAAATGAGTTCCATTCATTAATTTATTTTGTATTTAATGAAAAGGAAAATAAAGAAGTGAAAATTTATTGGTTAACTATGCCAAAGTAGATCTAAACATTCTAGTCATTATTGCTTCATATGATTAATGCTTCTTTGTAAACAACATACTTTAGATATCAGCCTTAATTAATTTTGTTCTTTCTCCTCTATGACTACAAACATGAGTAAAGAACAATCTAAACTGTCAATCCAAACCTACATCAAAATTAGTAACTAATCCAATCAAAACTTTTTTGTTTTTGTTGCTATTGGTTTTTGACCTAGACAATGGCAGAGCTTATGGCAGAAAACTATTACAACATTTGGGCCAAAAAGAGAAAAGCAGAATTAGAAAGCAAAGGTGAGTCTTACTGGAGTGTTTTGTGTACTTGTGCATGAAGTTATCTTTGGAACTGTTTAATATTCACTGATGATCACAAGCATTGATTCTTTTAGTATGATAAAGAAACAAGCAATTCAATAAATGGCATGGTGTTGAAGTAGAACTGTCTTTATAATTTCAGATCAGGAAATGAGGCCGTAGCCGTTCCAGCAAAAAAATTAATTAGTTAAAATTCGACCAATAAGTTCCACTGCGCAATTCTCAACATGGAGCTTATTGGTGTGACAGATCTAACTGTTCTACTCATAGAATGATTTCTATTTACTTGGAATCCCGCAATAATTCCAATAGTATTGCAATAGTCATGCCAAAAACATTAAAAACAAATTGAAATATCCCAATTTTTTCATAACTGCATGTTGTTTAACTGCAGTATTGAGGGAGTTCTGCACCATCACAGGTGCCATCTTTCGGATGAGACTTGAAACCTCTCAGGTGGATATAAAAGATCACACACCACTTTTTGAAGAAAAGCAGGGGTGTTCTTCTGGTGTCCTGGCTAACATTTATCCCTCAACCAACACCTAAAAAATAAATGATCTGACCATATATTTCATTGCTGTTTGTGGGAGCATGCTTTGCACAAATTGGCTACCATGTTTCCTACATTACAACAGCGACTGCACTTGGCTGTAAAGCTCTTTGAGATGTCTTGAGGTCGTGAAAGGCGCTATATAAATGCAAGTCCTTTTTTTCTTTTTAAAGTCCATTGAATTTCCTTTCTGTCTTTAGTTTTACGGTATCTGTATGAATAAATTGTCAAAAATAAGGTATTTTGCTTAGTTTTTGCAGGGACAGTACTTGGTAAATAAGCCATGATCATTATTCCAAAGTAACCAACACAATATTTTCTACTGTCAAATTGTAATAGGTGGTGGCAGCCAAACCTCACTTATGCCCTATGATACTTTGACTGCCAAGGAAAAGGCCCGTGATCGTGACAAGGCCCATGAACTGTTCAAGTTCCTCCAAGTGAATGGCTATGCAGTGTCCAGGTAATAGATGTGCTCTTTCCGCATGATACAACCCTACAAATAAAAATTGAAGCATAATTTGATTGTGTTGATTGTTATGCAGGATAAGAAAGAAGTTGTCATGTTAATCTTAGCTATCTAAAGTGTTAAACAAAGATCTGGTAATTATTATACTGAACAACATTAAAACATTTGTTGAGTCTACCAGTGTTAGAAGTTGCATAGTCCAACAGTTTGATCATATGATGTGTTTACAGAGGCCTAAAGGATATGGAATTGGACTCCTCTTCTTTTGAGAAACGATTTGCTTACAAATTCTTGGTAAAGGTGCTAAAATGTGTTGACTCAGCTCAGGAGTTTATAGCACATTTAGGTACGTGACAACATTCTGAATAATACTTACTTACCACTAACTCTCAACCATAACCACTTCTTAATCCTTATAAATTATATTTGATACTGCAAAATAGTAATCTACCCTGTTTGCAACAGAAATATTCATCTTGTAAATTACATTCATCACTTTAAAAAATGTTCTATAAAATTAGTAATAATTGCTATGCTAATTTATGGAATTAAATTAGAACTTTAATTTAATACTGTATATGCGAAGAATATGAAAAATATAACTGCCAGTCGGTTTCTGGCAGGCAACTGCGCTGTGGAAAATTAATTTCCCGTCTGCCCATGGCAGACCGAGACCCGGATAATTTTAATGGCCGTCCTCACTTTAATCCTGCTGGTCAGCTTCCCACCTGTTAGAGGAGGCTTAAGATTTCTTCGTGGGGCCCAGAGGAGCATTCCTGGCCCCACATGAAGAGTAAAAAACTTGCCTGTTTGGGCCTCATCTGGCCCCAATCATCTTCCCTGCTGTCTTCACTTGTCAGGGAAAGCACTGTGGCTTCCGCTCAGGCCGTTCAGTTAAAACTATAGCCGGGTCCCGATGACGTCAGTGGGATCCGACATGTATATGTGAAAAAGGACCCCACTAGCCTTGGGTGGGTGTGCTTGCTGCTTGCTCAGTATAGCAGGTTAAAATGGAAATGGTCAGCCACTGATGGCAGTAACGGGGGGGGGATTTGAACTGCTCGTGCACTTGTTTTCCAGTGGGTGATTAGGGTTAAGATCACCCCTCTGATTTTACTATGATACTGATGGACTTATCTCCAAACCTATTTGAGTATATTGATATTAGTGATTGGTTTGAAATACTGAATATATAAAAATTAGCTAAAATTAGCAAGTAGATAATTGAATAATCGATGCTGCACCTTTAATAAGGTATGAAATACTTTCTGCTTAAGTCGCTGTGTATTTGTTTTACAAGTTTTTTGTTTGAAATGAATTTTTTTTCACCTTTCTTTTCTCTGGATGGACACAAATTTCCTCTTTCAACAAATAGAACAAGGGATTGCAAATTCTTCTTTGGAATTAATGATTTATCAATAAAATTGCAAATACTTGCCCATGATCTGAGAATACAATTTAATTTGCGGGTTGTCAATTGATGAGAAAAATCAGCATTTCTTTCATTTTTTTATTAAGAGGAATTTGATATCTTAGATTTTGCCATGGGAGAATTATACCTTGCTGTGAGAGTAAGCTGGCAAACTGGTAGTTCTGCTGCTATACTGGCTACGGGGAGATGTACCTGAGCTGACTCTACCTCCCATTTCTCCTCCTTCTCTTTGAGGAGGTAGCTGGTCTCTGTCTCTCCACAATGGCAGAGCTGGAATCAGAAACTCACCACCTGGGGAATACCGTTCTGAAGCACTTGCCCACACCCTCTGCATTCTTTAATAATCACATAAATATTTTGATCACAACAAGGTATAATTCTCCCATGGCAGAATCTAAGATATTAAATTCCTCTTAATAAAAAATGAAAGAAATGCTGATTTTTTCTCATCAATTGACAACTCGCTAATTAAATTGTATTCTCAGATCATACCTTTTGAGCTGTTGTGTATTATTTATTTTATTGTGGAAGAGTTTGGCCTCTTTTATACCTTTCAAAAGTTACCTGAATCTGATCCACTTGAGTTGTAACTGTTTCATTTTGTATCAGTCTTCACGGTAGAAGCCACTAAAAACATCCCAATAGGGGATAATCAAGGGGCTATAGGGAGGGAGGAACTTAATACAATCACTATCACTAGAGAGGTAGTACTCGGTAACATAATGCGACTAAAGGCAGACAAGTCCCCTGGACCTGATGGATTACATCCTAGGGTTTTAAAATAAGTGGCTGCAGAGATAGTAAATGCATTGGTTGCAATCTACAAAAATTCCCTGGATTCTAGGGAGGTCCCAGTGGATTGGAAAACTGCAAATGTAACGCCACTATTTAAAAAAAAAGTGGCAGACAGGAAGCAGGAAATTATAGACCAGTTAGCCTAACATCTGTTGCTGGAAAAATGCTGGAGTCCATTATTAAGGAAGCAATAACAGGACATTTGGAAAAGCATTATTTAATCAAGCAGAGTCAGCATGGTTTTATGAAAGGGAAATCATGTTTGACAAATTTGCTGCAGTTCTTTGAGGATGAAATGAGCAGGGTGGATAAGGGGGAACCAGTGGATGTGGTGTATTTTGATTTCCAGCAGGAATTCGATAAGATACCACATAAAAGGTTACTGCACAAGATAAAAGCTCACGGGGTTTTTGGGTAATATACTAGCATGGATTGAGGATTGGCTAACTAACAGAAAACAGAGAGTCGGGATAAACGGGTAATTTTCCAGTTGGCAAACTGTAACTAGTGGGGTGCCGCAGGGATCGATGGTGGGGCCTCAACTATTTACAATCTATATTAATGACTTGGATGAAGGGACCGAGTGTAATGTACCTCGTTTGCTGATGATACAAAGATGGGTGGGAAAGCAAATTGTGAGAACACAAATAATCTGCAAAGGGCTATAGACAGGCTAAGTGAGTGGGCAACATTTTGGCACATGGAGTATAATGTAGGAAAATATGAGGTTATCTACTTTGGCAGAAAAAATAGAAAAGCAAATTATAATTTAAATGGAGAAAAATTGCAAAGTGCTTCAGTACAGAGGGACCTGGGATCCTTGTGCATGAAACACAAAAAAATAGTATGCAGGTACAGCAAGTAATCAGGAAGGCAAATAGAATGTTGGCCTTTATTGCAAGGGGGATAGAGTATGAAAGCAGAGAAGTCCTGCTACAACTGTACACGGTATTGGTGAGGTCACACCTGGAGTACCAAGTGCAGTTTTGGTCTCCGTATTTAAGGATGGATATACATGCATTGGAGGTTGTTCAGAGTAGGTTCATTAGGTTGATTCCGGAGATGAGGGGGTTAACCAATGAAGATAGGTTGAGTCGGTTGGGACTATACACATTGGAGTTCAGAAGAATGAGAGGTGATCTTATCGAAACAAACAAGATAAAGAGAGGGCTCGACAAGTTGGATGCAGAGAGGATATTTCCACTCATAGGGGAAACTAAAACTAGGGGGCATAGTCTCAGAATAAGGGGCCGCCCATTTAAAACTGAGATGAGGAGGAAAATCTTCTCTGAGGGTTGTAAATCTATGGAATTCTCTGCCCCAGAGAGCTGTGGAGGCTGGGTCTTTGAATATATTTAAGGCGGAGATAGACAGATTTTTGAGTGATAAGGGAGTAAAGGGTTATGGGGAGCGGGCAGGGAAGTGGAACTGAGTCCATGATCAGATCAGCCATGATCTTATTAAATGGCGGAGCAGGCTCGAGGGGGCAAAATGCCTTACACCTGCTCCTATTTCTTATGTTTAATGTTTTGTTGTGACTATATGATATCTCTTTATATTGACAGAGGCTATTGTCAGTAGTGGTAAAGCAGACAAATCTCCACATGAGCAGGAGATCAAGTTTTTTGCCAAGGTATGTGACACTCCAGAGATTAACTAATGACAGTTTTGTTTTTCAGATAGATGTATTGTACTTTCAGTGTTGGCAAAGTCTAATAACTGGTCACCAATTTCTGTTAACAACTTGTCATGTATCTCACACTATTGGATGTCATGTATCTCACACTACTGTATATAACTGTATCTTACCATGCTATACATGACTGTAACTAGATATGACCTGTAACCACAAGCATACTTTACCACCAGGGGTGCACTTGCAGGAGACACTGCATACCTGTTCCACACAGGTATATAAAGGCACGTCTCAGGCAAGTGTGGCACTCGAGAGCTGTGAAATAAAGGTGCAGGTCCAGAGTGACCTTGACTTCAGCATGTGCCTCGTGTAAGTCTGTACTGCAGGGTCAGGACTTTACAGTGGCGACGAGGATGGGATCACAGAATCCACAGAATGGCTACCAACAGCTCAGATGAGAAGAAATACAATGCTGGAGACAATTGGGAGGACTTTACAGAAAGGCTCCAGCAAAGCTTTGTAACCAAAGACTGGTTGGGCGACGATAAGGCAGACAAGAGAAGAGCCCATCTCTTGACCAGCTGTGGCTCAAAAACATACGTCTTAATGAAGGACCTGCTGGCACCCGAGAAACCAGCAAGCAAGTCGTTTGAGGAGTTGAGCACACTGGTGAGAGACCACCTGAAGCCAGCGAGCAGCCTACACATGGCCAGACACAGGTTCTACAACTACAGATGCTGTGTGGGCAAGAGCAGACCCGACTTTGTGGCGGAACTTCGGAGGCAGGCGAGTTTATGTGAGTTCTCCGATGAACTAAGGAGAGAAGTACTGAGAGATTTTTTTTATTGAAGGAATAGGCCACACAGGCATATTCCAAAAGCTTAAAGAGACCAAGAACTTGACCCTAGAGGCAGCAGCACTGGTCGTACAGACATTCTTTGCAGGAGAAGAAGAAACGAGGTTGATCTATACTGCGGGTACGACAACTAACGAAACATCGGAACAAGGGTTTCACAGCGTGAAACGAGCCGCTACCCCCACACACAGACAAAGGCAGGAGAGCAGGCCTTCAACAGCAGGCAGTGGCACCAGAAGCCATCAAGGGCCACAGGAACGGCCGTTCACACCTTATTAAACCACAATGTGAGCAATCAACTACAGACTGAGAGAAGCTCAAGAGAGATCAGCCAGACGCAGCTCATCCTTCGGAAACAATGGAAACGGTCTGTGCTGGAGATGTGGGGGAAGGCACTCAACAAGGGGGTGTCGATTTCAGCATGCTGTTTGCAGAAACTGCAACTATATGGCTTGCATGAGCAGAAAAGCAGCAGCTCGGCTGGTATACGAATCGGAAGGGTCGGAAAGCGGACCAGAAGATGTTGGGGACAGTGCCCGGGACGCCGGGGTGCAGCGAGTCAACACGTTCAATGTCCACTGTTCTTACAACAAGACGCCTCCAATAATGATGAGGGTCCTACTCAACGGGATACCCGTCAACATGGAACTGGACACGGGAGCTAGTCAATCTCTCATGAGCGTTCAACAATTTGAACAGCTGTGGCCGCACAAAAGCAACAGACCAAAACTCACAAGGATCGACACCAAACTAAGGACATATACCAAAGAAATCGTCCCAGTCCTTGGCAGCGGCATGCTCTCAGTCACACACAAAGGGACAGTGAACCGACTTCCCCTATGGATTTTCCCCGGAGATCTTCCAGCACTGTTGGGGAGAAGCTGGCTGGCAAAACTAAATTGGAAATAGGATGATGTTCACGCCATGTCGTCAGAGGAATGGACCTCCTGTTCAACAGTTCTAAGTCGTTTTGAACATCTCTTTCAGCCAGGTGTGGGCACCTTCAAAGGGGTTAAAGTTCAAATCTACATCACACAGGATGCCAGACCGGTCCATCACAAGGTTAGAGCTGTGCCTTATGTGATGAGGGAAAAGATTGAACACAAACTGGACCGGCTTCTGCGGGAAGGCATTATCTCACCCGTGGAATTTAGCGACTGGGCAAGTCCCATCGTCCCCGTCATGAAGCCTGATGGATCCGTACGAATCTGTGGGGATTACAAGTCTACCATAAACAGTCTCCCTACAGGACCAATACCCGCTGCCCAAAGCGGAGGACCTATTTGCCACATTGGCTGGAGGAAAATTTTTCTCGAAACTAGATCTCACATCTGCGTATATGACACAAGAACTGACCGAAGAGTCTAAGCTACTCACCACCATCAACACACATCGAGGCCTTTTTATGTACAATCGATGCCCATTCGGCATCAGGTCGGCAGCTGCTATATTCCAGTGCAACATGGAGAGTCTGCTCAAGTCCATCTCGGGGACGGTTGTGTTTCAAGATGACATATTCATCAAGGGCAGGGACACCGACTCCCATCTCCGCAATTTGGAGGAAGTACTAAGTCGATTGGATCGGGTAGGCCTAAGAGTTAAGAAATCCAAGTGTCTGTTTCTCGCGCCCGAGGTTCAATTTTTGGGCAGAAGGATTGCCGCTGATGGAATCCGCCCAACAGAATCCAAAACCGAAGCAATTCGTTTGGCACCCAGGCCCCGGAATGTCTCGGAATTGCACGCCTTTCTCTGGCTACTCAATTACTTTGGGTACTTTATGCAGAACTTAAGTACGCTGCTGGAGCCTCTCCACGTGCTACTCAGAAAGGGGTGCGATTGGCTTTGGGGGGACGCCCAAGAAGGCGCCTTCAATAAGGCACGCAACCTTCTGTGTTCCAACAGTGTTTTGGCCTTTTTTGACACAGGTAAAAAGCTAGTTCTTACATGTGATGCAGCTTACGGGGTCCGGTGCGTTTTACAGCATGTCAATGATGCGGGTAAATTACAACCCATTGCTTATGCCTCCAGGTCACATTCGCGGGCGGAGCGCGGGTACGGTATGGTGGAGAAGGAGGCGCTCGCGTGCGTATACGGTGTCAAAAAGATGCACCAATACCTTTTCGGGGCCAATTTCACGTTAGAAACCGACTACAAACCCCTCACGTCCCTGCTATCCGAGTGCAAGGCACTAAACGGCAATGCCTTGGCGCGCATTCAGCGGTGGGCACTCATGCTGGTGTCTTACGACTACACAATAAGGCACAGACCAGGCACAGACAACTGTGCCGACGCGCTTAGCAGGCTACCCCTGGCAACCACGGAAGGGTCCGACGAACAGGACTGTGAGATGGTCATGGCAATCAATACCTTTGAATCCACAAGTTCGCCCATGACAGCTCGCCAAATCAGAGGCTGGACGACCAGCGACCCCACGTTATCCTTAGTCAAAAGATGTGTTTTAACTGGTGACTGGGCAGAGGCTCGCGATGCCTGCCCCGAGGAGATCAAACCTTTCCATTGACGCATGCATGAACTATCACTACAGGCAGACTGCCTGATGTGGGGCAGCCGAGTAGTTATGCCCTTGCGAAGCAGAGAGGCATTTGTCCAGGAGCTCCACCGCGAGCACCCGGGGATCGTCCTTATGAAGGCCATAGCCAGATCCCACGTCTGGTGGCCTGGCATTGACGCGGACTTGGAGCTCTGCGTCCGGCGGTGCACCATTTGTGCCCAACTCAGTAATGCCCCCAGGGAGGCCCCCCTAAGCCCCTGTCCATGGCCCACCAAACCGTGGTCGTGGGTGCATGTAGACTATGCGGGCCCATTCATGGGCAAAATGTTCCTCGTAGTCATCGATGCATTTTCAAATTGGATCGAGTGCACCATTTTAAACTCGAGCACCACCTCCACCACTGTGGAGAGCTTTAGAACCATGTTTGCAATGCACGGAATTCCTGACATATTGGTCAGTGATAATGGTCCATGCTTCACCAGCGCAGAATTTCAAGATTTTATAGTTGACCACGGCATAAATCACGTTAAGACGGCACCGTTCAAGCCAGCCTCCAATGGCCAGGTGGAGCGAGCAGTGCAAATAGTTAAACAAGGCATGCTAAAAATCCGTGGTCCCACACTGCAGAGCCACCTGTCACGACTGCTGCTGGCATGTAGATCTCGTCCGCATTCATTGGCTGGGGTTCCCCCCGCGCAACTATTGATGAAACGGACCTTAAAGACTAGGCTCTCGTTAATCCTCCCAGACATGCATGAAATTGTTGAGGCAAAGCGCCCGAAGCTAACTGAGTACTATGACCAAAATTCAAGGGGGAGGTGGAATGAGATAGGGGACAAAGTGTTTGTGCTAAACTATGGCAGGGGTCCCAAATGGCTTGCAGGGACAGTAACAGGCAAGGAAGGAAACAGGCTACTGGTTGTACAAATGGACAATGGCCAAACCTGCCGGAGACATGTAGACCAAGTCAAAAGTAGATTCACCAACAACACTGCAGAACCAGAGGCAGACTACAATGTGGAACTCACACCACACCTGGTGGACAGACAGAGGGAACAACCTGAGGAAAGGGCAGTCTCAACAGACAGCCCAGGCGAGATACCAGCAATTATACTGAAAGAAAAACAGGCACCAAGGCAAACAACTGAACCACAACTAAGACGCTCCACGCGAGAGCGTAGACCACCTGAGAGACTGAATCTATAAAGACAATAAGACCTTGGGGGAGGTGATGTCATGTATCTCACACTACTGTATATAACTGTATCTTACCATGTTATACATGACTGTAACTAGATATGACCTGTAACCACAAGCATACTTTACCACCAGGGGTGCACTTGCAGGAGACACTGCATACCTGTTCCACACAAGTATATAAAGGCAGGTCTCAGGCAAGTGTGGCAGTCGAGAGCTGTGAAATAAAGGTGTAGGTCCAGAGTGACCTTGACTTCAGCATGTGCCTCTTGTAAGTCTGTACTGCAGGGTCAGGACTTTCCACAACCAGTATCCAATTTTTCAAAAGGGTGTATTTTCCAAATATTTACTTTTAAAGCTAATTGTTCGCAATTCTTTAAACGGAGTGATTAATGACACCACTGTGTCATCCAGTGCGTTGGAGGCGGGGTGGGACGGGACTTGTGTTTTTAATTTACTCATGAACTACAGCAAACAGTGTCTATTTACTCATGATGTGTAAACTGAACTTATGATGTGTTAGAAAGTAAGATGCCGAAAAATTTATATGGTTATGCGATTAAAAATTTTGACACGAAAAATGCTATATTTAAAGGCATTCGATAAGGTGCCACACAAAAGGCTACTGTACAAGATAAAAGCTCACGGGGTTGGGGGTAATATATTAGCATGGATAGAGGATTGGCTAAATAACAGAAAACAGAGAGTCGGTATAAATGAGTCATTTTCCAATTGGCAAATTGTAACGAGTGGGGTGCCACAGGGATCGGTGCTGGGGCCTTAACTATTTACAATCTATAGTAATGACTTGGATGAAGGGACCAAGTGTAATGTAGCCAAATTTGCTGATGATACAAAGATGGGTGGGAAAGCAAGTTGTGAGGAGAACACAAAACATCTGCAAAGAGATATAGACAGGCTAAGTGAGTGGGCAAACATTTGGCAGATGGAGTATAATGTAGGAAAATGTGAGGTTATCCACTTTAGCAGGAAAAATAAAAAAGCAAATTATTACTTAAATGTAGAAAAATTGCAAAGTACTGCTTTACAGAGGGATCTGGGGGTCCTTGTGCATGAAACATAAAAAGTTAGTATGCAGGTACAGCAATTAAACAGGAAGGCAAATGGAATGTTGGCCTTTATTGCAAGGGGGATAGAGTATAAAAGCAGAGAAGTCCTGCTACAACTGTATAGAGTATTGGTAAGGCCACACCTAGAGTACTGTGTACAGTTTTGGTCACCTTATTTAAGAAGGGATATATTTACATTGAAGGCAGTTCATTGAAGGTTCACTAGGTTGATTCCTGAGATGAAGGGGTTGACTTTTGAAGAAAGGTCGGCAGATTGGGGCCATACTTATTGGAGTTTAGAAGAATGAGAGGTGATCTTATTGAAACATGTAAGATGCTAAGGGGGCTCAACAAGGTGGATGCAGGGAGGATATTTCTACTCATAGGGAAAACTAAAACCAGGGGACATAGTCACAAAATAAGGGGCCGCCCATTTAAAACTGAGATGAGGAGAAATTTCTTCTCTCAGTGGGTTGTAAATCTATGGAATTCTCTGCCCCAAAGTGGAGATGGACAGATTTTTGAGTGAAACATGAGCCATGATCTTATTAAATGGGGGAGCAGGCTCGAGGGGCCAGATGGCTTACTCCTGCTCCTATTTCTTGTGTTCTTATGTTCTAAATGGTCATGTTCGAATTGCAGATGGAAAGTCTCTTCGGATCAGAGAGATGTTTAGAAATGCTAATGTTTTGGTTTCCTACGGAGGGTATAGTTCTTTGTACTATACACAATTTCCTTGTTTCTAAGCAATTATCTGTGGTTTTTAAGTTAAGACTTGAACCTTGTTTAAGTATATTGGGCCCAAGTTTCCACATGATTTGCGCCTGATTTTTAGGAGCAACTGGTGGAGAACGGACTATCTTAGAAATCGCAATTCTCCACATTTTTTTTTCTGCAGTTCTAGTCAGGTAGAACAGTTCTACTTTGGAACAGAACTTTTTCATCAAAAGGGGGCGTGTCCGGCCACTGACGCCTGATTTCAAAGTTTCCACAGTGAAAACGTACTCCAAACTAAAGTAGAATGGAGCAAGTGAAGATTTTTGTAGAACTGAAAAAACCTGTTCTACACATAAAAAAATCAGGCACAGGTTACAAATTAGGCGTCCAGAACGAGGTGGGGGGCGAGGGGGGGAAAGGAACTCATTAAATTCTACAATAAATCCTTATTTATACTTCTACAAATATTATACAAATAAATCCAACCTGAATAAACATTTATAAGCAAAGAAAAGATTAAATAAACCATCTTCCTACCTGTGTGAAAATGCTTCAGGCACGGAGAATTCTGCAGTCAGCCTGAGGCGCCTGTTCTTCCAGCCTGGGGGGGGGGAGGCGCCCGTTCTTTCCCGCGGGGGGGGAGGCGCCCGTTCTTTCCCGCGGGGGGGGGGAGGGGAGAGGAGGCGCCCGTTCTTTCCCGCGGGGGGGGAGGCGCCCGTTCTTTCCCGCGGGGGGTGGGAGGGAGGGGAGGGGAGAGGAGGCGCCCATTCTTTCCCGCGGTGGGGGGGGGAGGCGCCCGTTCTGCCTGCGTGGGGGGGGGAGGAGAGAGGAGGCGCCCGTTCTGTCCCGCAGGGGGGGGGAGGCGCCCGTTCTTCCCGTGGGGGTGGGGTGGGGGGGGAAAGGAGACAGTGAGAAGGCTGCAAGTGCTGATGGCAATGTGCTTTTATTAAAAAAAAATCAAAAATTTAACAGCTACAAAGAACTACAAAAATGGCCGAGTGTTTTTTTCACACTGAGCATGCGCGAACGCTCCAACGCGCACGCGCAGCGTTGCCGGCAGGAAAAAAAACGAATTTAAATAGTACCCGCCCCCTCCCACTTACAAAATCGGCGCGAGTGTAGGCTCATCCCCCCTGGGCGCCGTGCCAGGCAGACAAGGAGCTGCAGAACGCTCCAGAATTGCGAGGTTTTTTTTAGGCGCCGTTTTAGGCGCGAAAAACGGGCGCCCAGCTCGGAGGGGCGCCCGTTTTTTATCGTGTGGAAACTTGGGCCCATCATGTATAATGCTAAGGTAGAATTTGAAGTTATCTTAACTAAATTGCTGGCGAAGATAATGGAAGGAAGTTTGTAGGATTTAACATAAACACAGGCAGTTTGCTACGTCGTAAAGAAGTTAACGACCAGTTAGAGTGAGAACGCTCTGCTTTGGGCCTCACAGTTCAAAGGTTAGAGGATTAGGCTTTGTATTAATTGTACCCAAAAGAATAGGGACAGAGGGAGATGAAAGGAATTCCACAGAAAAGCATCTTCGGAAAGGTATCAACAAAAAGGCATGTGGCCAAAATCGTAAGACATCTTTAGGGCGGGCTTTGAAACAAGAATCGAGACAAAGCACATGATACAGTATTGGATAGCAAGTTTTTAGGGAAACTTCTATAGGTCAAACGTTATTGTCAATATTCCGGTTCAGGCCATCCCTAAAAGTAGAATAAAAGTGACCTCCTACGAGCTTGTCCTCACAGACGGAAGAAAGAGAAAGGGAGAAGGAGAGAGTGAAGGAAGCTCGAGACAAAAGGAAGAAGAAAATTGTTCATGTGTGTCAACCATCTATTGATTGTATTGGAATCAGCTATTTGTCACAGTTGTATGTTTTGATGTATTACTAATGTGGTCTATTCCATCTTAAACTCTGATTAAGCACAATATACCCACCATATTGGCTTGCACTTGAACCTGATTATTTAAAGTGACCAAAGATAGCGGTAAACCTGGCTACTTCAAACAGGCAGAAACTACAACAGAATCTCCCGAGTGCAGCAAGATTATTTCTCCAGCAAAATGCAATGAATGGAGAGTAGTGACATTATACAAATTGATTATTTCTCCAGCAAAATGCAATGGGTGAAGGAAAGTTACATAATGTAAATTATGTGCGTAGAATCATTCCCAGTTACTTACAGTAGTGCGGTCTCCAGGCATGATTGACGGGGGAATTACCCAATCATTTCCATTCTGGCCAGGACTTGTGGTGTCACTATATGCAGCCATTTGTAAAACTCACAAGGTCTCATTTAAAAGTTTTGCTGCAAATCGTAATAACTAATAAAGGTTGCACAAATGTAGGTTCGTAATTGATTGAGCTTGGTGAATATAGAAGTCCTTCAGCACTCCTGCCCTCAGCATTTGGTATGCTTGTATCCCTGTCAATCTAGCCACAGACCCAGAAATATAATTTCAAGAAAAAACAGTGTCCCAGTAAGGAAAAGAAGTGGGTAGGTGAATAAGGGTGGATGGAGGAGGTTCATGGGGAGCACAACACCGGCATAGACAAGTTGGGCCGAATGGCCTGTTTCTGTGCTGTAGATTTTATGGGCCTGAACGAGATCCCGCCCGTAATTATTTTTTAACAGATTCCTCACGTACCGCCCATCTGCCGCCCAGGTCCCGCCCGGCAGGAGATTCCTCGGTGAAGTGCCGCCGGTGCAACTTCCTGCCCCCCGCCCACCCATGCTGGCGCCTCACAAACAGGGATTTTCCTTGTGCATGATCATCTAAGGTTGTGCTCCCACGCACCAGAAGGACCGCTGCAAAAAGCTGCTCTACGCTGGCTGTGAATCGGGCAGCAGGGAGAATCGCTCAGGGTGGTGCAGCGCTGCACATCCCGGGTAGCGTCCATATGCTGCACCATTATCAGAGGCTCAGAAATTGTTATCTGATCGACCTTAACCTGCACAGAATGAGTTCAGACATGTAAATGAGAAGTATTCCGTTGAAGGGAAGGTATGGTAGAGGAAACGGCAATCAGTTCCAAGAAATGGTAATGACTCAATGCAGATGCCCTGCAAGAGTTTGTAGACCATTGCAGGCAGAACAGCGTTATTGACCGAATGTGAATGCACAGATGGTATGAGCTTCTGCCAGAGTAAAGAGGCGAAAATGAGAACATGTAATGGTCTGGTAGGTCGCAGCATGTGATAGTGAGAACAGCATCACCTCAAGTATAGAAGACGGAAAAAGATATATAATGGACTGCAAGGTCACTGAGGAACATGTGATATCAGGGGTGTGACTCCGCGATGGTGGATCTAAGAAAAAGTGGACTGAAGTGCAAGCCTTAATGTGTGCCCGGCAAGTAGTGCAACTGTCTCTCGTTGAATGGCAGTCTTCCTGCATTGGTGACTTTTACTTGTCGTATCGCAATCGCCTGATGACAGGACCCATTAAACAATCGCATCATATGTGGAGGGCAAGAGATTCCTCATATGGCAGTACACTTGAAGGAGATTTTTCTTTTTCTCAGAACACACTGACTAAGAGTGGGTGAACAATGTGACTATTGAATAGTGCAGCATGCCATATTGGAAGCGGCATGGAGCGGAGGTTGGAGGTGACGAGGAGCGGAAGCAGAGCGGAGAGGACGGACGAGGCACGGAGGAGCAGAGAGATCGGAGCCCAGAGGTGGAGCAGCGTCAACAAGACCAAGGGAAGGCGCAGCACTGGCCAATAGCGAGCCTGTGAGGTTGTGATGCTCACATTGCGTACTATGAATTCCATGTAGAGAGTGGTCCTGTGGGAAGGAGGACAGTAGGAGTATATTTGAGTTTGTGTGCATGTATTGGCACATGTGGCGGAGCCTGGTCTCCAGTCGTCTTGGATCCTCTTGCCACTGGACCAAGACCTTGCACCGTCAAGCCCATGTGGTGGCTGGTGTGCAACGGCCACCCCACGTTAAAAGAATTCACACACAGGCATTTTATATAGTTTAAAATGAGTTTATCAGTCACCTGAGTACTAATTTTTAGTGTGGAAGCAAGTCATCCTCGACCCCGATGGACTGCCTATGATGATAATGCCAAAGTGACAGAACATGTAAACAATCGAATCCAACATATGTACAGTTGTTCCGAGACCAGTCAAGTAATATTGACAACAACGCATGTGAAACAACAGCCACAACTTAATGAGGAGTAAAGAACATATCCACCACCGACACTCAACCCTCTACCCACTACCACCACCTCTCTTTCCCTCCCCACGATGTGAGGCCCATCATCCTCTTCATGGGTCAGCCTTCACCACGACAAACCGCACCCCTGCCCCTCATCACCTCTGCTCCATCACGTTGTGCAGGAGGGCAGCTGGAACGCTGCTGACGTGTTCGTCTTGGAGAGAACATAGGGAGCATTATTGAAGGTGCCGGCATCCCCGGCTCCTCGGGATCTGTCGGCCTCGATGGTGTGGGCTCGAGGGGTTGCATGACATGGTCAGAAGCCATCGCTTGCCTCATCACCTCAACAACAGAATCGGTGTTGCGCTCCACCGTACTCATGAGCCGCTCCATACTGGCAGTATGCTGTTGAACAAAGGTGGCGACACTGGCAGCTATCCCAGCCATGGTCTGCAGCACATCTCCACCTAGTTCCACGCTCATCCTCGACAGCTGGACTATTTCTTGAATTACTGCGAGCCGTCCTCTAACCTCATCGCATTGTTGCATCATCCGGGGTGCTTGCGGCTTGGTGGATTTTCCGGCACGGCCTCTGCACCTCCTTGTTCCTGCTTCATCCGACTCGAATCCTAAGAAGTCGGACCCCAACACCGATGTTGGTCGGACAGGTGGCACACATGTCAGGAGGCTGGAGTCCTTCTCTTCCACCTCCTCCACCTCAAGTGGTTCGAAGACTGGCATTTTTCCCTCCTCTCCCTCCTGGTCTACGTGACTCTGGGTGGCGGAGGTGGGTGTGGTGGATATGGGTGATCTTGGCGGGCAGGGGGGGGGGCGCGGGGGCTGGCGGTGGAGGAAGGAGCTGGTGTGTTGGGCTGGTGACAACGTCGGGGTGGGAGTCGTTGGTGTCACACTTGGCCTTTGTGTGCCCGGAGGTGGATGGCATGCATTGCTCGGTGCTGTCCAAATCAAGTAGAGGACAACATTTCTGTGTATAGCTGGGGGGTGGGGTTGGTCAAGCTGACATGTGAGCCGTAACATTTCACATTCTTTCTTCAAGGAGTTCAATTGCTACATGAGCACACCATTAATGGCCGACACACTGTGCGTTAAAAGGCATTTGACTTAACATTGCATGACCTTTCACGACCGGAGTTTAGTATAAGCTTACCATGCTCTAGCACAGGATCTGCATCACCCTTTGTGGTGCCATGACGATAGTCACACACCAATGCCAAGGCACGCTCCTCTAGGCTGCTCAACTCGATGACATCTGCTGGGACCCTCCCGTGGCACTCAGGCTTGATGCCTTGGATGTTCTTTTCTTCTGCAGAAAGAAACATTGGAGCCTTTGCCCCTTTTGCTCATGTAGCACACAGACTCACACAAACTCACACTCACACACACACACACACACACACACAGACTCACACACAGACTCACACATACACATACACACACACACACACATACACACACACAGACTCACACACACAGACTCACACACACAATCACACACACACACAGACTCACACATACACACACACATACTCACACACTCATACACACACACAGACACTCTCACACACACACACGCGCACACACACACACACACACACACACGTGCACACACACACTCACGCACACAAAGACACTCTCACATACTCTCACACACACTCACAGACTCACACACACACTCTCTCTCACACACACACACACACACACTCACACTCACACACTCACACACACACTCATACACACAGACTCACACACACACTCTCTCACACACACACTCACACTCACACATACTCTCACACACACACACACACACATACTCTCACACACACTCACACACAGACACTCTCTCACACACACTCTCAAATACACACACACTCACACACACACACACACACGTACACTCACACATACTCTCACACACACATACACACACTCACACTCACACACACATACACTCTCACACACAGACTCACACTCACACTCACACTCACACACTCACACATACTCACACACTCATATACACACATACACACACTCACACACAGACACTCTCTCACTCACACACACACGCGCACACACACACACACGTGCACACACACACTCACGCACACAAAGACACTCTCACATACTCTCACACACTCACACACACTCACAGACTCACATACACACTCACACACACAAACACACACACTCACACTCACTCTCACACATACTCTCACACACACACACATACTCTCACACACACTCACACACAGACACTCTCACACACACACTCTCAAATACACACACACTCACACACACACACACACACACTCACACATACTCTCACACACACATACACACACTCACACTCACACACACACTCACACACAGACTCACACACACTCACACATACTCACACACTCATATACACACATACACACACTCACACACAGACACTCTCTCACACACACACACGCGCGCACACACACTCACAGACTCACACACACACTCTCTCACACACACACACACACTCACACATACTCTCACACACTCACACACACACACAGACTCACACACACACACTCACACACACACATACTCTCACACACACACACACACACAGACACTCTCTCACACACTCACACACAGACACTCTCTCACACACACACTCTCAAATACACTCACACACACTCACACACAGACACTCTCTCACACACTCACACACAGACACTCTCTCACACACACACTCTCAAATACACTCACACACACACACACACACATACACACATACTCTCACACACACACACATACTCACACTCACACACACACACTCTCTCACACTCACACATACACTCGCACATACACACACACACTCTCACATACACACACACACACACTCTCACACACTCACGCGCACACACACGCTCACGCGCACACACACACTCACACATACTCACACACTCACACATACTCTCACACACACACACTCACACACACACTCACACACACACACACACTCACACATACTCACACACTCACACACAGACACTCTCTCACACACACACACACGCGCGCACACACACTCACAGACTCACACACACACTCTCTCACACACACACACACACTCACACATACTCTCACACACTCACACACACACACACAGACTCACACACACACACTCACACTCACACATACTCTCACACACACACACACACACATACTCTCACACACACTCACACACAGACACTCTCTCACACACTCACACACAGACACTCTCTCACACACTCACACACAGACACTCTCTCACACACACACTCTCAAATACACTCACACACACACACACACACACACATACTCTCTCACACACACACACATACTCACACTCACACACACACACATACTCACACTCACACTCACACACACACACACTCTCTCACACTCACACATACACTCGCACATACACACACACACTCTCACATACACACACACACACTCTCACATACACACACACACACACACACTCACGCGCACACACACGCTCACGCGCACACACACACTCACACATACTCACACACTCACACATACTCTCACACACACACACTCACACACACACACACTCACACATACTCACACACTCACACATACTCTCACACACACACACTCACACACACACACACACTCTCACACACACTCACCACTTATACTCCACACACACAGTCCACACACACACACACACATACTCTCACACGCACTCACATACACTCACATACACACACACTCACACACACACATACACTCACTCACACACACACACTCCACACACACACACATTCACTCACTCACTCACACTTACACTCACACACACACACGCACTCTTGCACACGCACTCCACACACACACTCAGCCACACTCACACACACACATCACACACACACACACACACACACACCTCACTCACACACTCACTCACACACTCACACTCACACACACACACAGACACAACTGGCACTGAACCTTTTGGACTTGCACAGGAGTGCAACAATAAATGTTTACTCACTCTTGCTGATGCCATCACATCGTTCCACCATTTCCGACACTGGTCTCCATCCCGCACAATGTTGCCCACTGAGGACACGGCCTCACCAATCTCCCACCAAATGTGTCTATATTGGGGTGGTGGAGGCTTGCCATGACCATCCCAGGTGAGGTCTTTATATACAAGCTCCTCCAGCTTGACATCATTAAACCAGGGAGCTCTGGGCTTGGCTCCATCAGACTTCTTGGAAGCTTTTTTTGCACTCATTATTACTTTCCTTGATGGATGACTGATGATTCATTTGTATCTCTCTCTCCAAAACTGACCCTTCTCTAACTGGCAGGTGCAAGTGAGTGCATAGCTTTTATGAGCATGCGCAGCTGTGCCATCAGCCCCAATCGCGGCAAAAGTGATGTCATCGCCCAGAGGAAACTACAAAAAATAAACCAGTTTCGCGCATGCGCGGTGCATGGCCTCCGATGTTTGCCGAGTAGAGAGGCCTGCACCTACCGGCCACTGCTGCTGCTCCTGCCCGCCAACTTCCGCTGCCCCCGACACAACCGCGGCAAAACTCGCTCTCGACTGGCCCCCAGCGGCAGCGGGCGGCAAAAAGGTACATTCTGCCCGGGGACCGCCAAGAAATGGTGTTCACCAAGTTCGGGCTCTATGTAATCTATGTATGTATTGAGGAGTAGGGAAATCAGTAAGATGAAAAGATGAAAGGTATGCAGGGTGAGAAAGATGAAGATTGCTAAAGTTGTGAATGATGATGATGAGAGATCATTTGTAATTTTGCTGATCCAAACACTGGAATTTGAGCTCAGATTATGGATAAATTAAACAAGGAAGTTAGAGCAATGATTCAAGTATATTTCAAGTAGGCAAAGAATTGTCCTGTGAGAATTTTCTTCACATAGAATTACATAGAATATACAGCACAGAAACGGGTTATTCGGCCCAACCAGTTCATGCTGGTGTTGAAAGGATTATCAGGTGCACTAAAAGAAGCGTAAATAACAGTGCTGTTTTGGTGAAATTATTTCTATCAGTATCTGCTGGTTTAAGTACTGTAACATCAACTGCAATTTTTACAAAAGCAAAATACTGCAGATGCTCGAATCTGAAATAAAAGCAGAAAATGCTGGAAATCTCAGCAGGTCAGGCAGCATCTGTGGAGAGATGACGAAAGGTCATCGACCTGAAACGTTAACTCTGTTTCTCGCCACAGATGCTGCCTGACCTGCTGAGATTTCCAGCATTTTCTGCTTTTATAACTGCAATTTATATTTGTATAGCATTTTTAATGTAATAAAATGTCCCAAGGCACTTCACATAGGATGGAGCAGACGAAGTGACATTGGAAGAAGTAGGAGAACTTAATCAAAAACACAGTTAAAATGATATTTTAAAGGTGGAACGGAAGTAGCAGGGTAAAGAGGTTTAGGGAGGGTGCTACAAGAGGAGAGGGCCTAAACTCAAAGCTCAAATATGAACATGCATTATACTGCAACTTTAGCTTCACAGCAATAATAAAGTTACAATGTAACTTGAGAGTTGGAGTCAACCGTGACTGGAAAGAAGCTTCCTGGAGAAAATAATTTTGCATTGCGTGGGTTTGACAACAGATGGAATACAATCCTGTGCAATGTCTAACATAGCGTGAAAAGTGCTCAGGGTTTCAGGGAGCAGAGCTCTGTGCATTTGTGTAAACATGCAGGAGAATTGCCGTCCAGCCATATAGTATAAATGGGGTACTGCCTGACGAGAACTTATTCTGCACCAACCAGTCTCAGACTGATGGCTTTAAAATAAATGCGCCATAACATGCATTTGACAGAATGCAGCATGGTATATACATCAAAGAATACTATAAAATCGATTATCCAAGTTATATTTTTGGCTCAAAATATCAACTATTTGAATAGACCATGTGGAAGTTAACTGCAACAGTTAGCCGGCAGACTTTATTTTACACTTCGGAAATAATTATAGGTTAAATTATTTTCACTTGGAAACAACAACTTGCAGTTATATAATGCCTTTAACATAAAACGTTGCAAGGCACTTCGCAGGAGCATTATCAAACAAAATTTAACACCAAGCCACACATGCACTTATTAAGCGATTGGTCAATGAGGTAGGTTTTAAAGAGCATCCTAAAGGAGGAGAGAGGGGCAGAGAGCTTTAGGGAGGGCATTTTGGAGCTTGGGGCCTGGGAGGCTGAAGGCACAGCCGCCAATGTGGAGCATTTAAAATTGGGAATTGGCAAGTCAGAATTGGAGGAGCGCAGGTATCTCGGAGGGTTGTGAGAGTGGAGGAGATTACAGAGCTAGGGAGAAGCAAGGCCATGGAGTAATTTGAAAACAAGGATGAGAATTTTAAAATTGAAGCATTGCCAGACTGGGAGCCAATGTAGGTTAGCGAGCACAGGGGTGATGGTGTGAATGTAACTTGGTGCGAATTAGGATATGGGCAGCAGAGTTTTGGATGAGCTCAAGTTTATGGAGGATGGAAAATGGGAGACCGGCCAGCAGAACATTGGAATATTCAAGTCTAGAAAGAACAAAGGCATGGATGAGGGTTTCAGCAACAGATGAGCTGAAGCACTGACACTTTTTTATCACTTGCTTTCTGAACTCAATTGTCCTATGTGAAAATATTGTATAAACTAATTAATAAGGCTTGTCTGTACTTGCATTACTATATGAAATCATCATTATAGGCAGTCCCTTGAAATCGAGGAAGACTTGCTTCCACTCTAAAAATGAGTTCTCAGGTGGCTGTACAGTCCAATATGGGAATTACAGGCTCTGTAACAGGTGGGGCAGACAGTGGTTGAAGGAAAGGGTGGGTGGAGAGTCTGGTTTGCTGCACGCTCCTTCCTCTGTGAGCTTGGTTTCTGCATGCTCTCGGTGACAAGACTTGAGGTGCTCAGCGCCCTCCCGGATGCTCTTCCTCCACTTTGGGCGGTCTTGGGCCAGGGATTCCCAGGTGCCGGTGGGGATGTTGCACTTTACCAAGGAGGCTTTGAGGGTGTCCTTGAAACGTTTCCTCTGCCCACCTGGGGGCTCGCTTGCCGTATAGGAGTTCCGAATAGAACGCTTGTTTACAATTACATTCAAGGGGATAATTAGCGAATAATTGTTCGAATAATATTTGAATAAAGTACATCCAATTTAGCATTATTATTCAGTAACTTTCAAAAAAAAATCTATTCCAGATTCTGCTTCCTCTTATTGATGAATACTTTAAGAATCACTGTATGTACTTCTTATCCTCTCCAAGCAAGAGTTTCAGCAGCAGTGGATATGCATCCAACAAGGAAAAGGAAATGATAGCAAGGTGGGAAGATGTTTTGTTTAAAACATGTACTGTGGTAAGCGCTAAAATATGTTGTAGCGAGGCTTCCAAAGGCTTTTGATGATGATCCACCTGAAATGTTATTAATGAAACTCAGAGATGTGGGGATTCAGAAAAAGTGCTGGGAATGGGTAAGAAATTGGCTGAACGGGATTGGTTTGCAAGTGACGCCTTCCATCGGACAGGAGGAGGGAGGATCCAGCGGTCAGGTGAATCTTTTTGAAGTCAATGGGAAGGATAATTGGGTGGGATGTACAACGGGCATCCGATCCGATACCGGCAGGTTTATGTCCCCGACCTAAGTTGGAAGTTCTGCCCATGGAATGTGAATGCGCCCTAAAAGAGAGCAAGCAGGTTCTTTAAATATCTATGTCAGACATGCTGTGTGATGAGAAAATAATCTTCAAGTTTTCAAAATGTTGACTACGTTTAAAATTGATCTGTAATAGGGAGAAAAGGTAACCTTAGCTTGACTGATAACTGATGACACCAAATTTAAAGAGCTTTAAGTCAAACGATGTATTCAGTGTTTTTTTCTACATTGTTGCTCTGACTTTAGTTTCATGGAAATGGGAGTTTAAAATAGCTATGTTTGAGATTTTAATTTTCCAGCATTCTTATTATATTATTGTTTTTGTTAATGACTCAATAACAGAGGGAATATTGCTTTAACTGTGTATTTCTGTCTCCTGTTTTCCTTTTCTGTGCTCTCCTTTTCCAGTATTTTCTGCAAACTTGCTGCCCTGGTCAGACATAGGATCGCACTCTTTGGTAAGCAGTCTGCCAGTTTCCTTACAGTCTTCACTTTCTAAATGTTATATCAGCTGCATCAAATGCGGGACGCCTAAAAAATTGACCCCAATGGAACCAATGCCTGTACAGATTAGTTGCCAGCCATTCCCCTGCTAAATTGGTATGTTTTGCGTCTGAAAAATGGGCGCATGTTAACTAATTTCTGCCCTCTGTGTCCCTCTGGTCTTCTGAATCAACTTCCTCCATTAGGTCTACAGGAAATGGGGCATATATTCCTTTCACCACATTGACAAAGATCTTTATTTTGAAGCAACTCTGCACTAATAGGTGCTTAGCCAATCCTGTGTGTCATATGTATTTACATCATGACATTACTTTGCATCATGGCATAATAGCATAGACCACCCAAATGAACTCTATACATTTACAGGGCAGACCAGGGAGAATAGTCTCCTGAGGATATTGAGAGCAAAATATATTCACTGTTCTATTCAAATTCACATGATTCTTAAATTGAAACAGAATTCGTGATTTTATATTGATTTTTTTTTTAAGTACATAATACTCAAATAAGGTGAGCTGGCACCTCAATTTTTAAGACCAATTTTAACTTTGGGTGATACTGTAAAGCAGGCAATTTTGATTCAGCCGCCCTTTATACATCTCTCCCGATTTTCATTTCCATTCAAGTCACTGGTCAGCTGAATCAAAATTGAGCATTTTACACTATCACCCAAAATCAAAATTACTCCATCCGTGCACCCTCACACCTTCATGAGCTATGTAACATTATATGTGTATAAAACTTGATTTTTATTCTGCTTAAATACTATTTGTAAAACCTGCATGTTTCTTGACTCTCCAAATTTCATGAATTGACAACTCGGCGGCAATTTTCAGCTGTCAGCTACACCGTTCTCGCCTGAAAAACAGGTGATGAGCAGTTGAAAATCAAGGTGGTGGGTGGAAGGCGGGGGCAGCTTGGTCATCCCATTAATATCCAGAGCCTGCTTGATACAATTTTCAAGCAGGCATGTAAATGGCTGAGCAGCATGCCATTCTGTTTCTGACAGGACACTGCTTAAATATGTCAAATCAGGATCCTACAGTGGTTTCATGGCAAAGTGTGTGCCATGCATACCCAGCACATTCGTATATGTCATTGAGTGCTGCAGGTCGCTCATAAACCTGCTCAAGAAATGTTTTATTTTAATTTTTGTGGGACTGGCTGAAGCAGGAGTGCTGCTCCTGTGCCCACAAAAGAAACTTTGGCCCACTGCCCACCTATGCCAAGCCGCACCCCCAGCATCACCTCCATCACACCTCCCAGGCCCTATCTGCCTGAGGGCTCAGTATGAGAGCCAGCCGATTTCCTGCCCTCCCGCATCCAGCAAGCTACAGCGGGGGCAACCCTTTAGCTCCTGCAGCTTGCCAGCAGCATTTGAATGAGTCCCAAACCTAAAGTGTCTTGGGCCTTCCGATGCCACCTTTGAATGGGAGGTGTGGCTGTTCCACCCACTTTGTGCCCATTTCTGGTGAAGTTGAAGATCACTCCCGACAGTTTTAAGATGCTGTGTGAGGCATCAACATTAATTACAATTTAGCATTTGTATAAATAGGCAGAGTAATGCACAGATGTTCTCATGTATTTCATTGATTACTTCTAAAGGCAGTGATTCTGGTACAATGGTAAACTGTTTACACATCTTGGCACGGACACTAGACACCAGGTAATTTTGGCATTTTTTTACATTTGGTCCTTTCATTATTCATCTGTTGCCACTTTTTAAGCAGCATTTGTTATACCCTCTAATTGGAGTTGTGCAAATATCTACAATTGTGCTTTCCAGAACTGTTATGAAGTCTGGCTCAGAGTTGGTGAAAGCTGGCATTCGTTCATTCTTTGAAAATGCAGCAGAAGACCTGGAAAAAACGCTGGAAAATCTGAAACTTGGAAAATTCACACATTCACGATCTCAGTTAAAGGGAGTCACTCAGAATATCAATTACACAACTGTAGCTCTGCTGCCTGTGCTGACTTCACTATTTGACCACGTTGGTCAACATCAGTTTGGAATTGACTTAATCTGTGAGTAACCTGGTTTATCAACATAGACTAATGCTATAAGCTTCGTCAATGTCTGAGCTGTGAACACCTTACTCTGACTCTACACTTTATTTGTAACTTTTAGATTGTAGTGGACTAAAAAAGAAATAGACTACAGTTAGAATATTGAGCCAGAATTTGCTGGAGTAGATGTGCTCAGTTAATTAGACTTTATCCTGCACCCTTCAGCTCAAAATATATTGTCCTGCAAGTTGTTGGAAGTGCCAGCTGAAAATAACATGACTGGGGCAATGGGGCATCTGGGAGCTTGGTGAACGATGGGACCAACAGACTCACAATAGCAAAATACTGCGGATGCTGGAAATCCAAAATAAAAACAGGAAGTGCTGGAAATGCAGGGAGAAACAGAGGTAACGTTTCAGGTTGATGACATTTCATCAAAATTGGATGAATACTATGGGAGCGTAATTGCCCCTTTTGATATCCCTATTAGAGCCACCGGGGGGGGCACTAATGGGGCGCAATGGCGTTTTCACCCAGGGGAGGGGTGCACTACCGCCTGCCGGGAAATTGCCCCGGAGGTTTGGAGGGTGCTCTCCCGGCAGCGTCGCATCCCGGGCTGGCGCACGACCAGCGAGGATGTCAACACCGTGCGCACCGACCCCTCACACCCTGTACCGACCCCGTAATGCTCCATGGGGGAAATCGCACCGCGGGCCACGAGGGAGGCACGGATGGATGTTAACCGCCCTAGGAGCGCCCCTCAAAGGAAGCGGAGCACCGGAGACAGCACTCTGTTTCCTTTGAGGGACGTACAGCCCAATTACACATTGGGGGCAGGAATTCTGGGCCCGTCACTGGAAATCCCGGCCCCAGAAGGTTACCACCCCGAGTCGAGGCGAAGGGTAATTTCTTGCCCATCTCCTTATCAGTGAGATCAAATAATTTAGAAATAAACAGGGGTATAACCGAGAAAAAGAGTGAATTAGAGTCAAATCAGGTATAGAAAGAGAAGGAAAGAGAGGGAAAGAAAGATTGGATTAAGAGAGATAGAGAAAAAAAAGGGACAGGATGGAAAAGTAAGAAAAAAATCAAAACATTTTAAATATAACATTTTTTAAATCTGCAACAATACTTCACTGATTGAAAGAATGAGACTCCACACTTTTGTTCACTTTCTGGGCCAGAGAGGTTGATTGGCAATCAGTAACAATTATCATATTGTGAAAAGGGTACTTACATTATTCATTGCTAGACTTAACTTTCTGTGGCGAGTTTAATGGGAAATTAATGTGCAAATGCAGCAACTTCATTTTAGGGTGAGATGTCGATTTCATGAAGCTATGACAAATTGTCCAGAAATTTGTGACGATTCTCAATTCACGGGGATATCTCTTCCTTGCTACAATTTGCTGATCGATTTGTGAATTAATAATGACGTGTGTTGTTCACACGCCAAGATTTTTACAACAAATTCCGACCCATTGTGTTCCGTTTTGGGTAAGGAAGGATGTCAAGGACATAGATAGATAGACTTAAACTTACCAGAGTTATGAGGAGAGACCAGAGAAACTGGAGCTCTTTTTGTAACAGAACAAAGATGGCTAAAAGATGATCTGATACAAGTGTTCAAAATTCCGAGGAGTTTTGATAAAGTAGATCAAGAAAAATGATTTCTAATGAGCCAGTAACCAGGTATAAATTTAAGATCATCATTAAAAACACAAAAGGTGAGGTTAAATGTATTTCTTTTACACAACAGGTTCTTAAACATGGAACATCCAATCAAAAAGAATGGTTCAGGCAAAACACAATATTGCTTTTAAAAGGGATAAATATTTGAAAGTTAAGTTTTTTTAAACGGTATGCGGAAAGATGAGGAGAATGGGACTATGTGGATAGCCCTTTAAGAGTGCCAGCAGGGGCATGATAGCCCACAGGGCCTCCTTCTGTGCTTTAAAATGTTATGAATCTATGGGGTAGATTTTCATGGTTGTTGCCTAAGTATCATCTGGTTGGAGCACAAAAACGGAAAATCTTGTGGTGAGGATTGTATGCCAGTATCAGAACATGCCAGATTTACCTTATATTGAAATTAATGGAAGGAAAGTCCAGTAGGTTCTGTAAAGGGCATGAGAGTTACCCCTCGCCACCGGCATTTCCCGTTCTGCACTCTGCTCAGGTGATGCCTAACGCTTAGTCGGTAAAGACGAATATCTACCTCTATACTTCTATTGGAATATAGTATAAGGCAACAGAATACGTAAGAAAATGCTTCATAACCAGGTTTATTTAGTGCTGTGCTTTAGGCAGCATCTGTGGAGAGAACTCAAGAAGAATCCACACCCAAAATGTTGGCTGATCTGGCGTATCTTATAGATGCTGCCTGGCCTGCGAAATGTTTCCGACGTTTTCTGTTTTTGTGCTGCATTTATATTGTTGCTGCATTTATATTGTTGCTACATGTGAGCAGCACTGTCTTGGACAGCAAACCAAAAATCTAAGAGTTTACCAAATGACGTAGAGCCAGCCATATTTGTTAGTTACTGGCATGTTGAATGTACAGAGATTCTCAGATCAGAAACAGTGTGGTTTTTGCAGTACCTGAGACCTAGAATGGCATTTCAGAACTGCTGTCTAAATATAAATGTGCTATAAAATGAGGATGGCTAGATCAGTATTGAATGAGTGTGGTTTAATTTAGTATTTGGTAATGATTTGCTACAATTAGAACTGTGAGATTGCCTGAGTGAGAGTTTCTAAACTCATAGATTTACTGTATTCTGTTTGCAGTGGATGATGTCCAAGTGTCATGCTATAGGATCCTGTGCAGCTTGTATGCCTTAGGAACAGGGAAGAACGCCTATGCTGAAAGGTAACTCCAACGTCAAATGCAGTTTTAATAAGATTTAGGATCATGAAATTCCAAAGACTCTACAAAACATGAAAGTTGGTTTTTGAACAAACCCATTTAAATGTAAACTGTTCTCAAATAACCAGCATCGCGATCACTCCAATGACCTCACCACTGATGGCAGATTCATTGATGACAGCAAGGTGTTGCTGAAGTTTAGAGAGGCAGTAGGCACTACTAAACAAGTAGGCCCAGAAAATCACGGGCCTGGATCTCGGCAATTCTGCTGGTGTTGCAGATCACCTGGAAACTCTGCTGCTGTCCTTGACGGTCTTTCTTGTTATGTATGTAATAACTCGACAGAATGAATACTGTAAACTAACACAGGTACAAACCTGGTTCTGCTTTATTAGGGCCCAAAGTGATTACATTACGTAATGGCTTGCCTTTTATACCTGGGCCGCACTCATGTGCGTACAGCCCAGTGACCTCCGACAGTGGTGCCACCTGGTGGCTAGTAAACCCAAGCATACATACATGACAATATCCCCCTTTAAGTTATTAGTAACAGTCTTTTTACAAATTGAGATGGTCCAGGATTTTCCGTTCCCGAGTTGATCATCTCAGTTCAACTCCAGCCTTGCGCAAGCGTTCTGAGTCTGTTATGACTGGGGGCTGGGTAGCCGATCTGATGGGAGTAGCAATGGCCATGTCAGGGATTGAAAGTCCAGATTCATTGATGACAGCGGAGTCCTCTGATGACTGAGGGTAGGTAGGTTGGTCACTGATTGTGTCTTCCTCAGACTGTTCCAGTTCATCCGTGTGCCGCAGCTTTATCTGATCAACGTGTTTCCTGCATGCTTGCCCATTCTTGAGCTTGACGATAAACACTCTGTTACCCTGCTTGGCCGTAACAGTACTGGCAATCCACTTGGGACCTTGATCACAATTTAGTACATACACAGGATCGTTAACAGAAATGTCACGTGACATAGCAGCGTGATCATGATACCACTGCTGACTTTGACGCCTATATTCAACATGATTGTTCAAGTCAGGGTGGAAAGGAGAGAACCTGGTCTTGAGACCTCTCTTCATCAATAGTTCAGCAGGAGGGACCCCGGTAAGCGTGTGAGGTCTTGTCCTGTAACTAAACAATATGCATGACAAGCAAGTCTGCAGTTAAACATGAGTTACACATTTCATAGTCTGCTTGATGGTTTGGATAGCACGGTCTGCTTGACCATTAGATGCGGGTGCTGACCTCACATGTTTGATACCATTGAGTTTCATGAACTATTGAAACTCCAGACTAGTGAAGCAAGGTCTGTTGTCGCTTACAACGATGTCGGGCAGACCATGAATGGCAAACATGACATGAAGGCTCTCAATGGTAGCTGTGGGTGTACTGGATGACATGATTGTACACTCTATCCACTTGGAATATGCATCCACCACAACTAAAAACATTTTTCTCCGGAAGGGACCTGCAAAGTCGATGTGGATCCTGGACCATGGTTTAGATGGCCACGACCACAGACTCAGCAGCAATTCCGCTGGTGCTTTACTTAGCTGCATGCAAGTGTTGCACTGATGCACATATGATTCCAGATCAGCGTCAATTCCAGGCCACCATACATGAGACCTGGCAATGGCTTTCATCATGACAATACCGGGATGAGTGCTATGTAGATCATGTACAAATTTCTCTCTGCCTTTCTTAGGCATAACAACACGATTACCCCACAGTAAACAATCTGACTGAATGAATAGTTCGTCTTTGCGACGGTTGTAAGGTTTGGTCTCATCACCCATTTGCTTGGGTATGGCAGACTAATCACCACTAAAGACACAATGTTTCACAACCGATAATATCGGGTCCTGGCTGGTCCAGATCTTAACTTGTTGAGCCATGACAGGTTCTTTCGCTTTCAAAAGCATCCATAACTAACAGTAGGTCTGCAGGTTGTGGCGTCTCCACCTCTGGTCTGGGCAACGGCAGACAGCTCAGTGCATCGGCACAATTCTTGGTGCCAGGTCTATGATGAATGACATAATCATAGGCAGATAATGTCAGCGCCCACCTCTGGATGCGGGAAGATGTATTGGTATTGACACCTTTGTTTTCCAAAAACAATGAAATGAGTGGCTTGTGATCTGTTTCCAGTTCAAACGAAGACCAAACAGGTACTGATGCATCTTTTTAACCCCATACACACAGGCTAATGTTTCTTTTTCTACCATGCTTTAGGCTCTTTCCGCCTTTGATAAACTTGTAGAAGTATACGCAACAGGTTGTAGTTTACCCGATTCATTGGCTTGTTGGAGCACGCAACCAACTCCATATGACGAAGCATCACAGGCCAATACTAGACGCTTACACGGATCATAATGTACCAGCAGCTTGTTAGAGCAAAGCAGATTAGTAGCTTTCTCAAAAGCTCTATCTTGAGACGCATCCCAAGCCCATTTGTTGTCTTTTCTTAGCAGCATGTGTAGTGGCTCTAATGAAGTGCTCAATCTCGGTAGGAAATTACCGAAGTAGTTGAGTAGACCAAGGAACGAATGCAGCTCCATGTTTTTAGTAGTGGTGGATGCATATTCCAAGTGGATAGAGTGTATAATCATGTCATCCAGTACATCCACAGCTTGTCGAATGTCCTCTGGCTCATTATTGATTGACTCGCACCCGTGTCCAATTCCATCGGTACCAGCACACCGTTAAGTTTCACATTAATCATTATCGGTTGGCTCTTTGTTAGGAACGAATACAGGTCATACACTTCCTCCTCTGGTATCTCGGATTGCATATCCGGATCCGCGCTATACTGGTCATTGGCCCTAGTTTATGGGAGGCTTGTTATGCTTGATGCCAGTGTGTGTGAGTACAGGAAGAAAACCAAACAAAACAAAAAGAATTTGCATTTATGTAACACCTTTCACATACTTTGGGTGTTCCAAAGTGTTCACAACAAATGGGTCATTTTTGAAGTTCAGTCACTTGTTTTGTCGGTAGTTGTATGGTGTTCAGTCGTGGCACAGTCTTGTCTCTGAGTCAACCAACATTTAAAAACAGACTATCTGATCATTATCATATTGCAGTTTGTGGGACTTTGCTGTGCCGAAATTGGCTGCCGTGATTCCCACATTACAACAATGACTATACTTGAAAAGTACTTCCTTGACCGTGACGCACTTTGGGACATCCTGATGTCGTGAAATGACTTATTTTTTTCTGTAGATGTGGCAGCCAATTTGCACACAGTAAGGCTCCACAAACAACAGATGAATGAATGACCAGGTAATCTGTTTTAGTGATTGTAGTTGAGGAAGGGGTGTTGACCATGACACCAGGAGAACTCCCTGCTTCTCCTTCATGGGACCTTTTGCATCTGCCTGAATAGCAGATAGAGTTTCGGTTCAACATCTCATCTGAAAAATGGCTCCTCTGACAATTCAGTACTCATTCAGTACTAACATTCCCATTAAGCTGCACAATCTGTAGCTCTCGTGCAGCCGGCTCACTGACCTTTAACTAGGAAGAGCCGCACATGCACAGTATTTTGAATGGGCCACCCACCCAAAATAAAAATGAAAGAGAATATTGCTCAGTACTGCACTGAAGTAACAGTCTACATTATACAGAGATTGGCACTGAGCTTTCAGGTCCACCCTCCTCGTCCTGCCTATACTATCAATGCTACAATTAGAGGCTTGATGCTGCAGGACCATGCTCTACATTACATGGTATTGCATAGACTCTACAGAACAGAAACATGCCATTCGGCTCAACGGTCTATGTCTGTGTTTATGCTCCATTTGAGCCTCCTCCCATCCTACTTCATCTAACTCTATCAGCATCTAGAAACATAGAAACATAGAAATTTACAGCGCAAAAGGAAGCCATTTCAGCCCATCATGTCCGCGCCAGCCAACAAAGAGCCACATAGCCCTCGGTCAGCAGCCCTGAAGGTTACATATGAACAATGAACAATGGCGGACAGGTACCCTTTTATTACTTTCTCCCTCATGTATTTATCTGGATTTTCCTTAAATGCATCCATGCTATTCACTTCAACTGCTCCATATGGTAGCAAGTTTCACATTCTAACCACTTTCTGGGTAAAGAATTTTCTCCTAAATTTCTTATTAGATTTATTAGTGACTATCTTATGTTTATGACCCCTCATTTTGGGCTCTCCCACAAGTGGAAACATCTTCTCTACATCTATCCTATAAAACCTGTTCATAATTATAAACACCTCCAGTAGGTCATTCCTCAGCCTTCTCTTTTCCAGAGAAAAGAGCCCTAGCCTGTTCGGTCTTTCCTAATAGTTGTAACCTCTTTCTTCTGGTATCATCCTTGTAAATATTTTTTGCACCTTATATTGCAAATTTCAACAACACACATGAGTGCAGACAGTGTGTATGAGTAAATGAAAAATGCATCCTGGAGCTAGATTGTTTTTGCAGGTTTTGCTATGTGAAGCCCCATTAACATACCAATGCAGCAAGAGTTTTATTTGTAAGTTGCAGCTTGAATTTATGCCCTGCTGCAGAATAACCAGGCATGGTCAAAATTCAATAAGCTTTGAGGTTGTCCTAGTGCTATACATGGAGTGGTAGTAATAGGTTTGTTAGAATTACTTTGTAGCATGTACAGTTAGGACAGCTAGTTCATAATGGAAAACTTTAGCCTATTACCAGTTTTCCTGAAGTCTGTCAACTTGCTCATTTGTAGTCAGGTCCTTTACTACAGTCTGCAATGCATTTTGTATGACAATTTCTAAACAGAGGATACATGAATGTGCTAAAATGGGCAGCTCTTCTTTCAATTCATGGAGTGTCACCTCAAGGGCTTGATCAGTAAATCTAGGAGCATGCCTTCTGGAACTCTCTATTTTACTGCAGTCTTTTTCTTCATCCACCTACACATTTTCTCATTAACCAGATTGCAATGCTTTAAATAGCTGCTACAGTAGATCTGTAAAATCCCTAGCAGATGTAGAAGACTCAGTCTGCTGTGAGAGCAAAGGCACTCCATGCATTAGGAAAGTAGGTTGATCATGAATTTGAGACAGGAACAGCTGTGCAAGAAAAGCAATGGGATTCACCACATTGAACAGTTTCTGCCCAAATCATATCCCCACACTCATTACTACCTTTCTTTACAAAAGCAGGCACAATTTGAAATCTGTCAATTAAACTGAATACTTTGTTGGTTAATATGTGTAGAAGTTTGGTATTGGTTCTCAAGCCCGTGATATACTTTTCTTTAAATCATAGAATAGCATTCAAACAGCTCATTCAGCCCATCAAGTCTATGCTAGTATTTTACTCCACATGACCCAAGTCTAATCCTAGACTCCTGCTTGCTCCCCATGCCCTTTAATATTCCTCTATTTCAAGCAACTATCTCCTTCACATATAAAAGAATCCACAGATTTTGCTTTAACAATGTTCGGGACAGAATTTTTTGTGCTTACCACCTTCTATGTAGAAAATTGCATTTCTAACCTCCCCTTTAATCTTTTTTATGACTATCCTAAATCTTACTATCTTGCTGACCAGTGGAAACAATTTATCACTATTTACCTTATCATAACTCTTCATAATCTTGATGACCTCCATCAAATCATTCTTTAAACTTATTTGGTCTAATGGAAAAAAAGCCATAGCTTTTCAAGTTTCCCTTCGTAACTGTAACCTCTTATCCAAATGCTGCATCTTTTCCATTGCTTTTATATCTTTCCTATAAAGGGGTTGAGTTAATGTTGCAAAATATTTGCACTACTGAAATATTGTAATATAATTTATGAACTACACTTGTGGTCTTACTGTCCTGTTTTCAGCTATGATAACTGCAGTTGCTTGAACAGCAGTACATAGTTTTGTATTTGGTTTTACAGGAGTTATTTGCCCTTTATTTAACCACAAGATAGCTTTCCCATTTCTCTTTTGTCTTGTGTCACAGACAGCGGCCACTTCTTGGGGAATGTCTCGCCACTCTTGCAGCAGCCATGCCCGTAGCTTTTCTTGAGCCTTCTATCAACGTACACAACATGCAGTCAGTTTTCAATTCCAAAACACCTCGGGAACGAATCAGTATGTAGAACTTTCTTTTAACAAAAATGTTTTCCTGTTAACTATGCTCTTAGAGTTAATTTGAAAAGAAATACAAAATGTTTTGCAGTGTTAAGTACTGTGTTGATGCATTCAGAATGTATTTAATCAAATGGAAATTCAGTTGGCAGCATAAGGTACAGAATTTTGTGCCCTAATAAATGTCAAATGTTTGCATTACAACATATTTGTTCCTTTCACCTGGCATTTTTCCAACACCACTTCCTTGGTTGGACAAAACAATCCTCCTATCCTGCCTGAAATTGCTACATTGTTGCTGGCTGCCCCTTCCCTGCCCATTGCATGCAAATGACAGTGGGATGTGGGGGCTCAGGTGCCTAGCAGAATCTTGACCGAGGAAACTGGATTGATGTTCCAGCAAACAGAATTCATGACTGAAGCTACTGCAATGTCTCCTGATAAAAGCAGGGTGATTTTCCAGCAAAATGCAGTGAGTGAAAGATAGTTACATAATACACATTTTATGCATAAAATCTATCTCAATCATTTCAAGTATCCAGGCGTGACTGATGTGGGAATTATTCAATCATCTCCATTCTGGCCGAGAATAGTGTTATCACTATATGCAACTGTGAAACTATTATAGTATTCCTACAGTCTGGATAATTTTCGTTACATATATATTAGTTCAGTTGAGCCTGATAGCCGCTGGTCATAGTTACAATTGTTTCTTTATTGGTGCACCCAAACATCCTCACCGAGTTATATATTTTCTTTTATTTCAGTTTAATCATGCTTCAGTGGTAGATTATACCAAAAGAATAATCCAATTGGTTGAGACCAGGTGTGCTAGTAAATAATGCTGACAGTTCAAATGAACTGTTCGACATCTTTTATGTTAGAATCTGCCACTGAACCCCTCATGCCTTTGTGACCTCCAGACTTGACTGATCCACTGCTCTGCTGGCGAGCTTGCCATCCTGCATTCTCCATAAACTTCAATCAATCCAAATCTCTGCCACCCGCATTCTATCCCACACAAAATCCCACTCGCCCATCACCCTGTCCTTGCTGTCCAACCTTGGCCAACGCCTCAAATGAAAAAGTCCCACCTTTGTGCTTAAATTCGTTCATGGCCTCTCCTCTCTCTATCTCTGGAATCTCCCAAGCCACTAATCCCCTCTAAAATTCTGCACCTCCAACTTTGACCTCTTGTGAATCCCTCTCTTCTTTTACCCCTCCATTAGCAGCTGTTCCTTCAGCCACCAAGGCCCCATGTGTTGGAATTCCACACCTAAACTCTTTCACCTCTTAAGGTTGCCAATTCTGGATGTATTCCTGGAGGTGTCACCACCAGACATCCTGACTCAAACAGTCTTTTTTCCCATCTCCAATATTTTCATAACTAATAAACAAAAGTATTCAAAGAAAAGCCCCAATGATTTTTCTTTTGGTGAGTCAGCAGTGTCCAGGAAATTAATCATAACATTTTGAAAACTCCAGGAAAATTCACCTCTCTCTCCTTCAAAACTATCTCTTTGACCACCCTACCTAATATCTCATCCTTTGTTTTGGTATTCATTTTTTTTAATATGCCTCTGTGAAGGGCCTTAAAATTTCTATGTAAATGCAAATTATTGCTGTAGAATATTCTTTATTTCAATAGTATGATCTGTTTCTTTACTAATACTGAATGCACTATATATGAAGGGAAAGAATGACACTCTGTTTGTTTTGCTAGTTCTAGGCTTGCCAGACACTGTCGAGGAAGTGTGCCCAGAGATGCCTCAACTAGATGGGTTAATAAAGGATATCAATGATACGGCAGAATCTGGAGCCAGATACACCGAGATGCCTCATATTATTGAAGTTATTTTGCCCATGTTGTGTAATTATCTGTCATATTGGTGGGAAAGAGGCCCTGAGAACAATCCTGCTGGCCCTTGCTGTACAGTAGTCACCTCTGAGCAACTTAGTGTAATCTTGGGCAACATCCTGAAAATCTTGAACAATAATCTGGGCATTGATGATGCTTCCTGGATGAAGAGAATTGCAGGTAAGAATATAATATATTTTTTGCAGCCCTCTTTGAATAAGTGAATTTTCCTCAAAGTGTTCCACCTTTCTATGCAGCCTTTCGACGCACCCCTTCACTTTGCACTCATGGAAGTAATACATGTATTCTGCTGTGATGAAGCCTATAAATCTATGTAGATAAAATTTGCTGGATATTAAATATTGACCAATCTATATCACACATCACTTTAAAGTGGAAGGATATAGTTATTCTGCCAATTTTAAATTGATACAAAGTGGTTTTGACTGCACACCCACCTGACAGTGCTTTGATCTGACTTCTGAGTGCACCAGAAATAAAGAGCTTGCTTTGATATAATGATTTTCAAATCCTCCGAACACCCCAAAGCACTTTACAACCAATGAATTTGGAACATAGGAACAGAAGTAGGACATTCAGCCTCTTGAGCCTGTTCTGCCATTCAATTAGATTATGCTGACCTGCACCTTAACTCCATTTACCCGCCTTTGTTTCATATCCCTTAATACCTCTACATAACAAAAATCTATCCATCTCAGTTTTGAATTTTTCAATTGACCTACCCTCAACAGCATTTTGAGGGAAGGAATTCCAGATTTCCACTACCCTTTGTGTGAAGAAGTGCTTCCTGACATCACCGTGAATGGTCGAGCTCTAATTTTAAGGTTATGCCCCCTTGTTCTGGATTCCTCCACCAGAAGAAATAGTTTCTCTCTATCTACCCTATCGAATTATTTAATCATCTTAAACATCTCGATAAGATTACCCCTTAATCTTCTATACTCAAGGGAATACAAGCCGAATCAGTGTAAACTCATAATTTAACCTTTTATGCCCCGGTATCATTTTGGTGAATCTACGGTGCCAACCCCTCCAAGGCCAATATACCCTTCCTGTGGTGCAGTACTCAGAACTGAATACAGTACTCCAGATGGGGTCTAACCAGAACTTTATACAACTGTAGCATAACTTCCACCCTCTTGTATTCCAGCCCCCATGAGATAAAGGCTAACATTCCATTAACATTTTTAAATATATTTTGTACCTGTCCACAAGATTTTAATGATTTATGCACATGAACCCCTAAATCTCTCCCTCCTGCACAGTACCATTGAGAAAATACTCGAATCCACCTTTGAAGTGCGGTCACTTCTGTTTTGTAGGCAAACAAGCAGCCAATTTGCACATAAATAGACCAATTAATCTGTTTTTGGTGGTGTTGGTTTACAGATAAATTTTGGCCTGGACACCAGGAGAACTCCCCAGCTCTCTCTCAATATTGCCGAGGGATTTTGTGCGTCCACCTAAAGGGCCTAGGTTTAACATTTCATTCGAAAGACAGCACCTCTGGCAATGCCATACTCCCTCAATACTGCATTGATGTGTCAGCTTAGATTACGTGCTCAAGTCCAGGAGTGGGGCTTGAAGCCACAACCTACTGACTCGGACATAAGAGTCATCATCATCATAGGCAGTCCCTCGAATCGAGGATGACTTGCTTCCACGTCAAAAAGTTCACAGGTGTTTCAATGAAGGACCTAAAATTCCAGGTCCGAACTAAATCTTGAAGGGTGGAAGATGCCTGTGCATGGATTTTTTTAATGTGTGGTGACTGCTGCACACCAGTGTTACTACTGAGACAAGGCTGTCACTTCCACTAAAACCAAGCACCATCAGACTCTGACTCTCACAACGCTTTGAATTGTTGCAGTATAAGTCAAGCCTGGTGCAAAATACTATATTTTAGGAGAAGCATTTGGCCTCTTAGGAACTTTTGGAATTTTGCATGGAATCTTTTTAATGTTACAAGAGAATGTTCTCTTCCGTATGCTCTCCTAGCATGAAAAGTCACCACCCTGGAGTGCGACTCTGCATATATATATAACTCCTTTGTGGCTGGCATCAGTGCAACATGCATTGATGTGCAGTCAGCAATATAATTCTGGTCTAGCGGCTACATATCAGGCTGAAACAGCAGCTGGAGTATAACCCAGGAGATTTCCAGCATTCTCTGCTTTTATTTCAGATTCCAGCATCCGCAGTATTTTGCTTTTGTATAACCCATGTGTCTAAAATACATGACAGACTTAGAAAATTCTGTGAAGCTTAATTGGATCACCAGTCAGACGAGAGTAAAATGCAGAGCTGTGGGTGCATAACAGGCAGAGCAGATCTATTCAGAAAAGAATTCAACATAAAGCTGTGTGATGTTTTCTTTTGCGGCAGGAAAGTTGCAGAGAGCTTGATCTTTCTGCTTTCGCCGTGAGGGGGATGATGCAATCTGGGCTGTAGCAGCAATGAGCTTACCCTGGCCCCTTTATGCAAAGTCAAATCATATAGTGTTTCAATTTTGCTCCCAGTGCATCATGAGCAATTCAGGACTTGAATTAATCTGATGGTAACCCAAGAAGAAAGGAACTTTTGTTCGGGGGTGGGGGCGTGGGGCAGGGGGGTGGGGGGAAATCGAACATTTTGCTGGAGAAAAATGAGTTGAACGTCAGCACTATTGTGGTTTTAAAAAATTAAAAACGTTTCCACAAGCTCTCCTGTGTAGCATCTTTTTGTGGTGGGCACTGAGCAGCTGAAAGATTACTCAGGTAGTCCAGCCACGTTATAGGGAGCAGGGCTAATTACTATAAACAGAAGTGCCCTAATCAGCCTTGCACACTTTTGGTGTAGAATCCCAATGCGCTATGTGTTGGGCAATTGGATGTGAAGTAGGCCTGATGTACCTAATTATATGTGGAGTATTCACCCAATATACATCCATCATCACATCATTGAGCCCATGTTAACATATCACATCAACTAGCTGTTTCTCTTTGTACTTTCCAGTGTATGCTCAGCCAATCATTTGCAAAGCTAAGCCTGAACTGCTGAAGAACCAATTCATCCCAACTTTGGAGAAACTGAAGAAGAAATCAATGAAGGTTGTATTAGAAGAAGAACAGATGAAAGCAGAGGGCAAGACAGATACCCAGGAGACAGAGCTGATAATTCTGGATGAGTTTTCTGTTCTCTGCCGAGATCTCTACTCCTTCTACCCAATATTGATCCGCTATGTAGATTACAACAGGCAAGATTACCAATGTGATTCTTAAGTCGCATGTTCTTGTGAAAACTGTTTAATTTTTTTGAGTGATGTTTTGTGGGGTTGTTTGTAAATTAAAAACAAAGAGTTCGGTACTTGCAGCTGAAGCACATTTCTTTCATGATGCTCCTCCCCACACCCACCTCTCCCCCTCCTCCCAACTTGGTGAATGGGTATGCTGATGAGCTCCAAACCATAATGTTTTTCTCACCTGTTGACATTAGTACGAAACTTGGATCATTGTTTGTTCTGCTGGATGTGTTGTTTTGGGACATGGATGCGCTCTGCGTCACTGAATCCGTGGACCCACCCCGATCAAGAATGCTGGTACACAGCTTCTAGCACCAGTGATATGTAGTCAACACCTACGGCTGGAGCTTAGCCTGGTTCTTGCCACTCACTCGCCAGCAGTTAGATGGGCTCCTATAGGGGTAGAGTGCTGTTGTGTCTCTGCAGATTCTGGTCCATTGTAGCAGCTGGTCACACAACTTCACCATTGTATGACACAAAGAAAGTGCATTCATGTGTCCATTCACTCGTGTCCAACTTGGTCTGTCCCTATTTGAAATAAAAATTGTCCTTCCTTTTCTTCCATCCTCAAAATTCTTCTTCTTCATTCTCCTCACAGTCCCATCCTCATTCCTTACTTCTCTCTCCTGTCCTCACTGACCCTTTCTCCAATGCCTTCCTGCTTGATTCCTTTTGCATTTGAATTTAATCTCTCCTGCTTTTCCTTCTCCTGTAACTCTTGTGTTTCTTTTTGCTCTCTTTTTTTCCCCTTTTTGTGCATTTCTTCCCTCTATTCCCAGCCTTGGGCCAATGCTCTTCCCCTCCCTACCCTTTTCTCCCTTTTACACCAATACACTGACTTTCTCGGGTGCTTTTTCTGACTCACACCTGGAATCCCGCACAACATGTTTTTTAAAGTTGCTATTTATCTTTATGCAGAACTCCAGGCACAAGTGGAAAGAGGGACCTGTGGATGGAGAAAAGTGGGATGAGACTGGGGAAGGGGAAGCCAGTAGCTTGAGGATGAAATCTATGGTCCAAGTCCCAGGACAGCGAACCGCGGGAGGGTGGGCAGCATCATGATCCAAGGTGTGAGACAGAAGGCAGAAGTGTGTCCTTGAACTGGAAGCTAGGTGCAGATCTGGCATTCGATTTATCACAGCTAATGACACAGATCAATCAGGACAATGGTTACCTGTTTACTATGGATTAATTATATCCTAAAAAGTGGGACTTCAACAACCGACATTTTGTTTTAAATTACGATAGATTATTTTTATGTAACATGATAGCTGAAAATATCTCCTAAAATGTTATAAAGTTTGAAAGGCAGTTTATGGCTCCCCCAATAACTTGGTGATTTTATCCAGCAATTAGCTGAGCCATGCAGAGCAGGTAGGTTCCAGGTTTTATCCACAGATTGTGCTGACTTAGTTGATCTCAGAAAAGGCGGCCTTCCGCAATTCGCTGTCCTGGGACTGGGCCATAGTTTCATCCTCAAGATACTGGTTTTCCTTCCCCAGTCACGTCCCACTTTTCTCCAGCAAGGGAGGTACTACATTTGGCTTCAGCACTCCTATGTTAGGATGGGGAAAGTCCCACACCTAATCGCTATCCAGCAACTCATGCCCTCTTGTGTTCAGATAACACATAAATAGACATTCTACTGAGTTAAACCAAAGACTACAACATAGGTTTATTAAAAAATAAAAAGCAGATTGTAGCAGAAAATTAATACAGCACATTTCACTTGATTATAAAACATTGCACTTCTTGATAACAGCAGGATCAGTGGCTGCTTGTGGTCATATAGTCTCCTAACACTCAATGTTATGGCCCAGATGTTGACCACTTGGGCTAAGAAGCGGAAGATACCCAACAACTGTAGAACCTTTAAGAAGTAAGCCCTTTCTGTCGAGGGGAGAAACATTGGCAAGGCAAAATACACATTTTAATGCAAAAATAATTTCATGTTCATTATAGTTTGAATATCAGAGTAAATATAATGACAAATAATTTTTTTAATCTATTTTGCTTTTACTGAGCTACAAAGACAGAATGCAGCCCTAGACTATCAAACACATCAATTTTTTTGTACAACTCACATGATTAAAGCTGAATTTGTTTTGCTCATGGTTATTTTGTTATTGTTTCCATAAATTTATCTTCTGGAGCTTTTCAGCATCAGAATGTGAACAGTCTGTTCCAACTATTATGCTTTTTTTTCCAGGGCAAGGTGGCTAAAGGAGCCAGACGGAGACTCTGATGAGCTATTCCATATGGTGGCTGAAATTTTCATCATGTGGTGCAAATCACACGTAAGGAATTCGTTTATAAACTCTAACTTAAAAATATATATTTTTTAAAGTGAAATAATGCTTTAGAAACAGAGTTATGGGGGCCAAAATTGCCCCATTTTTTAAGGCCCATTGTACCAGGGTGGTAAGGCCTTTCCGCCCGGAGGCAGGTGGCAGGTGCCTCGTCTTTCCCACCCCACCCGGCGCACCAACTCCTTACCACCTAACGTCGACCCCTTTTGCATCCCGCAGGGGGAATTGCCCCGCGGGAATGTGGTCGGCGCCAGTCGGTGCCCCTGACAGCTTTGCGGGACACTTAGCTTCCAGCGGCTGGCCACTGCGGCCACACTTAAAGGGGAAGGCGTAACACTGCAGCCGCCATTTTGTTTTGATTGTCGGCCGACTCCTGAGTCAGCTCTACAACGGCGGCCGCTGGCTCGGCCGGGCCACCAACAGGCAGCCCAGCCGAACCGCTCCCTGGTATCCCAGTGGGCGTGTGCCACGGAGGACTCACTAGGCCTCACAGCATCCCTCGCCTTTAAGTGAAGAGGAGGGATGATGCGACGCATCAGCCTGAAGCAGCACGTCCGCGCCGCGCTGATGGACACCACCCCGATCACATCCGCTACCCCCTCAAACAGCGTCCGAAAGCGCTGGGAGGCATTTTTTGATTTAAAGAGTCCAATTTCCCACCTCCTCCTCCCGCCGGGTGGTAATAATTCAAATAATTCGAATTATCCGCCCGAAACGGAGCGGAGGGCAATTTCCCCATGTGAAATTTTTGAGCATTGATCGTCATTGAGCAGCTCTTTGTTGCAGCCAGTTGCCGTTCCCATGTCCTGCTCCATGGTTTTAGTTCACTTTGTTTGTAAGGCTTCGCTAAATCGTTCTTGCCTGCTCAGCACTGATGTCCACTCCAGAAAGTGATCCCTCACTTTCTACAAACTGGAGTGTGACTTTATATGCACAATATCTAGTAATATAAAGTAGCCCAGGACTAAAGCAGAAACTCTTGTTACTGTAATTAGCTTGCTGAATTGAGATGAGCCCTCTTGTGTTCAGATAACAGATAAATAGATATTCAACTGAATTAAACTAATGATTACAACACAGGTTTATTAAAATAAAAAGCAGATAGTGGCAGAAAATCAATACAGCTGATTTCACTTGATTATAAAACATTTCACTTTTTGTCGATTTAAAAAAAATAAAACTGCTATTTATCTTACTAATACTTAATTTGCAGCAGCATCCATAACATAAAACTTGTATGTGAGATTTCAACTAATCACACTTGGGATATCAAGACTCTATGTTGATAGGTTCGTGTGAACCAAGCATATCTCTGCCTGGGCAAGGAACAGTCAAGCAACCCCTTTCATCCTTTGGCACCTCCCCTCGCCAGCATGACCAAGTTACTTGAGATCAAGACAGCCCTTCACATATCCAATCAAATGTCAGAAGATGGACTGTTTTCTGGGCTGATTTTTGTGTGGAACAATGCTAACTCTAATAGCCCACAATATTAGGAATGACAATATGTATGTGTAAGATTCAGACCTCTGATCGTCTGCCATATGTTTGAAGGCTTACAACTGTCGAGATGGTGGCCCTAAAAAAGGTAGACTGACCCCCAATGGTATTTCCAGATATATGAGAGTAATGTTGATTCTCTCTCAAGAAGATAACTTAAGCTTGAAATTAGTAAAAATTAAATACATAGGCCTGGAGTTTCCGCTTAATTGCCTGACTGTTTTGGGGCAATTCGCCCAATATCGGCTTAACCGGTGCAAAAGATTGCGTAATTTTAAACACAGCTAGCAGAGTAAAGGTAGTACAAGATTAGCAGAGAGTATTCGTGTGTAACTTAACTGATCTCTGTCAGTTTCTCTCAATACAAATATCTGTTTTATAGAATTTCAAACGAGAAGAACAGAACTTTGTAGTTCAGAATGAAATCAACAACATGTCATTCCTGATTGCAGATAATAAGAGCAAGATGTCCAAGGTAAATGTCAATAACGCATTCCTTAACTTGCATAATATATACACTGGATATAATACAATACGTATTTCTGAGATGAGTTTTTACAATGTCATGAGATAGTTGCCAAGTGTAGAAATGATGTAACTTTGAGTTAATCATACCTGCGGTATTGAGATTGGATTCCACAGTAATAAACCTTGTTTAGATTACCATGACTTCATGCAGTGAATACTTTGATGTGAAGTTATTTATTCTGCTTCATAATAACAGGTAAATTAATGATCTGACTTAGTACAAATGCTGGCAAGGGAAAGGCAATGGAAAATAAACATCTGGTTTATTGAATTGCTGAGCCCACACAGTCAATTTAATTATTGTTCAAATTAGAGTTGAGTGGGTTAGAGAGAGGTGGCATCTTAACTGATGTACTAAAACTAATATTTTGGGGGCGGGGGGTTCCTCTGATGGAAAGACATGGTCCAGTGTTGCATTGAACCATGTGGACAAGGTAGTAGATGGGACACTGTAATTAGCCATAGACCCCCTGTCAAGGGAGGGGGGAAATTACCAGCCCTGGTTGCTACCTAGTGATCCCTGCTGGAAATTGCATTTGTGAACATTGGGTGAGGAGAGAATCAAACCTCTATTGCCCACCATGTTTCAATAACCATCAGTCTTCACTGGACTCATATGTGGAAAAATAGTCACTTGAGCTTTGGTACAGAGAGCTGCTGGTACCCATGGAACCTTGGGCCCAAATTTGGCCCTCCGTTTTTTTCTGCACACCTCCGAGCACTCCGCCGACATTTTACCTCAAAAGCAGCACCGAAAAATCTCCCTGCGATCATGGCCGATTCTCGGGCTATCTGTGGAGCTGGTGTGGGGTACAATGAAGAGAGAGGGACGGAGTTAGGTCCCGGCGCTGAAAACAGTGCCGGACCTCTGCACATGCGCACTAGAGTCTACGCGCATGTGCAGTAGCTCCTGGCAGGCCGTTTCGCGCAGGCTGTGTGGGAGGGGCTAAAGCACACCGTCCCTAGTCCTGGCCAAATGGGCTCCCTTCTTGGGTGAGCATCAAAAGACTTCTGTTGTAGAAATAACAAATGGGAAAATAACAAGAGTTTGACATCGGGCGATGAGTCCACAGATACAACACCGATAAGAATATTGTGACAAAAACCCTGATAACCTCCTCTTTCTCTTTATATGGTGTAAGCATCAAAATGGAGAATTCTAAATCCATGGGAGTAAAATAAACCGTGGGACTGGATGATCCAGTGGATTGGCACATTGTCCTTTCACCTCTGGGACCCGAGTCAGAATCCAAATTACAGCATGAACATTTTCCCTCTCTGCCAGCTGTCAGGAACTCTATGTGAAACGAGTTTTGCCAGCACCAATCTAGTTCCCAGTGCGGAAAATGTTACTGTTATTGGTGATTTTCTGCAGTTGTGGCTAAGGTACAGTATGAGGGAAGAATATTACTTTGGTCTTGGTGTTTTAGGTGTAGAGTTCCTTCTATTTTATTTGTTAATTAATTGCTTATTACTTTTTGAGCTTTGTTTGGAGCTTGGTGGTGTTTTAAATGTAGTTACTTGCACCAATTCCTTAACTGTAAATAAGGTCTTTCTGTGCGGACAAAAGTGGACACATACGCTGCCCTAAATTAGTTTAGTACAACTTTTTTCTGTCCAAATTGGCATAAATGGTGTAAGTGGCTGGGAATGCCCCGTTTTGAAAAAAAAAACTGACCTAACAAAAAACCTAACTAACTCACTTACACTGGCGTAAAATAAATAGCCATATTTGCAACTAAAAAGATACACCAGAAAAATCAAGTTACACCAAAAAAAAACAATGCAACTCATGGGGAAATTTGGGCCCCTTATCCCAGCATAAGTTAGAACCTTCAGAGTAGGAGGGAAGAAAATTGATGTGTGGTGATCAAAATTTTAAAAAGACAAATATCAGACCTGCATTACTTTGGTGTGTAGAATATAATCTTTATTTAGATAATAAGTTATGAGCTCCTGACTAATGTTTGTGGTTCTTCAATAAACAGGATGATGGTTCCTCCATTTGCGAATGGAAAACTTAATTCATAGAGTTATATGTTCTGTGAAACTTTGCTGAAAGAGAATTGCGATTTGCTCTTTTTACAGATAATAAATGTAAAAGATGTATAACTGTAATAATTTTCAGGTTTTAATGATTTAAAGAATATAAAAATGTATTAATAGGAAACAAAATGTTTATATTTATAAACCAAACTTAATCCGAGTCTGGTTGCTGTGACTATCTATCCAATATTATTCACCAGGGCAGACCAGTGACTGATTATTTAGAGATGAGAGATAAGTGGTCATGGCAAATAGCTGTTTTTTTTTATCCATGTAATATCAGGTATTAGCAAAATAAAATGTTCTTTTACTTTTTGGGCCTGAAACCAAATGCACCATAAACTGATGGGCTTCTCAGTCTGCCAATTGGGCAGTCTCAGTCCAATTGCTTATATATTTGGCTCCAAGGTACTCGTTTTCCCAAATTGACTCAAATTGTCAATCTTATTGCAAAAGGCTCTAAGGATGGCTGGAGCATTAAATGGAAAAATGCACACAAATTAAGACAAATGCTCTTGGTTTAAGACATGTTCTTGTAGGAGCTTTATCCTGCAAGTACCTATCCTATACGTGACCTGGAAATCGTGGTGGAGCAAAAATGGAATGTTTCATTCTCAGATGCTAACATCTCATCTCTTAGGCACAAAAGGTCACCAGAATAGAGACTATTATAAATGGTGCATTTAGGGTTAACTTTTTGCATTCATTTACAGCATTAAAAAAATCATTCAAGCACAATTAACTGTTAAGTTTACATTCTTAATCTCTTTTTGCTTTCAGCAGTTAGATCAATATTGAAAGTTAAAATGTGTGAAATGTACTTCTCTGTTAATGGTTTTAATTATTTAATGCTTTACTTTAGCTTATTACTAACATTCTTGTATTTATTTATTTTCCCTGTATTTTTCCCCTTCAAAGCAGTGTACACCAGTTGTCCGAAAGGTCAGACTGCATGATTGTGTCATCATGCAAATAACTCCACAGCTGGCTTGGCAACTTCAGTTGTTTTTTTTTAAATGATCACATTTCCAGCATATGCAGTTCCAAGAATACTGTATTATGCTCATTGTCTGAAACCTCTGCAGAAGGTTAACTGTGCTTGTCATAAATCATACGGCTACTGAGAAGAAATGTGCAATAAACAACAATATAGCTTTCAAAGCATAGCTTTTACGCAAAGTATATAGAGGCTAGCTGGCAAGTAACAAAGCAATAAATTCAGTAAATTCAATCAAACATTTAGTTAATGAATGTTAGCAGAACCCCACATTTGAATTGCTGCCTTAAACTCATTGGTTTATTTATTAAACTTTTTGACTGTTAAAAGTTGTAATTTTAATAAGATAGGAGCTGAAGACATCTAATGTTGTAGATAATACCAGTTCTTTATATTTCCAGAAAATATATTATGCACTATATGTTATAAAGCTGGAGAACACCATTAAAGGAAATGGATATCGGATTTATCCTTTATTTAGAGCTTTAAGCAACTGTGCAAGTAAAATAGTGTATGGATTATTGTAGTGTTCTCAGGTAATGATATTAGCTAGATTATACATTGAAAATCCAATAAGATCACATCATCAGGGCAGGATGAAATTTGAGATTTCTTGTGACCTGCTTGGTTTGTCTTTCTGTTGTTTTAAGGTGAGTGGGACTTTCTCCTTTGTAATCTAAAGTGATCTGTCATATTAACTAATGCGATTTGATCAGATATCATTGTGAGCTTGAAAACCAAGTTGAGGCATAGGCAGTCCACAAAGAGAGGTGAGGCTCAGCCATTGAACAGAAGACCTGGAGGAGGGATTTTAACCCAATTTACTAGGCAGGAACAGGGCAGGGGTGCAGTTAAAATAGTTGTGCAAAGTCTTAACACCCTGTTCCCAGTTGATTTCCACCCACCCCCATCTTAACTGGGCCCTCTTTTTGGACAGGAAAGACACTTGCCTAATTCAAGTGCGAGCCTCATTAATACATGAAAATTGGGATCCTATGATGTCATTCTGAACTCAATTGCATTTTAATGGCCTACTGAGCGGAATCGTAGATGTCCGACTGAGTAAGACCTGACACATCATTATCATCATCATAGGCAGTCCTTCGAAATCAAGGAAGACTTGCTTCCACGCTAAAAGTGAGTTCTCAGGTGACTGTACAGTCCAATATGGGAATTGCAATCTCTGTCACAGGTGGGGTTGACAGTGGTTGAAGGAAAGGTTGGGTGGGTAGTCTGGTTTGCCACATGCTCCTTCCGCTGTCTGTGTTCGGTTTCGGATGCTCTCGACGACAAGACTCGAGGTGCTCAGCACCCACCCAGACACTCTTCCTCCACTTAAGGCAGTCTTAGGCTAGGGATTCCCAGGTGCCAGTGGGGATGTTGTACTTTATCAAGGAGGCTTTGAGGGTGCACAGAGGAAGAGGAGACACTCTAAGGCAAGTCAGAAACTTTCCTTAGAGGGACCACGAGGAGCAGAAGTATAAGGAAAGTTTGGGCCTCTGCTGACCCAGGCTCCCCTATTTCCCATTTGAGAAAATGTTGGTATATTGCCACTCCCACCCCCTCACTGCTTCACATATTGGTGGAGGTGACCAACCCGAAAACTGGCCAGCTGCTTCGTTACGCCTGGCAACTGGCTGACGCAATGCAAATGAGACACGGAAGTTAAAATAAGCTGGATCTCAGACTGGGTGGGTTTAACATGCATCCCGTTCTCTGCCTGCCCTCTCCCAATTAAAGCAGGAGGCAGTCGCACTATTGGATAGGCTAAAAATCGCTAAAGAGGAGGTACTTAGTAGAAAAGTCAGCTGGTTCAGATGGAATGCATCCTAGGTTATTGAGGGAAGTAAGGGTTGAAATTGTGGCGGCTCAAGCCACAATCTTCCGTTCCTCCTTAGATATTGCATAGTGCCAGAGGACTGGAGGATTGCAAATGTTACACCCTTGATTAAAAAAGGAGAGGGGCAACTATAGGCCAATCAGCTGGGGACACTTTGAGACAATAATCTGGAAACGTATGGGCTAATAAATGAAAGTCAGCATGGAATTGTTAAAGGCAAATCATGTTTGACTAACTTGATTGAGTTCTAACCATAAATGATACAGCACAGAAGGAGGCCATTTGGCCCATCGTGCCAGTGCCGGCTCTTTGGTAGAGCTATCCAACTAATCCCACTCCCCTGCTCTATTCTCATAGCCCAGTAATTTCTTTCCCTTCAAGTACTTATCCAAATCTCTTTTAATTGCGACGATTGAATCTACTTCCATACCCTTTCAGGCAGTGCATTCCAGATCACAACAACTCACTGTATAAAAAAATGTTTCCTCATGTCACCTCTGGTTTGTTTGCCAATTACCTTAAAGCCGTGTCCTCTGGTTCTAACCCTACTCCACTGGAAACAATTTCTCTGTATTCACTCTTTCAAAACCCTTCATGATTTTGAACATGTCTATTGTATCTCACCTAACCTTCTCTGCTCTAAGGCGAACAACTGCAGCTTCTACAGTTTCTCCATATGTGAAGTCCCTGATCCCTGGTACCATTGTAGTAAATCTCTTATGCACCCTCTCCAAGACCTTGACATCCTTCCTAAAGTGTGGTGCCCAGAATTGAACTCAGCACTCCAGCTGAGGCTTAACCAGTGTTTTATAAAGATTTAGCATAACCTCCTTGTTCTATTCCTCTGTTACTAAAACCAAGGGTACCATATGCCTTTTTAGCAGCCTTCTCAACTTGTCATGCAAAGATTTGAATACATACAACTCCAAGTCTCTGTCCCTGCACTCCTTTTAAATTGTATCAGTGGTTGTTTTCAGACTGGATGGAAGTATAAAATGATGTTCCCCAAGGGTTAGTATTGGGACCACTGCTCTTTTTGATATATATTAATAACTTGGACTTTGCAGATGAAACAAAACTCTGAAGTGTAATAAACAATGAGGAGGATAGAATTCAGGGGGACAAAGAAAGACTGGTAAAATGGGCTGACACATGGCTGCTGACATTTAATCCAGATGAATGTGAAGTTATGCATTTTGGTAGGAAGGATCAGGAGACTAAATAATACCATTTTTGATAGAGTAAATAGGGTAAAACTGTTTCAAGTGACAGAAGCATTGGTAACCAGAGGACACAGATGTAAGGTAATTTGCAAAAGAGCGAAAGATGAGGTGAGATTTGTTTCCGTGCAGCAAGTTATGACGATCCAGAACGCACTGCCTGAAAGGGTGGTGGAAGCAGATTCAATGATAACTTTCAAAAGGGAATTGGATAAATACTTTAAGAGAAAAATATTTGCAGGGCTATGGGGAAAGAGCAGGGGAGTGGGACTAGTTGGATAGCTTTACCAGAGAGCCGACACAGGCATGATGGGCTAAATGGCCTCCTTCTGTGCTATATCATTCTATGATTCTATGAATTATTTTACAGCATGTTGCAGTTTTGAGGTATTCAGATAAGCTTCTTCCAGAAAGCAGCTTGTAGTGCCAACATTAACTTTTGCTCAAGTAGCCATCCAGAACCTGTGACGTGATACTTAGTTTTGTTTTGTTGATGAATATCACAATTGGGCTTGTTTCTATATAAAAGTGTTGCGGATGCTCAAAGCTGCAGCAAGTGTTGACCTAAAACAAGAGCATACAACTGATAAAATAGAGATTGAAATACGCTGAGAGTTAGTAATATTAAAATAAAAGCTATCGTGCAGCTAACCTACCATAAGCACAGCTTACCAATACATTCCATTTGTATTATCATCTCTGTTACTTGCACTGGTGTGTAGCATTTCTACATGTTTGGAACAATGTAGTAACATGGATCATATTCACGATACTATTGTGTATGTGTGACAGCAATAATAGTGAAATACTATCCTTATATTTTGTTCTAGCTGAGATGAAAATTAGATGAAAACAGGATTAGTTTAATTTGTTTTTATAATGAAATAGATGGTGGCTACTGTGTCATTGATATTTTACTTAATTCATAAAAAAGACATGCATAATTCTTTTGCAGCGAATCTTGTGAATGATACCGAGTCAGTCACACAGTCTGGGCAGTTCCTCAATTACTGTGATCAGTTCTCTTTTATTATATGTTTAAAGGGGTTATGCAGTCAGTTTATTCTGGCTGCAAGGATCTAAATTCCTGTTTGCAGAACGTTCAACCATCATCAATTAAATTTCATCAGCATCAGCCAGTGAAATAGTGAAGAAGTGACTTTTTTCATCGCCCTAAGTCAAAGAGAAATTTTTGTTTGTCGCAATGTTTTCTGACGATTACACAGATACAATCTACGTATAAAAGCTTTCACATTAAGACTGATGTTATGAAATCTGCCTAAAACATTGGCTTCTTTTTGATAGCTCAATGTACTGTATGTTATGGAACTGATCCATACAGATCAAGAAAGTCCCAGGTTTGGTCCTAGGCTTGTACTGATTTAGCTGATCTCAGCAGTGGACATTTGGGACACTGCAATTAGCATCAGGCTGGGCGGGGGTGCGGAAACCAGCCAGGCACATCTTCACAATCTCAGTGACCACTGGTGTAAGGTGTACATGTGGATATCAAATAAGAATGAGCTCAACTTTGATGTCCCATTAATCAGATAGCTTGCCAGCATTCACAGTCTCAACTCACTTATAAAGAATGGCTACTCAGAATGCCTGTGGGACCATATGCTAGCATTACCCATCATCTTCAGGAAAGGAAAGGAAAAAGTTGGAGGGATTAGTGGAAACAAGTTGGGTTTGTACTTTGTGCCAAAATTTTGAATGTTATGAGTGGTTGGAGTTTAGAACGCAGGGTGCATCTCAAAGCAGAGAAACCCAAGGCAAAAAACAAAAAGGGCCACTGTACACCAAAATTCTAAAGGGTCAAAGTGTAATAAAAAGGCAAGCATGAAAGCTCGGTGCCTCAATGCAAGGAGTATTCAGAACCCAGGAGAGGGCTCTGAGCTAGTTAGAGTGGGTGAGAGCTCAGATGAACAGGACCCCAAGAAAGAATGCAAAAGGCAGGAGGCAACAGAGCAGAGTAGCACTGGGGTAAGTGTAAACCACAAGGTGATAGGAGGGACAATATGTATGAATATAAAGGGGCTGCAGGAGGGGTCAAAACTAAAAATCATGGTTTAAAAACTAGTATTAAAACACTCTACCTAAACGCACGCAGCATTCGAAATAAAGTAAAGGAGTTGACGGCACAAATCATTACAAATGGGTATGATTTGGTGGCCATTACAGAAACGTGGTTGCAGGGTGGCCAAGACTGGGAATTAAACATACAGGGGTATCTGATAATTCGGAAAGATAGACAAGAAGGGAAAGGAGGTGGGGTAGCTCTGTTAATAAAGGATGATATCAGGGCAGTTGTGAGAGACGATATTGGCTCTAATAAACAAAATGTTGAATCATTGTGGGTGGAGATTAGAGATAGTAAGAGGAAAAAGTCACTGGTAGGCGTAGTTTATAGGCCCCCAAATAATAACTTCACGGTGGGGCGGGCAATAATCAAGGGAATAATGGAGGCATGTGAAAAAGGAACGGCAGTAATCATGGGGGATTTTAACCTACATATCGATTGGTCAAATCAAATCGCACGGGGTAGCCTTGAGGAGGAATTCATAGAATGCATTTGGGATTGTTACTTAGAACAGTATGTTACAGAACCTACAAGGGAGCAAGCTATCTTAGATCTGGTCCTGTTTAATGAGACAGGAATAATAAACGATCTCCTCATAAAAGATCCTCTCGGAATGAGTGATCACAGTATGGTTGAATTTGTAATACAGATTGAAGGTGAGGAAGTAGTGTCTCAAACGAGCGTACTATGCTTAAACAAAGGGGACTACAGTAGGATGAGGGCAGAGTTGGCTAAAGTAGACTGGAAACACAGACTAAACGGTGGCACAATTGAGGAACAGTGGAGGACTTTTAAGGAGCTCTTTCATAGTGCTCAACAAAAATATATTCCAGTGAAAAAGAAGGGTGGTAAGAGAAGGGATAACCAGCCGTGGGTAACCAAGGAAATAAAGGAGAGAATCAAATTAAAAACCAATGCGTATAAGGTGGCCAAGGTTAGTGGGAAACTAGCAGATTGGGAACATTTTAAACGAAAGCAAAGAATGACCAAGAAAGCAATAAAGAAAGGAAAGATAGATTACAAAAGTAAACTTGCGCAAAACATAAAAACAGATCGTAAAAGCTTTTACCGATATATAAAACTGAAAAGAGTAACTAAAGTAAATGTTGGTCCCTTAGAAGATGAGAAGTGGGATTTAATAATGGGAAAGGTGGAAATGGCTGAGACCTTAAACAATTATTTTGCTTCGGTCTTCACAGTGGAAGACACACAAACCATGCCAAAAATTGCTGGTCACGGGAATGTGGGAAGGGAGGACCTTGAGATAATCACTATCACTAGGGGGGGTAGTGCTGGACAGGCTAATGGGACTCAAAGTAGACAAGTCCCCTGGTCCTGATGAAATGCATCCTAGGGTATTAAAAGAGATGGCGGAAGTTAAAACCGATGCATTCGTTATAATCTACCAAAATTCTCTGGACTCTGGGGAGGTACAAGCGGATTGGAAAGCAGCTAATGTAACACCTCTGTTTAAAAAAGGGGGCAGACAAAAGGCAGGTAACTATTTTAACATCTAATGCTTGAAGCTATCATTAAGGAAGAAATAGCAGGACATCTAGATAGGAATAGTGCAATCAAGCAGACGCAACATGGATTCATGAAGGGGAAATCATGGTTAACTAATTTACTGGAATTCTTTGAGGATATAACGAGCATGGTGGATAGAGGTGTACCGATGGATGTGGTGTATTTAGATTTCCAAAAGGCATTCGATAAGGTGCCACACAAACGGTTACTGCAGAAGATAAAGGTACGCGGAGTCAGAGGAAATGTATTAGCATGGATAGAGAATTGGCTGGCTAACAGAAAGCAGAGAGTCGGGATAAATGGGTCCTTTTCGGGTTGGAAATCGGTGGTTAGTGATGTGCCACAGGGATCGGTGTTGGGACCACAACTGTTTACAATATACATAGATGACCTAGAAGAGGGGACAGAGTGTAGTGTAACAAAATTTGCAGATGACACAAAGATTAGTGGGAAAGCGGGTTGTGTAGAGGACACAGAGAGGCTGCAAAGAAATTTAGATAGATTAAGCGAATGGGCTAAGGTGTGGCAGATGAAATACAATGTTGGAAAATGTGAGGTCATCCACCTTGGGAAAAAAAACCAGTAAAAGGGAATATTATTTGAATGGGGAGAAATTACAACATGCTGAGGTGCAGAGGGACCTGGGGGTCCTTGTGCATGAATCCCAAAAAGTTAGTTTGCAGGTACAGCAGGTAATCAGGAAGGCGAATGGAATGTTGGCCTTCATTGTGAGAGGGATGGAGTACAAAAGCAGGGAGGTCCTGCTGCAACCGTACAGGGTATTGGTGAGGCCGCACCTGGAGTACTGCGTGCAGTTTTGGTCACCTTACTTAAGGAAGGATATACTAGCTTTGGAGGGGGTACAGAGACGATTCACTAGGCTGATTCCGGAGATGAAGGGGTTACCTTATGATGATAGATTGAGTAGACTGGGTCTTTACTCGTTAGAGTTCAGAAGGATGAGGGGAGATCTTATAGAAACATTTAAAATAATAAAAGGGATAGACAAGATAGAGGCAGAGAGGTTGTTTCCACTGGTCAGGGAGAGTAGAACTAGGGGGCACAGCCTCAAAATACGGGGGAGCCAATTTAAAACCGAGTTGAGAAGGAATTTCTTCTCCCAGAGGGTTGTGAATCTGTGGAATTCTCTGCCCAAGAAAGCAGTTGAGGCTAGCTCATTGAATGTATTCAAATCACAGATAGATAGATTTTTAACCAATAAGGGAATTAAGGGTTACGGGGAGCGGGCGGGTAAGTGGAGCTGAGTCTACGGTCAGATCAGCCATGATCTTGTTGAATGGCGGAGCAGGCTCGAGGGGCTAGATGGTCTACTCCTGTTCCTAATTCTTATGTTTTTATGTTCTTATTTGTCAATACAACACTACTGTTTTCCTAACACATTACCCACTGAACAACATAACCTCTTTAAGCTCTCAATTTTTGAACAGAGTAATGCTGATAAACAATACTAATGCAATACATCTCATTGTCATAAACAATTTAATTTGTTTTAGGCTGAAGGGCAAAGCCAGGAAAGGAAAAAAATAATGCGCAAAGGTGACTATTACTCAATACAGACCTCGCTGATTGTGGCTGCCCTTAAAAAGTTGCTCCCTATTGGTCTAAATATGTGCACTGCAGGAGACCAAGAATTAATCGCATTGGCCAAACAGAGATACAGTCTGGTAAGATTCCAATTTTCTTCTTGAGTACTGTGCCTTCCAAACTTTACTTTTTTATATAAGCTTAATCAGTCAGTAAAATCAACAAGGTTGACAGAATATTAAATTTGCATCTCATGTTATTTTTTTAATTCTGTTTTAGTTTATGTTCATCAAAGTAAAGTACTGATTTTTTTCCTCTTTGTACGCAAAATCAGTATCAAATATTCCTAGGTTGGATCAGAACAGAATTGATTAAACACAGTGTTTAATTACATCTCATCAAAACAATGTGTCTTAGCCTCAAGTTTAAGCGATCACCTTAATTGACTTTTTCTGATTTTGGAGCTTTTTTGCTCAGTATGTCTTGCTGTAATTTTCCAGTCAGAAAAATGAAGTAAAACTAGGTATTTATTGATAAGTCTACCATTGTGCTAAATGGTCCCTAGACACGGAGGTAGATTTCTGCCCTTAAGTCAACATATTTTGAAAAGACAAATGGAATGCTTGCCTTTATTGGCCGAGGCATAGAATACGAGAGCAGAGAGGTTATGCTTAAATTGTATAATACACTGGTTAGGCTACAGCTGGAATACTGCGTGCAGTTTTGATCGCCGTATTATAGAAAGGACATGATTGTACTAGAGAGGGTGCAGAGGAAATTTACGAGGATGCTGCATGGAATGGAATCTTAGCTATGAGGACAGATTGGATAAGCTGGATTTGTTCTCATTGGAATAGAGGAGGTTGAGAGGAGACCTCATTGAGGTGTATAAAATTTTGAGGGGCCTAGATATAGTGGATAGCAGGGGCCTATTTCCCGTGGTGGAAGGGTCAATTATAAGGGAGCATAGTTTTAACATGGTTGATGGAAGGTTTAGGGGGGATTTGAAGGGAAGCTTCTTCATGCAGAGGGTTGTGGGGGTCTGGAACTCACTGCCTGGAAGGGAGGTAGAGACAGAAACCCTCACCACATTTAAAAGGTGCTTGGATGGGCACTTGAAGTGCTGTAACCTGCAATGCTACGGAACTGAACTGGTAAGTGCAAATAGGCTGGATAACCTCTTGTTGGCTGACGCAGATACGATGGGAAGTACTTCAGGGAATCTAATACGGCCAGAGTGATCTCCTGGACTAGTTTCGATTGCCTGGATGGACCGGAGAGGAATTTTCCCAGATTTTTTTCCCCCAATTGGCCTGGGTTTTTATCTATTTTTTACCTCTCCCAGGAGATCGCATGGCTCCGGGTGGAGTGGAGTGTAAAATGTTGCGATACATGGGGTATCACAGTTGTGTGTGGTGGACTGGTTGGGCCGGATGCTCTTTACCTGTCCGTCATTGTTCATAGGTTTATATGTAATCTTCAGGGTTGCTGACCAAAGGCCGTGTGGCTCTTTGTTGACCGGTGCGGACACGATGGGCCGAAATGGCCTCCTTCTGCACTGTAAATTTCTATTCAGGAAGGATAGAATAAAAGGAAAAGAAAATGGGGTAGCATTGCTGGTTAAAGAGGAGATTAATGCAATAGTTAGGAAAGACATTAGCTTGGATGATGTGGAATCTATATGGGTAGAGCTGCAGAACACTAAAGGGCAAAAAACGTTAGTGGGAGTTGTGTACAGACCTCCAAACAGTAGTAGTGATGTTGGGGAGGGCATCAAACAGGAAATTAGGAGTGCATGCAATAAAGGTGCAGCAGTTATAATGGGTGACTTTAATATGCACATAGATTGGGCTAGCCAAACTGGAAGCAATACGGTGGAGGAGGATTTCCTGGAGTGCATAAGGGATGGTTTTCTAGACCAATATGTCGAGGAACCAACTAGGGGGGAGGCCATCTTAGACTGGGTGTTATGTAATGAGAGAGGATTAATTAACAATCTCATTGTGCGAGGCCCCTTGGGGAAGAGTGACCATAATATGGTGGAATTCTGCATTAGGATGGAGAATGAAACAGTTAATTCAGAGACCATGGTCCAGAACTTAAAGAAGGGTAACTTTGAAGGTATGAGGCGTGAATTGGCTAAGATAGATTGGCGAATGATACTTAAGGGGTTGACTGTGGATGGGCAATGGCAGACATTTAGAGACCGCATGGATGAATTACAACAATTGTATATTCCTGTCTGGCGTAAAAATAAAAAAGGGAAGGTGGCTCAACCGTGGCTATCTAGGGAAACCAGGGATAGTATTAAAGCCAAGGAAGTGGCATACAAATTGGCCAGAAATAGCAGCGAACCTGGGGACTGGGAGAAATTTAGAACTCAGCAGAGGAGGACAAAGGGTTTGATTAGGGCAGGGAAAATGGAGTACGAGAAGAAGCTTGCAGGGAACATTAAGGCGGATTGCAAAAGTTTCTATAGGTATGTAAAGAGAAAAAGGTTAGTAAAGACAAACGTAGGTCCCCTGCAGTCAGAATCAGGGGAAGTCATAACGGGGAACAAAGAAATGGCAGACCAATTGAACAAGTACTTTGGTTCAGTATTCACTAAGGAGGACACAAACAACCTTCCGGATATAAAAGGGGTCAGAGGATCTAGTAAGGAGGAGGAACTGAGGGAAATCTTTATTAGTCGGGAAATTGTGTTGGGGAAATTGATGGGATTGAAGGCCGATAAATCCCCAGGGCCTGATGGACTGCATCCCAGAGTACTTAAGGAGGTGGCCTTGGAAATAGCGGATGCATTGACAGTCATTTTCCAACATTCCATTGACTGGATCAGTTCCTATCGAGTGGAGGGTAGCCAATGTAACCCCACTTTTTAAAAAAGGAGGGAGAGAGAAAGCAGGGAATTATAGACCGGTCAGCCTGACCTCAGTAGTGGGTAAAATGATGGAATCAATTATTAAGGATGTCATAGCAGCGCATTTGGAAAATGGTGACATGATAGGTCCAAGTCAGCATGGATTTGTGAAAGGGAGATCATGCTTGACAAATCTTATGGAATTTTTTGAGGATGTTTCCAGTAAAGTGGACAAAGGAGAACCAGTTGATGTGGTATATTTGGACTTTCAGAAGGCTTTCGACAAGGTCCCACACAGGAGATTAATGTGCAAAGTTAAAGCACATGGGATTGGGGGTAGTGTGCTGACGTGGATTGAGAACTGGTTGTCAGACAGGAATCAAAGAGTAGGAGTAAATGGGTACTTTTCAGAATGGCAGGCAGTGACTAGTGGGGTACCGCAAGGTTCTGTGCTGGGGCCCCTGCTGTTTACATTGTACATTAATGATTTAGACGAGGGGATTAAATGTAGTATCTCCAAATTTGCGGATGACATTAAGTTGGGTGGCAGTGTGAGCTGCGGGGAGGATGCTATGAGGCTGCAGAGCGACTTGGATAGGTTAGGTGAGTGGGCAAATGCGTGGTAGATGAAGTATAATGTGGATAAATGTGAGGTTATCCACTTTGGTGGTAAAAACAGAGAGACAGACTATTATCTGAATGGTGACAGATTAGGAAGGGGGAAGGTGCAGCGAGACCTGGGTGTCATGGTACATCAGTCATTGAAGGTTGGCATGCAGGTACAGCAGGCGGTTAAGAAAGCAAATGGCATGTTGGCCTTCATAGCGACGGGATTTGAGTACAGGGGCAGGGAGGTGTTGCTACAGTTGTATAGGGCCTTGGTGAGGCCACACCTGGAGTATTGTGTACAGTTTTGGTCTCCTAACTTGAGGAAGGACGTTCTTGCTATTGAGGGAGTGCAGCGAAGGTTCACCAGACTGATTCCCGGGATGGTGGGACTGACCTATCAAGAAAGATTGGATCAACTGGGCTTGTATTCACTGGAGTTCAGAAGAGTGAGAGGGGAACTCATAGAAATGTTTAAAATTCTGACGGGTTTGGACAGGTTGGATGCAGGTAGAATGTTCCCAATGTTGGGGAAGTCCAGAACCAGGGGTCACAGTCTGAGGATAAAGGGTAAGCCATTTAGGACCGAGATGAGGAGAAACTTCTTCACCCAGAGAGTGGTGAACCTGTGGAATTCTCTACCACAGAAAGTAGTTGAGGCCAATTCACTAAATATATTCAAAAGGGAGTTAGATGAAGTCCTTACTACTCGGGGGATCAAGGGGTATGGCGAGAAAGCAGGAAGGGGATTCTGAAGTTTCATGTTCAGCCATGAACTCATTGAATGGCGGTGCAGGCTAGAAGGGCTGAATGGCCTGCTCCTGCACCTATTTTCTATGTTTCTATGGGCCCAAGTTTCCCCAGGAATTGCTCCGTTTTTTTTGGAGCAACTAGATTTTTTTGGAGTAACCTAAAAAATTGCAATTCTCCCCATTTAAGTTGCTCCAGTGTAAGTGAGTTAGTTAGGTTTTTTTTAAGTTCAGTTCTTTTTTCAAAAGGGGGCGTTACCAGCCACTTATGCCTGTTTTGGCCATTTAAGCAAGTTTAGCCAGCTAAAACTTACTCCAAACTAACTTCGGCCAGAGTAAGTGTCACTTTTGTACATTCTGAAAACTCTGCGGTGATTAAGAGATCAGCGCAGGTTGCCAGAGACGGCGGGGGTTGGAGGGGGGGGAAGTTAGAGGATTCTCCAAAGCATTAAATACTTCACTTTTAACAATAAAGAACCATAGAAACCATAATAATTAATAAATAATAGTAAATGAAAAATAAATCAAGTAATAATTAATAAAGAGTCCTAACTTCATGACTGGAGCACGCGCCGGCACTACCTTTCGTCTAGGGCTAGATGCGAAAGCCTCGCAGCCAGCAGCAGTGTAGCAATTCTCCCGTGGTCCAGTGCTCCAGCTCTCCAGGTCTCCTGTTCCCTCGTGCTCCAGTGCTCCTCTTCTCCGAGGGACCTCTCCGAGGGACTTCTCCAAGCACTTCTCCGAGGGACTTCTCCCAGGGACTTCTCCAGGGACTTCACCACAGACTTCTCCGAGGACTTCAGCGAGGGACTTCTCCGAGGAACTTCTCCGAGGAACTTCTCCGAGGACTTCACCGAGGGACTTCTTCAGGGACTTCTCCAGGCACTTCTCCAGGGACTTCACCGAGGACTTCTCCGGGGACTTCTCCGAGGGACTTCACCGAGGGACTTCTTCGAGGACTTCTCCAGGGACTTCGCCGAGGGACTTCACCGAGGGACTTCCCCAGGGACTTCACCGAGGGTCTTCTCCGAGGACTTCTCCAGGGACTTCACCGAGGGTCTTCTCCGAGGACTTCTCCAGGGACTTCACCGAGGGACTTCTCCGAGGGACTTCTCCGAGAACTTCACTGAGAGACCTCTCCGAGGGACTTCTCCGAGTTCATTCCGAAATAGAAGTAGAAGCATTACTAAGACTGGATAGTGAAATGCTCTTCAAAGCAAAATGCAACTCGCACCATTTAATTACTGTAGTCTTTTCTGATTGCTGCATGTTAGTCTGGTCAGAGCAATCTGTGTATACATGCTATGACTTCAGCCCCTCACACACAGCCTGGGGGCGAGGAGCTACTGCACATGCACGCACATTCTAGCATGCATGTGCAGAGGTCCCGGCACTGTTTTCAGCGCCGGGACCTGGCTCCACGCCCGAATCCAGTGGCTACGCTATGCCATCACCGAGGAGAGGTTGGGGAGCGGCCAAACTTGGCCCGAAGAATTTTGGAGCACTTTAAGGCAGACAAAAGCGGCGCACCTCTGGTTAGTGCACCAGAAATCTGTACTGGCCAAATTTGAGCCCATTGTTTCTAATATTCATAACATTTATAGACTGGGCTTTTTTTGGGTCATCAGTTAGTGCCATTTCACAAATATGAGAACATAATTTAATAATTTTAAATGTATATTTTCATTTGCAGTTCTTGAATTCCCTTGAAGGTACCTTAGTATTATACTGTAATCTTCTAATATAGTATTCCTTAAAGTTGTGTTATTTTATCAACAGAAAGACACAGATGAAGAAGTTAAAGAATTCCTTGCAAATAACTTGCATTTACAAGAGAAGGTAATGTTAAAGTATGCATATCTCTGAGGATTTGGTTGTACATGATATCCAGCCTTGTTTGCTTTTCAGTTCTGTTGAAAGGTCTCAGCTAAAATGTTAGTCAAATTTAGATTTTCAGATATTCCATGATCGTCTGCACATTCCAAACTTTTGCTGTTTTTATTTCAGACTCGAGTATTGATGTTTTTTTTTCATAGGATTACATGGGGTATATGGCACAGAAACAGGCCAGTCGGCCCAACCAGTCCATGCCGACGTTTATGCTCCACTCAAGTCTCCAGTCATTCATCATCTAACTCTATCAGCATAACTCCCTAGAGCCTTCTCCCTCATTTGCTTATCTAGCCTCCCCTTAAATGCATCGATACTATTCGCTTCAACCACTTCCTGCGGCAGCGAGTTGCACATTCTCACCATTCTCTGGGTGAAGAAGTTTCTTCTGAATTCCCTATTTGATTTCTTGTTGATTATTTTATATTGATGGCCTCTAGTTATGCTCTTCCCCACAAGTGGAAACACTCACTCTGTCTACTCTATCAAAATCTTTCATAATTTTAAAGACCTCTATTAGGTCACCCCTCAGCCTTCTCTTATCAAGAGAGAAGAGACCCAGCCTGTTCATCCTTTCCTGACAGGTACACCCTCACATTTCTGATATCATGCTTATAAATCTTTTTTGCGCCCTCTCCTGTGCCTCTATATCCTTTTTATAATATGGCGACCAAAATTGTATGCAGTACTTCAAGTGTGGTCTAACTAAGGTTTGATACAAGTTTATCATCTCTAATTTGTTTGTTACTTAACCTACATTGGACAATTTTTCCTTCATACTAAATTTAAGTGGCAGAGATTCACTGGTTTTAATACAACATTTGCCCACACAAGTCCAGCTGTCAAGGAAACATAAATTGTAAATAGCTCTGCAGGATGCTTGTGATTAAATGAAATAACATGACTTCTTCCCGAGAAACCTTTTTGAGCTGGTTTGAAAACATAAGAATTAGGAACAGGAATAGGCCATCTAGCCCCTCAAGCCTGCTCCGCCATTCAATAAGATCATGGCTGATCTGGTCGTGGACTCAACTCCACTTACCCGCCCTCTCCCCATAACCCTTAATTCCCTTATTGGTTAAAAATCTATCTATCTTTGACTTGAAAACATCCAATGAGCTAGCCTCAACTGCTTCCTTGGGCAGAGAATTCCACAGATTCACAACCCTCTGGGAGAAAAAATTATTTCTCAACTCGGTTTTAAATTGGCTCCTCCGTATTTTGAGGCTGTGCCCCCTAGTTCTAGTCTCCCCTACCAATGGAAACAACCTCTCTGCCTCTATCTTGTCTATCCCTTTCATGATTTTAAATGTTTCTATAAGATCACCCCTCATCCTTCTGAACTCCAAGGAGTAAAGACCCAGTCTACTCAATCTATCATCATAAGGTAACCCCCTCATTTCTGGAATCAGCCTAGTGAATCGTCTCTGTACCCCTTCCAAAGCTAGTATATCGTTTCCTTAAGTAAGGTGACCAAAATTGCACGCAGTACTCCAGGTGCAGCCTTACCAATACCTTATACAGTTGCAGCAAGACCTCCCTGCTTTTGTACTCCATCCCTCTCGCAATGAAGGCCAACATTCCATTTGCCTTCCTGATTACCTGCTGCACCTGCAAACTAACCTTTTGGGATTCATGCACAAGGAAACTCAAAAGAGTTTCATGCACAAGGACCCCCAGGTCCCTCTGCACCACAGCATGTTGTAATTTCTCCCCATTCAAATAATATTCCCTTTTACTGTTTTTTTTCCCAAGGTGGATGACCTCACACTTTCCGACATTGTATTGCATCTGCCAAACCTTAGCCCATTCGCTTAACCTATCCAAATCTCCTTGCAGCCTCTATGAGTCCTCTACACAATCCGCTTTCCCACTAATTTTAGTGTCATCTGCAAATTTTGTTGCACTACACTCTGTCCCCTCTTCCAGGTCATCTATGTATATTGTAAACAGTTGTGGTCCCAGCACTGATCCCTGTGGCACACCACTAACCACTGATTTCCAACCGGAAAAGGACCCATTTATCCCGACTCTCTGCTTTCTGTTCGCCAGCCAATTCTCTAACCATGCTAATACATTTCCTCTGACTCCGCGTACCTTTATCTTCTGCAGTAACCTTTTGTGTGACACCTTAACGAATGCCTTTTGGAAATCTAAATACACCACATCCATCAGTACACCTCTATCCACCATGCTCGTTATATCCTCAAAGAATTCCAGTAAGTTAGTTAAACATGATTTCCCTTTCATGAATCCATGCTACATCTGCTTGATTGCACTATTCCTATCTTGATGTCCCGCTATTTCCTCCTTAATGATAGTTTCAAGCATTTTCCCCACTACAGATGTTAAACTAACCGGCCTATAGTTACCTGCCTTTTGCCTGCCCCCTTTTTTAAACAGAGGTGTTACATTAGCTGCTTTCCAATCTGCTGGTACCTCCCCAGAGTCCAGAGAATTTTGGTAGATTATAACGAATGCATCTGCTATAACTTCCGCCATCTCTTTCAATACCCTGGGATGCATTTCATCAGGACCAGGGGACTTCCTACCTTCAGTCTATCTTCAGTCCCATTAGCCTGTCCAGCACTACCCCCCTAGTGATAGTGATTGTCTCCAGGTCCTACCTTCCCACATTCCTGTGGCCTGCAAATTTTGGCATGGTTTTTGTGTCTTCCACTGTGAAGACGGAAGCAAAATAATTGTTTAAGGTCTCAGCCATTTCCACATTTCCCATTATTAAATCCCCCTTTTCATCTTCTAAGGGACCAACATTTACTTTAGTCACTCTTTTCCGTTTTATATATCTGTAAAAGCTTTTACTATCTGTTTTTATGTTTTGCGCAAGTTTACCTTCGTAATCTATCTTCCCTTTCTTTATTGCTTTTTTAGTCATTTTTTGCTGTTGCTTAAAATTTTCCCAATCCTCTAGTTTCCCACTAACCTTGGCCACCTTATACGCATTGGTCTTTGATTTGATACTTTCCTTTATTTCCTTGGTTATCCACGGCTGGTTATCCCTTCTCTTGCCGCCCTTCTTTTTCACTGGAATAAATTTTTGTTGCGCACTATGAAAGAGCTCCTTAAAAGTCCTCCACTGTTCCTCAATTGTGCCACCGTTTAGTCCTTGTTTCCAGTCTACTTTAGCCAACTCTGCCCTCATCCCACTGTAGTCCCCTTTGTTTAAGCATAGTACGCTCGTTTCTGACACAACTTCCTCATCCTCAATCTGTATTACAAATTCAACCATATTGTGATCACTCATTCCGAGAGGATCTTTTACGAGGAGATCGTTTATTTTTCCTGTCTCATTACATAGGACCAGATCTAAGATGGTTTGCTCCCTTGTAGGTTCTGTTACATACTGTTCTAAGAAACAATCCCGTATGCATTCTATGAATTCCGCCTCCAGGCTACCCCGTGCGATTTGATTTGACCAATCGATATGTAGGTTAAAATCCCCCATGACTACTGCCGTTCCTTTTTCACATGCCTCCATTATTCCCTTGATTATTGCCCGCCCCACCGTGAAGTTATTATTTGGGGGCCTATAAACTATGCCGACCAGTGACTTTTTCCCCTTACTATCTCTAATCTCCACCCACAATGATTCAACATTTTGTTCATTGGAGCCAATATCATCCCTCACAACTGCCCTGATGTCATCTTTTATTAACAGAGCTACCCCACCTCCTTTCCCTTCTTGCCTATCTTTCTGAATCGTCAGATACCCCTGTATGTTTAATTCCCAGTCTTGGCCACCTTGCAACCATGTTTCTGTAATGGCCACCAAATCATACCCATTTGTAATGATTTGTGACGTCAACTCATTTACTTTATTTCGAATGCTGCGTGCGTTTAGGTAGAGTGTTTTCATCCTAGTTTTTAAACCATGATTTTTAGTTTTGACCCCTCCTGCAGCCCTTTTATATTCAGTGGCCCTTTTTGTTTCTTGCCTTTGGTTTCTCTGCCCTCCACTTTTACTCATCTCTTTTTTGTCTTTTGTTTTTGTCTCCTTTTTGTTTCCCTCTGTCTCCCTGTATTGGTTCCCATCCCCCTGCCATATTAGTTTAACTCCTCACCAACAGCACGAGCAAACACTCCCCCTAGGACATTGGTTCCGGTCCTGCCCAAGTGCAGACTGTCCAGTTTGTACTGGTCCCACCTCCCCCAGAACCTGTTCCAATGCCCCACGAATTTGAATCCCTCCCTGCTGCACCACTGCTCAAAACATTGATTAACCTGTGATTGCAGAAATTAATAGGAACCCTGTTGGACAGAAGAATACTAGTGGGTCTGCATTCAACAGACAATAGCATAAAAACAGGAACAACCTTCAAATATACATTGATGCTAATGACATGCAGGAGTGGGATATGTATTGTCTCTAGCCTGTCGAAGTTAAGTAGAATGACTGACGAGCAGGTTTTCATACATTGTACCTATCGGCCAATGCCCCAGACTCTTCCATCACTATCACTGGGTAAGTCCCATCCCACCGGCAGGATTGATCCACCAGAGGTGGTGGCACAAATGTATACAGTTGGGAGGGAGTGGTGCTGAACATTTCCAAATCTCTCAAAGTCTTGACATATCAAATCGTGAATGGTGGTGGACAATTAAGTAACTAACAGGAGGAGGAGGCTCCATAAACATCCCCACCCACAATAATGGCAGAGCCCAGCATGTGAGTGCAAAAGACAAGGTTAATGTGTTCGCAATCACCTTCAGCCAGAAGTGTCGAGTGGATGATGCATCTCGGCCTCCTCCTGAGGCCCCACCATCAGAGATGCCAGTCTTCAGCCATTTCGATTCAACCTCCATGATATCAAGAAATCGCTGAGTGCACTGGATATAGTAAAGTCTATGGGCCCCTACAACATCCCGGCTGTAGTGTTGATGGCCTGTGTTCCAGAATTAGTCGCTCCTGTAGCCAAGCTGTTCCCGTTCAGCTATGACACTGACATCTATCCGACAAAATGGAAAATTGCCCACATACGTCCAGCCCAGAAAAGCATGGCAAATCCAATCTGGCCAATTACCACTTTATCAGCCTACTTTCAATCATCAGCAAAATGATAAACAGTTACCACAACTGTGCTATCAAGTGGCACATACTCACCAGTAACCAGATCACTGAAGCTCTGTTTGGGTTCCGCCAGGACAACTCAGCTCCAGAGCTCATTACAGCCTTGGTCCAAATATGGACAAAAAAGCTGAATTCCAGAGGTGAGGTGACTGCCCTCCACCACCGGTGCACCATGTCTGCAATGTGTACCATCTACAAGATGCAGTGCAGCAACTCGCCAAAGCTTCGTCAACAGCACCTCCCAAACCCGCAACCCCTACCACCTAGAAGGACAAGGGCAGCAGGATGCACCAGCATCTCCAAGTTCCCCTCCAAGTCACACACCATCCTAACTTGGAAATATATCACCGCTCCTTCATCATTGCTTTGTCAAAATCTTGGAACTCCCTACCTAACAGCACTGTGGGAATACCTTCACCACTCGGACTGCAGCGGTTCAAAAAGGCAGTTCACCACTATCTTCTTAAGGGCAACGAGGGATGGGCAATAAAATCTGTCCTTGTCAGCGACATCCACATCCCATGAATGAATTTTTAAAAAATGTTTTGAAGGTCATAATTTTACTCAGTATCTGTTAATGTTATGGCTAAGTACAACTTAATTAACATCAAAGATAGAACCTGACTAATTTGCAAATCAAATAACCTCATCTATGACTTCTAGACAATCAGGCTCTGGTCTACACTTTGAAATTTGATCAAGAAAGGCAACTTTCATTTGAACTCTAGCTATATTTAAAGCTGTATGAAATGAGAACATAACCATTTCCTATTTGATGCAGGATGAAAATCTGCTTTTATCACAGACCTGTTGCTATCTTATAGTTGTATTAATGATTCTTCACTCTCCCATACAGTCTGAGGACCCAGGAGTTAGATGGCAGCTTAACTTGTATAAAGATATTGCCAAGCCTGAAGAGAGAATGGACCCTCAGAAGGTTGTGGAACGTGTGCAAAAGATTTCAGCTGCTGTTTTTCACTTGGAACAGGTAACCAGAGCTTCAAGCAAGGCAGTTACAATCAATGGGCTCAGTTTTGCATATTGCCAGAGTTACGGACGTTTTTCTAGGCCAGAAATGGGCCAAAAATATTTGTCCAAAGTTTCCCCGCTGTACTTTTCAAATTTGGCACCGCACAGCCTGTCCAGTCGCCTCGGGGGGGGGGGGTGAGGGGGGAGCCTGCTGTCTCAATGCTGCACCTTCTGCGCATGCGCGAAAAAAGAGGACGTTTTTGACGTGATCCCAATGGGCGCGCATGCGCAGTACAGCTCCGGATCTGCAATCACCCATTTTTAAATAGCCAGTTGTGTGTGTGAGAATGTTGAGTGCTGTGTGAGAGTATTGGAAAAATTGGAGCTGCAATAGAAGATGCAACGCGGTGCAAGGACCAAGAATTTCTTACAGGATGAAGTGGAGGCACTAGTTACTGTAATTGAGGCCAAATGGCAGGAGCTGGACACCAGCAGAGGTCACAAAAATTTGTTCGATTATTAACACAATTTTTGAAGTAAACAAGAATCATTTCCATCATTTGTTCCATTAACACAACACATTACGGAACAGGTCCAAACAGTAAACATGGTCCATATGGAATAGTTGTCGCTGAGCCTTCAGGCAGCAAAGCGTTCACGGATGAGCTGCTGGCGCAAGGCTCGAGCAATCGTTAAAGGGACATGATGGCCCACCCTCCTCCGCCGTCGTGCTCCGGGTTCAAGTAGTTGCATGGCTTCCTCATCCTCGTCATCTGCATCTTCCTCATTATTATCATCAGCCACTCTCACCGCAGGTGGGTCTTTTTCCACTATCAGCTGCTGCCTCATGATGGCAGTTATGCAGCATGCAGCACAGAACAGTGAACTGACTGACAGTCTCAGGGGAGTATAGCAAGTAACCTCCGGAATGGTCCAGGCATCAGAAACGCTGTTTCAAGATGCCAATGGTCCTCTCTAGATGCTGCACGTTGCAATGTGCGACATGTTGTATTCCCGGTCAGCTTCCGTCCGGGTTACACGTAGGGGTGTCATGAGCCAGGTGGTGAGACCGTACCCTTTGTCTCCCAGTAGCCAGCTCTGCCCTTCTGGCTGCTGCTGAAACATGGCAAATATAGCGTTCTCGCGTAGGATGAATGCATCATGGGTGCTCCCAGGATAACTTGCATTGACTGACATGATGCAATGCATGTCGTCACACATAAGCTGTACATTAATGGAGTGGAAGCCTTTTCTGTTCCTGTACATCTCGGAATCTTCCAAAGGTGCTCACAAGGCAATGTGGATCCAATCAATGCAGCCCTGTACCTTTGGGAAGCTAGTAATCCTGGAGAAGCCCACAGCCTTGTCACGCATTGCCTGGGCGGTCATGAGCAACTTTATGTAGTCATTCCTCCGGGCATATACTGCAGCTGTCACCTGCCGAATGCAGACATGTGTTGCATGTTGAGAAATGCTGCACACATCCCCAATTGTCGCTTGAAACGATCCTGAGGCATAGAATGAAAGTGCAGCTATACACTGACAAAGCAGTCCTCCTGATGCTTCCAGGTTTGCTTTTACTAACTCACAGATCTCAGTTACAACTTCTTTGCGGAAACGCAACCTTCTGACACAGTCTGCATCACTCAGATGCAGGTACGAATGCCTGTCTCGATATCCCGAGATGGGTAAGGCCTCCTGCCCATCACCCTACGGACTCTGAGGTTCCTGATGCGATGACGTTGAATCATTTATCTCCTCCGTAGCACCATCATGCAGCAGGCTCGCAGAAGGTATGGCATTGTCAGTATTGCCTCCATGATTAAATTTTACCTTTGCAAGAAGCTCAAAATAGCAGGAAGGTAGGCAGGACAGGCTCTTTGTTGTCTCTCCCCAAGATCTGTATGAACCACACCCAGGTCTCAGCAGTCTTGTGACTTCTCCCCCCCAACCCCCACCCCCCTCCCCTCCCCCCATCCCCGGGCTCATTGCAGTTCTGTGACTTTTCCTCCCTCAGGCTCATTTGCTGCCTAGTGCAGCCTTCCAATCGCCACCTCCCTCTGGGCTTGTTTTACAGCCGAGCCCCAAGCCCTTGTGTCCAGGCGAGGGGCCAATTCTGCCGGCCGACGCTGGAACCCTCCAGCCCTATTTGAAGACGTTCGGTGGTGGCTTGTGAGTAAAAAAAACAATGGAAACTTCAGAATTCCAAGAAACTTCCATGTACTCTGTTGAAAGGTAAAAAAAATGAAATCTTTATTATGGATATTTTAAGTGTTCTTGACTCCCTCCAAAAACTTCGATGAAAAGCAATGGCGTCTTTCAGCGCCGATTTCGCAATGTGCGCTGCTTTCTGTTAACTCTCCAGAAGGTTTTTTGGGAGTGGCCAGATACGCCGACCTAGCAGAAATTTTTTTGGGCCAAATTCTGAAAAATCATCAAAACTGACGTCAAAAAAACCTAATGTAAAGAAATCATAACTAACTCAGTTACGCCGGCTCAGATTCCTGGGGGAAACTTTGATTTAAATACCTACGCCAAAAAAACGACGCATGCCAAAAAACCCAGGAAAATTGAGCCCATTAATGTGACTAAGTACTAAAGACTGTAAATCCCATGTAAATCAGCAAACATTACTCTCTTGACCAAATACAGTTGTACTGTATGAAAACCAATAAGGGAATTAAGGGTTATGGGGAGCGGGCGGGTAAGTGGAGCTGAGTCCACGGCCAGATCAGCCATGATCTTGTTGAATGGCGGAGCAGGCTCGAGGGGCTAGATGGCCTACTCCGGTTCCTAATTCTTATGTTCTTATGTTCTTATGAAATGGCAGTTTGACTATAGACATATTGAACCACTGGAGACAGTTCCTAGTAACTGGCCTAATTATGTAAGAATGTATCTCTTCATGATGACAGAATGTAGATCCCTGAGGTAAGCATTATGCGATTTTAAAATTAGAAGGATTTTTAGTTCTCCAGTTAATTAACAGAAAGGGATAAAATGCTCACTTTTGGGAGAGACGGATAGCACTAAAGCATAGTAAACAAGGTTGGTTAGCTGCAGGTGCAAATAGCCACATGGGAATATGATGTTGTGGCAACAACAGAGCCCTGGCTCAAAAAAGGGCAGGATTGGGTCTTAACATTCCTGGATATAGGGTGTTCAGGAAAGATAGGGAAGGATAGATAGGAGCTTGTGTGGCAGTATTGGTTAAGGAGAATGTTTCAGTGCTTGAGAGATAGAATGGCCTGGAGGGGTCAAGGACAGAATCTTTATGGCTCGAGTTAAGAAATAATAGAGGCGCCATTATATTGCTAGGTGTATTCTATAGCCCACCAACTAGTGGGAAATATATGAAGGGGAAAATTTGCAGAGAAATTACAGAGAAATGCAATAACTATAGAGTAGTGATAATGGGGGACTTCTACTATCTTAATATAAACTGGGATAATAATAGTGTAAAGGGCAGCAAGGGGGAAGAATTTTTGAAATGTGTTCAGGAGAAATTTCTTGATGAATATGTTTCCGGCCCAACGAGGAAGGAGGCATTGCTGGATCTGGTTCTGGGGAATGAGGTAGGCCAAGTGGAGCAAGTGTCAGTAGGTGAACATTTAGGGAGGCAGAGGGTATGGCTGAAGTACTAAGTGAGTACTTTGCATCTGTCTTCACCAAGGAAGAAGATGCTGCCATAGACACAGTAAAGGAGGAAGTAGAGGAGATACTAGATGAGATAAGAATTGATAAAGACGAGGTACTAAAAAGGCTGGCTGTACTTGAAGTAGATAAGTCACCCGGACTGGATGGGTTGCATCCTAGGATGCTGAGGGAAGTGAAGGGAGAAATCGCGGAGGTATTGACCATATGCTTCCAATCCTCCTTAGAAACGGGGGTGGTGAAAGAGGACTGGAGAATTGCAAATGTTACACCCTTGTTCAAAAAAGATAAACCCATCAACTATAGGCCGGTCAGTTTAACCTCGGTAGTTGGGAAGCTTTAAGAAACAACAATCAGGGACAAAATTAACAGTCACTTGGACCAGTGTGGATTAATTAAGGAAAGCCAGCATGGATTTGTTAAAGGCAAATTGTGTTTAGCTAACTTGATTGAATTTTTTAATGAGGTAACACAGAGAGGGTTGACATGGTAATAGAATCATAGAAAATTAAGACACAGTCATTCAGCCCATCGTGTCCGTGTTGGTCAAAAACGAGCTACCCAGCCTAATCCCACTTCCAGCACTAGGTCCGTAGCCCTGTAGGTTACGGCTCTTTAAGTGCACATCCAATTACTTTTTAAATGTGATGAGAGTTTCTGCCTCTACCATCCCTTCAGGCAGTGAGTTCCAGACCCCCATCATCCTCTGAGTGAATTTTATTTTACTCATCTCCCCTCTAATCCTTCTATCAACTACTTTAAATCTATGCCCCCTGGTTATTGACCTCTCTGCTAAGGGAAACAGGTCCTTCCTATCCAATCTATCGAGGCCACTCATAATTTTATACACCTTATTTAAGTCTCCCCTCAGCCTCTTTTGATCCAAAAAAAACAACCCCAGCCTATCCAATCTTTCCTCATCGTTAAAATTTTCCAGTCCTGGCAGCATCCTCATAAATCTCCTCTGCACCCTCTCTAGTGCAATCACATTTTTCCTGTAATGTGGTGATCAGAACTGTACGCAGTACTCAAGCTGTGGCCTAACTAGTGTTGTATACAGTTCTAGCATATCTTCCCTGCTCTTATATTCCGTGCCTTGGCTAAAAAAGGAAAGCATTCTGTATACCTTTTTAACTATCTTATCGACCTGTCCTGCTACCTTTAAAGATCTGTGGATATACACTCCAAGGTCCCTCTGTTCCTCCACACCTCTCAGTGTCCTCCCATTTAATGTGTATGCCCTCCCCAAATGCATTACTTCACACTTTTCTGAATTGAATTCCATTTTACACTTTTCTGCCCAAGTGACCAGTTCAATGATATCTTCCTGCAGTCTTAAAGCTTTCCTCCTCACTGTCAACCACACAGCCAATATTTGTATCATCATCCAATTTCTTTATCACGCCCCCTATATTTAAGTCTAAATCGTTTATATGTACTACAAAAAGCAAGGGACCAAGTACTGAGCCCTGTGGAGCCCCACTGGAAACAGCCTTACAATCACAAAGACTCCCCTCAACCATTACCCTTTGCTTCTTGCCATTGAGCCAATTTTGCATCCAATTTGCCACTCTCCCTTAAATCCCATGGGCTTTTACTTTTTTGATCAACCTGCCAAGTGGGACCTAGTCAAAAACCTTGCTAAAATCCAGGTAGGCAACATCAAATGCACTGCCCTCATCGACCCTCCTTGTTACCTCCTCAAAAAATTCAATCAAGTTAGTCAGACATGACCTTCCCTTAACAAATCCATGCTGACTGTCCTTGATTAATCTGTGTCTTTCTAAATGAATGTTTATACTGTCCCTCAGAATTCATTCCAATAATTTGTCCACCACAGAGGTTAAACTAACTGGCCTGTACATGTACTGGCGTACATGCATTTTGGTAGAAAGAATGAGGAGAGGAAGTATAAACTAAAGGGTACAATCCTAAAGTGGGAGCATGAACAGAGAGACCTAGGGGTGTATGTGCACAAATCATTGAAGGTGGCAGGGCAGGTTGAGAAAACAGTTAAAAAAGCATATGGGATCATGGGCTTCATGAATAGAGGTATAGAGTACAAAAGTGTGAAAACTATGATGAACCTGTATAAAACACTGGTTCGGCGTCAACTGGAGTATTGTGTCCAATTCTGGGCACTGCACTTTAGGAAGGATGTGAAGGCCTAAGAGAGGGTGCACAAAAGTTTTACGAGAATGATTCCAGGGATGAGGGACTTCAGTTAAGTGGTTTGACTGGAGAAGCTGGGGTTGTTCTCCTTAGAGCAGAGAAGGTTGGGAGGGGATTTGATAAAGATGTTCAAAATCATGAAGGGTCTGGGCAGAGTCGAGAGAGAGAAACTGTTCCCATTGGCGGAAGAGTTGAGATTCAGAGTACACAGATTTAAGTTGATTGGCAAAAGAACCACAGGCGACGTGAGGAAAAACTTTTTTGTGCAGCAAGTGGTTAGGATCGGGAATGCACTGCCTGAAAGGGTGGTGGAGGCAGACTCAATGGCTGTTTTCAAAAGGGAGTTGGATAAGCACCTGAAATAAAATAATTTGTAGGGCTATGGTGAAAAGGCAGGGGAGTGGGACCAGCTGAGGTGCTCTTGCAGAAAGCCGGCATGGGCTCGATGGGCCAAATGGCCGCCTTCCATGCAGTAACCATTCTATGATTCTATATCTAAGAGACAGCAGCCCCAAAATTCATGGTCCCGGGAAGGACTGTTACTGCCCAAAATCGAATGGCCACCGCTTTGGGCCCAACTGGCCGCCCCAATATAGATTCAGCCCAGGAGATCTTGCAGCGTGTGGGCCACTGCCGACTCTCGCGGCGGTGTGGAGCTTGCGGCAGTAGTGACGCGCTAAAAGTGTGTACCGCTGCCGCTTCATCCCCGGACCCATTTTCAGCGTTAAAAAGCCGGCCCTTTAGCTGATGGTGCCCCCGCCAGCTTTTAAGGCCGGTGCAGAATGGCAGAGATCTCAGAGCCATGGGAGCGAAGAGAGACAAGAAGGTAAGATCCAAACCTGAGGATTTATTCAGCACAGAATCCGCAATCAAGGGGAGAGGGGGAAAAAGGGAGGGGGGAAGAGAGAGAGAACGAAGGAGAGAAGGTGAGAAAGAGAGAGGGGGGGAAGGGAGCAAAAGAGAAAGGAAAAAGAGATAGAAGTGAGGAAAGGGAATGAGAAAAAGAAAGAGAAAATTTGATTGGGAGAGAAAGAAATAGAGAAATAGGAATAGAGAAAGAGAAAAGGGGGAAAAAAGCTCGAGAGAGAAAAATAGAGATCCCGAGACTCACAGAGAGAAAACTGAAATCTCAATCCAGGGGCTCAGACTGGAAACGTCGTCCCAGCTCAGTATTCCGAGCGGTAACAAATAGGAACCTGTTCAACCTCCGCCGGCTCCAAGCGAGATCCAAGGTTATCCCATCCTCTGTCATCAAACTACAATACACACAGACGACGCTTATGACTGCTCACACTCAGAGGCCAAACTTCAAGCCATCGTCAACATCTTCACTGAGGTGTATGAAAGCGTGGGTTTTACACTAAACATCCATAAAACAAAGGTCCTTCACCAACCTGACCCCACCACACAGCACTGCACCCCAGTTATCAAAATCCATGGTGATGCCTTGGACAATGTAGACCACTTTCCATACCTCAGGAGCTTACTGTCAGCAAGGGCAGACATCGATGACGACGTCCAACACCGCCTCCAGTACACCAGCGCAGCCTTCGGTTGCCTGAGGAAGAGAGTTTTTGAAGACCAGGACCTCAAATCTGGCACCAAGCTTATGGTCTACAGGGCAGTAGTAATACCCGCCCTCCTATATGGCTCAGAGACATGGACTATATATGGCAGACATCTCAAAGCGCTGGAGAAGTACCACCAACGCTGCCTCCGCAAGATCCTGCAAATCCATTGGGAGGACAGATGCACCAACGTCAGTGTTCTCGCTCAGGCCAACATCCCCAGCATCGAAGCACTGACCATGCTCGTTCAGCGGACCACATTGTCCACATGCCTGACACGAGACTCCCAAAGCAAGCGCTCTTCTCGGAACCTTGACACGGCAAGCGAGCCCCAGGTGGGCAGAGGAAATGCTTCAAGGACACCCTCAAAGTGCAACATCCTCACCAGCCCCAAAGTGGAGGAAAAGCATCCGGGTGGGAGCTGAGCACCTCGAGTCTCGTTGCCAACAGCATGCAGAAACCAAGCGCAGACAGCAGAAGGAGCATGCGGCAACCTAAGCTCCCCACCCACCCTTCCTGCCTGCCCCACCTGTGACAGAGACTGTAGGTCCCACATTGGACTGTTCAGCCACCTGAGAACTCACTTTTAGAATGGAAGCAAGTCATCCTCAACTTCGAGTGACTGTCTATGATGATCTTACTCGTGCCTAACCTCTGACTTCGTCTCAGTGTCTCCCCTGTGGCTGCCTCATGGGTCTGGGAAGGCTGCTGTGTTCCCTGTGTGGAAGCTGCAGATGAACTTCTCGAGCAGTTTTGGGCCTGGAAGGGCTGGCTGGAGATTGGTCAACACCCTCCTGTGAGGGTTCAGTCTGACTTGGCTCGGGCGAGGCCATGCGTCGAGGCACTGGTGGAGTGACAGGTCTGGGGCCAGGAAAGCGGCGAGCCGAAGGGAGCGCATCATCCATATCCTGACCCGAGGAGCCTGAATAACTCAACAGGAGCTGCACAATACCACCACCACCAATCCGAGGGAGCGCACGTTACCAGTCCCCCGTGGCCCGTGGTGGACCCAGTCGCGAAAGCAACAATAAGGTCTCGGCAGGACATCCAACTGAGACTATATGCAAGCAGCCACAGTCTGAAAGCCAACAGCTATGACAGCACTTCGATGCTCTGTTGACTCTTGCAGAGCCGCGGCCATTCTCTTCAAAGCAGAACCAACAAGCTCATTCCCTCGCGCCTGTGCTGCATTAGCAGCTGCCACATCACGCTAAGGGTGAATTTCCCGTGGGATTAATGTCCCAATTAAGACTGCAAACTTTCAGGTTTGAAGGGCTATTAAGACTGGAACACTTTCTTGTGGTCAAAAAGCTGAATTTGGATCCAATGGCCGCCACAAACTTTACGGCGCTAATCGGGAAAAAAGGCCTTAATATCGCCAGCTTTCTGGCTGCACTGAATTTCAGCCCCAGCATTTTTGTTACCTCCAAGGAAAAAAAGCTTTACACTCCTAGCTGTTTAGAACTTTGCAAGTACCCTAGCTAGCGGAATACGGATTTGTGAATTGAGGGCCCCACAAGCAGCACTGTTTATTTTCGACCTTACGTAGGCTTTTGAGCAATTTGGTAACTGGATGCATTAAATGTTTGATCTTCATATGCAATAGGGCTACAGAGCTGCAGCTAAAATCTGCAGAGGGTTAATACACCCTTGGAAGAATAAATAAAATGAAGGCACATTTGATATTACTCCATATTGGACAGATCCAGGGGAAAATGTTTAGATATTTTCTGGGTGTTTTTTAGGATCGATTCCTTTCAGAGCACAATCTGATACCTTTCATATATTTGAAGCAAAGTACAATCGGTTCTATTTTCAGTAGTACTGAATGGTACATTTAAAAGATTGGACAATCCCTGTTAGAATGCCTAGCTAAGTTAATAGTTGCTGGCGATAGAGAGATCCCCAGATTTCAGAATATGAATCTGTTGTGTAATGACCTGGCCTTGGAGAAAAACACACGTCTAGTGCTCCTCCTGGCTCCGTAGAGTTTCCATAGTTTAAGGTAAGAAATCCTAAATATCTACATGCTCATATTGTAAATCTATCCACCTCTTGATTTTCACTAACTTATACATTCATTGACAGTACCAGTAAGAGCTGCAGATAAAGCATTAAAATAGCAAGGATCCATCCTAAATTAAAAACAAAATAAAACTCAGTGGAATATAAATACAGGTAAACCAAATATAAACTATGGCTTGGATTTTGCAGTCAATGGCGAAGGAACGACACTCACCATTCACCTCTCTGACAGCTGCTCACAAAGTTTTTGCGGGCTTTTGAGCGGAGCTTTACTCTAATCTGGCATCTGATCCAGTGTGGCGCCCTCTACAGGGGATCTGTGGCATCTGTGAGCAAGCTAAAAAGCAGCAAGGCTCTTCAACCAAACAGATTTCAAAATCCTCACTGAGACACGCAGGAAGTATAAAGCAGGAAATATAAATTAGATTTAAATGATGTACAAAAAGGAAGTATAAAGCAGGAAATATAAATTAGATTTAAATGATGTAAAAAACAAAATAAAGATTGGGAAATACAGATGGGGTTAAGGCAAAGAGATAAAAGAAGCAGACAGAAAAAGTTTTTTTTAATTTTTTAAATTTTTTAAAAACTCTAACACTAATTTTCTTCTGAGAAAAACTAAAATTAAGTTTTCCGGGCCAAAGAGGTATTTCAGCAGTAATTATCATTTATCAC